>NW_028288923.1:989166-1318888 GCF_059628265.1 Tinamus guttatus
ACTCATGGAGACAATCATCCTGAACTTTCATTTGGATAAACCTGGTTAAAATTTAGCTCCTGCTAAGTATATAGTGTTTACAAGGTGTGTATCTCTGGCCAAAACATCACCTAAGGACACTCTGAACTGAAGCTGTTGTTGAACTTAGTGCTAGTATTTCATGCAAGCTAGTGAGAAAGGTTAGTATCAATTTACTCAACTGGAAGTCACGGAATTATAGAATGAATAAGGTTGGAAGGGACCTTTGGAGATCATCTAGTCCAAGACCAGGAAAGAAATTACTCCTGCGTTGTGCACAATTTCTGTGGAGTTGTACTAAACAGTAATGAAATAGGGAGGAGACACTTCTAATAAAAATACAATCATCAAATCCTAGCCAGGGTTATAGAGCAGTACTGTAATGATAATTGTAAAAATGGTAGTAGTGATGTGTGCTTGTGCTTTCTTTATCTACTTTTTACTAATTCAGTGGGATTAAATTTTGGGAAGGAGGCAGATGTATATGAATAGTTCTTACCACACTTTTTGTTTCAAAGAAACAAGATCATTAGTACTGTTGGATGATAAAAATAATAGTTGCTTGGATAAAAATAATAGTTGCTTGAGCTGATATATTTCATTAGGCTCAATATCAGTGGAAAATTCTCTTCATTGAATGTGTATTCCAGCCCAAATGATGGGAATTACTAAACCTGTGTTGTGTTGTTTTTGATTGAGGCAGCTGTCAAGCTTGCTAATTGTAGCTAATTATTGCTGAAACTAAGGCTGCTGTTTGTTTAGATTTGACAACATCCAGAAGTGTTGGCCATTCAACTGGACATGGATAATGAGAAATTAATGAGAATTAAAGATAATGAGAAATGGTCATTACAGTTGTCCTAGCAGATCCTCCTCATTTGCCTTCAAGTCATGGTCATGTATTGTTCTTTCTTCATAATTTCTAAATATAAGTTAAAATTAAATTATACAAATGGGTGTAATCTCACATGTGCTTGAACTTTACAGAGTTTATTATGGCATTTCTGCATAGCTAGATATCTCAACAGTGTCGTTTGGCTCACAGTATATAGCTGCCATGGTATGAGAGGTTAAAACCAAAGCAGGCACCATTGTGCCATCGTTAGGCTCGCTTAAAAAAGTCTTGGGATGTTTATTACAATGGTTGAAATGAAAATGGGCAGCTAGGAAAGCTATTCAACAATCTCATATTAATTAGGCCTCTTTGTATTTCATAATACTTCATATCCATGAAAGATATGAGGAGATAAAGTACCACTCTTTTTGAGATTTTGGATTGGTCATAGTCTTGTTAACGATGGTGAAGTAGGGAAGCATGCTTAGCTGAATGGGTTAGATTTAAAAAAATAAAAATAAAAAGTCAATAGGACCAAACCCTGCCTAAGAGGTAGCTTTGCTGGCTGAGAGTCACTACGAATAGTTGCAGTATTCTCCCTTAACTGAGTAGGCAGAGAAATATAAAAACATTGGCCAGGGGAAAATACAAAGTGTAGGAGTTGAAAATATTTTGATCTAGTCTATTATGAATTAAATTAATCTCTCAGTTTGTTTCACCTATGTGTTTGTACATTTGATGATTTTCAGAAATAGTGCTTCAAAAGTGAAAATATAATTTCATTAATAAATATTGATTTAATCAAAGTAATGGGTAATATTTTAAGGCATGAACAAGTATCGGCTAGAGCATTTGTTTGGATTGCATTGATTTCAACTGGAGCTGTGTTGAATCTATGGAGAACAGAATTAAACCACATTAACTTTATTTTCAGTGATTTATCCTAAAATTCTATCTTTAAATAAAGCATTATGAATGTGTTTAATATAGAAACGTTTTGTGTATATTGCTGAGATTTTAAAATATTTTTTCCTATGAGGCTGGTTAATTTATAACAAGGAATTTATTAAATGAGGGACATTTTACTTTTCTATTTCTCTTATCTTCATGCATTAATTGCACTTTGATATATTAATTGAAATCTAGTTAATTTGAGCAAAATATTCAACAAACAGTCATGAATATGCTCAGCTTTCCTCTTTTCAACACACTGCTTCCACAATCACACTAACGTATATTGTTAGCAGGATTATATTTTATTCTGGTAATTTTTTCAAGCCATTTTATGTATTTTAAGACATGTACAAATAATGGGATAACTTTAACTTCCCTAAATGGGTAAGTGCCATTCCTCAAATTAGGTTTGATATGAATATTAGCGGATACAAATTCAATATCTGCTATGGTAGCCACTTAAAATACACAATTTCCACAAACATACTTGACAGTAAGCTGAATTCAACAGAACATTTGCAGAAACAAAATATGAAATTTGTGAACCCAGTCAAAAAGATTTAATATGAATGAATATTTATAGATACTTTGACAATATTTACATATCTTTTATAATTGCTTACGGGTGTATCAGAACAATTTCTATTTCTAACCATGTAAAAGAAATGAGTAGATGGTGGCTAAGTAGCTAGGCTTAACGTGAACAAGCTGTTCTCTGGCTTTAGATAATTGGAATTAGGTTTTCCTCAAAGCAGCTGAGAGCTAGAGTTGTATTGCTGATGGCTTCGGTTCTACGATGCCATTTTTTTTTCCTGACATTTCAGTGAGTCATACAATCCCTTTTATTCATTGATTTGTTTTGTTATGTTTTCCTGTGCTGCTGATATATCTCTTGATCTGCCCGGCTTCCAGGTCTTTAAGCTCTGAAATCAGCTACCAGGTGGGTCATGGTTTTGTTAGACTACTTGTTTTCAACTGCTAACTTCGATATACTGGCATCAAGTGTGTACTTGCCTACAGTATTTGCAGCTGATTTCCATCAAGGTCATGAGCTGTGATATTAGTGATACTCCCAACCAAATTAGGGAGATAGTTTTGTTGAGAATGTGAAAGATAAAATTTACTTGCCCATGCAATTTTGTTTACATCATTCAGATTTACTATTGCTGATAATGATGGAACTACAGTTTTTACTAAAGCCTCCAGATTAATTCCTGATTTCATGTTCTTCACATTAAAGTATATAAAAGCATTCTCTGTTTAGTAATTTAGCAGTCCAGTAAGATCTGTTGTGGTTTTGATGGTGCTTTTTGTTTTAGAAATCTCTTATGGCAGTGGTATATGTTTTTTCAGGTCATTGCAATACTGAAATTATAGTTGCTAGTTCTTGCCTTGACAGTGTCAAAGTTGTAGCCTGGCTAAAAAACAGGCAGTCTCTTCGCAGATACCCCAAGGGGTTTCCAGCTGCTTCCCAGATGCCGTGATTTTCCAAGTGGGAAACATGTTCCCCTGTCCTGGCATGGGGTGTTTGCAGCCTGGATCTGGCTGCAGAAGGTCTGCGATTAGTTTGGGTTTGGTCGCAGAAATAGTAGGTCCCTGTTTTGGAGTCACAAAGTTTAATCCTCGGAATTGTTTGAAATTTCAGAATGCCTGATGCTTTTCCATTCTCTAATCAGGTTAAAATAATGCATGCGAACAACTTGCAGTCTTCTAGCTAACAACAGTGGTAATACACCTAACAGTGCCTGCTGGCAGCTAACAAACTCCCAAGGAAGCTACTAAAAAAGGATATTACATATATCTTTTAAACTTCCCGATAGAGCTTTGTTTTATTTATTTGTACAATATTCTTATTTAAATGAAATAACATTATCAGAAATTGCAAGGGAAAAGCAAGGTTGTTATCCATCTCAGTTATTCAAATATGAATTTATTCCAACTGTTTCCACCAAAATAATCTTGGGATCATTTCTAGAAAATGTTATTCAAAAGCAGCCTGGAAAGGCTTAGTCTGTGCATCCCTTTATTTCCTCCAGTATTAACCAGCGTCATCTTGCCTTATCCAGCACCCCGGAGAGGTTTACTGAGCAGCAGCATTTAATCAAAAGTCTGTGGCATGCTTTCGCTCAGTGAAAACCGATCCAAATCCTTGGTCTCCCCAATCGGTGTGTTAGCTTTTATTGAGATACCTGCTGGGGCAGCTGTTGCACCAGCGCGGAGGACAGCGGCCCGCGGCGCCGGGGTGCCCGTGCTGGGTGCCAGGATGGTTAATGTGTTAGGTATCAGCTCACAGAACACTTTAGGAAACAGCATATTTGTCAATTAAGCTGCCTTTTGAAGAACATATTTGTCATGTAGTTTTTAACAGGGAATGGCTCTTGCATCCTAATGTTGCATGCAAGACAAGAGTGGGGCCTATTTAATGTCATGCAAGTGGAAGGAGCAACTGGAGCTTCCTCATTGCCTTGCTGCAGTGGTAAGGGAATTAAACACTGAAGGCAAAATAGTCCTCACAGGGCATTTACCTGTAGTTATGAGGTAGGCTGCACTGTTACATGCCTGATGCTGTGGCTGGCTCAGAAGAGCTGTGTGAGGTGCATTCCCCACACATTCCTGAGCAAGTGGAACGTTGCGATGCCCTTCGTGCTCCAGAGGAAGCCTCAGCTCAGAGCTCTGCGTGCAGCGTGTTTTGTAAGAGCAAGATACAAGGAATGCCAGCCAGAGAGCAGTTGCGCATTTACCAGCGCCTGGCTGAGAACAATGCCATGCAAATAACAATAAAAATCCTTGTAAATCCACTTCCTGCCTTGCAAATGAACACGTGTTATTACCCAGCCACAGTAAGCACCCAGTTCAAGGAGTCATTACTTCTGATTCAAAATCCAGTGATTGTTCTGTGTTCTTTGTCAGGTTGGGAAAATAACCTTCCTTTTAGGTTTCAGTGTGTCCTTCTTTTTCACCCCTTGCCAGATGTAAAATCTGTCAAATCTGTTTGATTGAGAGCCCCAGAGCAAGATACTCCCTGTATGGAGGCCTGGAGAAAGTATGGCAGACTGCTTATCCAATAAGTTGCTATTGCTTTAAAAATATAATGTGAAAAAAATATAATGAAAAAAGCTTGAATTTTTGCCAATATGCAAAAAAACTTCATGGTGGCTAAACTGTTTTGTAACTGAATACTGCTTTTCCCTGAAACAGCCCATTCCCTTATGCAACTAAATAGTGCCATATGTTTAAATTCTTGCAGCACTCCTAAGGCTGACCCAGAAGAAATGTCAACAAATGTTTGTGAGTCCTTGTGGCCCTGTAACATTTTCTTTAAAAAGTGAATAATGGAACAGCAGGAGCTGTAACACTCCCCCAGAACAGACATACGAAGGCATATGGCAAACTTGGGAGCCTGCTGACTCTCCAAAGCTTGCCGGTTTCATTCTTATGGCTCCCTTCTTTTAATCAGACCCGCTAGATCTGTCTTCCTATTTCACAGGTTGCTCTGTTTCCTTCAGAGCTGGTTTTAGCAGACGCGGTGTCCTGTGTCGCTGCTGACCTGCGGGTCATGCTGGGCAGCTCCTAGAGGTGACAGATTTGCTGTCCCGGTGCAATGGGGCATCCTTCAATATAGCTCTGAAGTCCAGCAGATCCCTGATGTGTCTGTGGGCAGCGATTTGCCAGGTCAGGACCAGGACTCCCTTAGCAATCTGCTCCTTCCCTCCCTAGTTTCTGGGAAGGTAAGCTCCTTCAAGCATACCCCTAATGCTGGCTCTGATTTTGGAGATGGAAGTAAATGACATTTGCTGAAAAGTACTGAACAGTTGCATTTAGTCGTCATTGCAGATGCAGGTTCGTTCAATTTAACTATGAGGTTTGAGTTTGCTGCTACAGGGGCAGGTCTTTAAGTGCCTAGGGTGACTTTTTTTTTCCAAAATCAATGTGATTTAACCATATAAGGACCTAATTTGTGCTCTCAAATATCTTGGATACGTTGGAATTTTTTTCTTCCCTGTAAGTAATCTTTCCTGCAGTTATTATTTTTAATTGATTGAGTTATTTTTGTGGAAAAGTAGATTTAATATTGGAAATTCGGGGCACAAAGAAATCTATAGGGAAAACACACAACTCAGCAACTCCTTTTCCTTCCTAGCTGCCTGTGTTTCATATTTCTGATGCTATACAATTTTGTTTTCCATTCCCAAGGCATTTATTAATATCGGTATAGCAGGGAGAAGACCTCTCCAGGTTTTTGTGTCTGCAGAGGCTATAAAGGCCACAAGTGCTCCATGTATGCTTGGGTAAATGCACTGAGAATTGTATAAAGACACTGAGCCCAGGCTTGGTTATGCTGTGCCCTGAGCCCTAATGTTGTATTAAGAAAGGGAATTTTGCCTTAGAGCTGGCCAGATGCATCTGTTTCACACAGCACAGGATTTTGCTCTGAAATTAGCAACTCTTGGTCATTTTTGTTCGGTCTATTGTACCATATTCATGGGTGTGCAGCGTTTCAAACCATGAAATGTTGAGCTTTTGAATTACAGCATTATGTATTTCTCAATAGCACAAGCTGTTTCTTCACAAAGTGTTTTGGAAGATAATTTATGTAGCTGTTCATAAAGTTACATTGTCTTGATGTGGGGAATTGCTGAGGTTTATTTTCTTAGATGTGGTTGGGGAGGTTCCTATGTCCTGAAAAATAAATGGATAAAGCAGCACATGAATAAAATACAAATACAAAGGCAAAAATCCAACATTTAGTGGAGCTTCTGTAGTTTATTCTTCATCTCTCTCTGCACTGCAGTTGCTGTAATATGTAAACATAAATGTAAAAACCGAACATTTTGCATGAGATTGACAGAATGAGTCATTAGGCTTCTTACAAAGGGAGAAGGGAAGCTTATTATTGTCACTTGCAACTTCTCAAATAAGTTCTTGAAAGTGTTCAGCTATAATTTAGCATACAGAGTGCTGTTTGTTAAAAAGGACTGCATTATAATTACAATTGCTCTGAATACTGACCAATCAGCATCTTGTTGAAGCAAACTCATCCACACTCTTCAGTAGAACCTATTAGGTGATTTGTTTTTAATAAAACTCACTTAACATGACACGTTCTGAAATGAAAATAACAGGTTTGTTGAGATAGGTAGACTCATGATACAGTCATACATCTCATTAACTTGAAGATAATACCAAAGGCTTTGAGTATCTTTATATTATCCAAAATGCGAGCTCATTCAATTGAACATAAAGTAGGTGTCTGACTGTGACTCAATTCATATATAGCTCATGGCATATATAGGGAAAAAGGTATATGACCTTAAGTGATCACAGTGGGGCCGTATGATTTTCTTACTAAATAATCTGGACTAACACTAAGCATCTTAGATAAGCATCATGTGAGCCTAGGTGAAGTTTCCTTCACAAGCTGCTTTTGGGGTGCAGGCGTTAATTTTTGTTTGCCGTTTTGTGCTGAAGCTGAGGACCAGGGGGCTCGTCCGGGCGGCCGGGCTGGAGGCCGAGGAGCAGGGCTGAGGAGCAGGGCTGAGGAGCAGGGCCTCGCGGCAGCCCGCAGGCCTCACGCCCGGCAGGATGTGCCGGCCTGGCCTCGGCGCTCGGCTCACCACAGCCGTTCGGCTCCAGCTCAGCTCGGAGCGTGGACGGAAAACGGTCACATCTGTCAGCAATGTCACGTGCGGATACTTATAACGTGCGGATACTCCCGCCAATCTGCCAAGGCCGCCCGGGGGACACAGGTTATGGCCTGGACTATTCTGCCTCTCTCAACTTCCAGTTCGGTTGAACAGGAAGAGAGTTACCTCTGTATGGAGGTTATTCGACTTATTTTTTTGTTAGGATAGGGTTTTTGCAAATAGATATTTTCTTGCTTTTTTTGGGGCTCCACATTTCCATGCAGCTGGCCAAGAGGCCTCTAATGTTATTGTGAAGTTATCTTTAATTTTTATTAACCATTAGCTTGTTCCCATATGCGCTCTTCAATTTTGTGTGGAGTCTTGCTGACTCCAAAATGAAGGGAACTGAAACTTAAAACAGACACTTTTCAACATCTCAGCTTTCAGACAGCTATTAAAAAAACCACTTTTTTCCCCTTACCTTTTATTATCCTCAGTTTTTCATAAATATATCTTTCTCTTTGTTGGATGAGTATGATTTTACTAGTTAATTGCTAATTATATAGTACTCTGGAGCTCATTTATCATTATTTAAAGCAATTGCATTTATAGTACCTAGAACTTTCTTCGTAAGGCGAAGCTCCCATCAGCATCAGTAGGAGTTCTTCCCTCGTTAGGCAGCTTCTCCTGAATATGGAGAGCACTTGCAATGTTATTATTTGGTTATGCATACTTCTTTTTCACAATCATTGTTTTGAAGAAACCTCATAATGCACTTGCTCATAGCTTATAGTAATTAGACCACACGAAATTAAAGTCTCAGTAGTATTTGGGAGGCATAATGAATAGCAGACAAATGTTAAATATTAATATAGTGGAATATTCTGGTTAATTTTAGCTGTGAGCTTCAGTGTTATGAGCACTTCATTATGCTGTGCAGCTGAAACACAGATCTGCATCTGGGTTTCACTGTCAAGAATACATAGGTAGGCATGTTATCAAATATAGACAAAATAACTGCTCATAAAAGGTAAAGTATGTTATAATTTTAAGAATGGAATATCCTGAAATGGTAGGAGGTGGAAAATCTCTGGCTAAAACATTGCTGAAATTCTTGAAAGCAGCATTAGATCTGAGGTTGAATTGCACATGGTGTCTAATGGAAACTCTTAGTGTTTGCCCATGTTCCAAACATTCTGCTTACCTCTGAACATCGTTTACATTTTTAATTACTTTATTTTGAAAATGATAAACTTTGGGGAATAGTATCAAAAAATAGTTAATTGCTATTTTTTAGTTCTTAAAATTGAAACGTAGTATTTAAAGGAGCCTTTTTGGGGAGGAAAAATAAAAAATATTCAGATTTTCTTTCCTGATTTTTTTTATGTCAATAAGTAAAGAGTGATTTGAAGATAAAACATTGCCTTATTGTTTATGGGAAACCAACTCTGTAACATCCTTCGAGAAAACATAAAAGGAAATGAGAAAAAGAATACCAAGAAAGATAGGACTGAATGGCTTTAGGTTGACCTAGAAAGAATTTGCTACCTCTTTTCCCCGTGCTCCATCATTCCTAAATCTAGGCAAGCTATAGCCACCGGGAATTTGGGCAGGGGATGGGACGGAAGAAGTATGTTCAGTACAGAAATAAGACTAAATTAAACTTTTTCGGAAACTTTACAACTGTTTGAAAAGTCATTGCCAGATTTGCACTTGGCTTTCCAGAATGAATCACAAATCTTTCTGGGATGACAGAGAGCTGAAATGAGGTGCACAGAAATTCAAAAACGTCAGATCTCTGTGGTGGCTTTAAACAACTACTCTTTTCTTTATTTATTAATAAAAGGAAGAAGGTAGGTAAAAATGTCCTTACGACCAAAGAACTCCATCTCTCTCGAGTCCCTTGCACGAATTCTGTGCTCGTCTCCTTTATAGTATCTCTGATGTCTCAGGATTATTCTTTCTTGGGTATCTCTAGTGGAACTGCAACCAGCAGGATGATTTTGTGGAACATTTATTTAAAGATTTTTTGAAAGGTTAGTTGAATATTTTTTTCTGTGCTGAGTGTCCCCTACAGCTTGGCTAATGGGGGCGTTCAGCATATACTTCACTGGCTCTCACTTTTTAGGATTTCTTTTCAGGTCACTAGAAGAGGTTGATAAAAGAGAACAGAAGAAAGCCAGAGGAAAGAAATAGAAAACAGCTTACTTAAATTGGCAATGGAGAAGGGTAGGATATAGTAAGCACCCGATGCTAGTGAAGACAGTTGCAGCTTTGCTATTGATTACAACAAGCAAAAAAAAAAAAAAAATCTGCAGTGGTAATTTGACATAAAAGCATTTTGTTGGTGGCAAGAACATGCTCCAGTAATCTCTGGTCCCTGACATCTGCTCTTGGTGTAAGTTGAGGTCCAGCATGACTTAGCAGGGTTTAGGGCAACTCAGTATGTTTCTTGCAATGGAAGTAATTGATTCTGAGTGCTTTATGTTTAACCAAGAGAGAATATATACGAGTATTTTACTGCCGGTGATTTAAAAACATATCTTTAAGTTAATCTAGTAGGCAGAAAGAATGAAAAGTCTATCTTTTGGGGCACAAATGCAGACTTTCTCCAAATGCAAGGAATTCAAATTATAAATAGTGTGGTGCACTGCAATTTTTGCTATGTATGAAAAAGATAAACAAAAACTTGCATTTACATTTATTTACATGTATCTATCTATATAGGCAGGTATGTATAAAAATACATGTGCTTACTGTGGATCTTCTTCTACCAATTTTAATTTTAGAAGAAATTCAGAGAAGTTGGACTTATGGAGATGGAGGGCTTGATTTTCATGATATTTAAAATGACAGAACATACCTGCCTTCAGGCCTCCATACCCACTTGTATTCCTAGTACCTGGATAGGATGGGACTGAAGCAGCATGAAGCTAATTAATACAGACTTTATCCTCAAGGGGTTATCATTTGCCTGCAGGCACTTGTGACCCAAAAGCAAGAGCTGAACTGATGAAGTCATATTGTGTTGGGTGAGCACAGGGCCTTGTGCCTTGGTGCACATGTCATTGGTGAACTTTTCTTAGTGGGGGTCATTTATTCACTTGTTAGCCCACATGAAGCTGTTATTGCTATTTATTTTGGCCTTGAACAGATAAGATCTGGGCTTTAGTCTGCAGTCTGTTAGGTATTCCCAATGCCAGTGATGTGTATTTTTCTCTTGTGTCTCACCTATAGTACACGGATATTTTAGTACGTTAATGGTAGTCATTGTTCATGGCATTCGTGTCTAACTAGGTCTAAGTAAGGACAACTGTTTGCCCACGTGTGGCCTCTGGAAGTGGCAGCTCCCCTGCATGCCGCTGCAGGATGACCTCTCGCAGGTCAGCAGTGTGCACCGAGGTGATTCCTCGTCCCATAAGGGATGTCACTCATCATGGGGGGCCACATTTGGTAGAGTGTTTAATATAAAATGAGAAAGGTCATAAGAAAGGGCATAGTCTGGGGAGAGAGATGGGCTATTCATCTGCCCTGAGTAGAACTTTGTTTATACAAAGCACTCTCTACCTACTATTTTTTTTTCCTTTTCTCGCATATATTGCCTTACCATGGAGTAGTCCTTCTGGGTGGCAAGATTCACTTCTGGTACAACTGTTTGGCTAATGCTTATATAAAATCTATTTTCAAGTCCTCATTTTCCAGGCTTCCTATGCGAATGTGGCAGGATGCTTAGCCTCCCTGAGACTCAGCGCTGGGTCTGTAAAATACAGATAGGACCTCTTCCTCACCTGCCAGCTGCTGCAGGGGGTTGACAGCAGTGGAAGGTCCTACTGGGGGAACCACGTGCTCCTCAAGGATGGCGATTGCTTGGCTGTGGCTGCTGCAGGACGTGCCCCGAGCGCTGTGGATGAGGTCCCGCACTTCACATGTGGGCAGTATATTCATAAGGCAGATTAAACATTATCTACTTATGCTTTCTGATGTGGTGTTTGCCCTTTGCTTTGTGTTTCCTCTCATGTTTTCATCTCTTAGTATAAGACAGTGAGACTGTAGAGCTGACATGTTGACACCAAATGTACTTGTCGTGCTAAGGCTTGATGATACCAGCATTGATAAAGTGATATTCCTTTAAGGCCCTGCTTTCAGTGTCTGAGTTGAAGCAGGTGGCCTCCAGATGCCTCTTCTCATCTAAATTATTCTATGATTTTATATTGGTTGCTCAATGGGAGGATTCATGTTACCTAACCTAGATGCCTGTAATAACCAGAAAAGGGAGGTTCTCCTGGAAGGTCCTTCAGAGCATCAGCTTACTTAGGTGCTAAGAGACTTGCTTGCAGGAGCCATTTATACATAGCCGAGGAGACTACCCTGCTAACCAAGGCAATCCAAGACATCTGTTCCTAACATGGTAAATGCTATGGAGTCTAGATCTTTGAGGTGGAACCATTTCTTTCTTTCTGAACAGAGACTGGTACCTTTGCTAAATGTGGTGCAGCTTTGGGTCACATGGGAGCAACCAGACCAAATTGAAAGTGGCCTGTCAGGAAAGAGTTTTATTAAAAAATAGAAAGACATATGCCTGAATTGCAAATTGTCTAATGATCAGGATAAATTTATAGCTTGCAGCTTCGAGAAGAAGGGGAGTTTTGGAGACATGCGGCTCAGAATAGGAAATATCACAATATGATATATGAGAATTCAGGTTTCAACTCTCTATTAAATCAGAAATTTATCTGTATTGAGATAAAAGATTGAGATAAAAAATATTAAAGGTCTGCAACCAAACAGGAGAGAGACCCTTCTGGCATTTGGGAGGTCTGAATTTTCTTGGATTTTTATACCAATTACCTTGTTTTTCGTAGGTGAAATGTTTTAGAGCATGCCTTTGTTCACTTTTAGAAATGGCCTTGAGGTTAAGTGGTGTGTGGCAGGGTCACGCAGGAAAATCACGGTAGAACCATGGAAAGCTCACATATTCCTAAATCTTGTGTTCTTTGTGATTGCAAGCTTTTATTGTTGTTTTTTTTTATTATTTTAAATGATGTTAAACTCTTTATTTTTTATGGTATCAGTATTGTTTATCATGTACAATCTAAATATTTCATTTTCCCTTTTCCTTGAATATGCAGGTTAGAAATATTTAATTTTGTAGTCTTCCAATAATTGGAGATAGAAAATTATTCAGCCACTCAGCACATTTGCCTGGGCTATGTAAAAACTATTGTTTTCATATTGTATTTGAATAAATGATTTATAATCAATAATCTAATTCACTCAAGAAGATTACATTTCTTTAAGTTTTAATATTGATTACATTGATGTTTTGCATATGGTCAGTATTGATTATGCCTGAGCAATTGTAGATTGGTAGCATTTTTTTTCTCCCTAACTATTTTGGAAATTCTCTTCCCATAAGCAGTTTTATACTAAATAGTAATCAAGTGGTAAGCTCAATTTAGGTGATAAGCTGATGCAATAGAAATCTGAATGTGATAGAAATGCTTTCTTAAGCAAATAAATATTTTTGAATATTTTTATTCTCTTTCTCATTTCTGTCTGTAGTAACTGCTGCCAGAATTTTCATTAGGCTCTTGGAAAAAGATGCAATAAGCTGGCCACCACTCTTTCCTTTCATCTCACTTCTCTCATACTTTTTCATGTATTACTAGCAAGGAATTAAATATATGTAGTTATACATTTCCTTTTTTATTCTTTTTATGATTATAAATATTTTATCACCATTTCATAAAACTTTCTGGTACATCTGTAAATTTATTATTTCTTCAATTGCTAATCTGGAAATATTTTAACTTTAAAGGCACATTAGACACATTTTTGTTCTAATCTGAAATCTTTCCAGGTTTCTAATATTTTTCTTGCATTTTAGTTAATGCTCTATCCCTTAGGTCTCTTTTATGTAGAAAAATGTGTTTTCAGTGTAATTTCCTGCAATAAGACAAAGAGAAAATGAAGAGAGGTTTGGGGTTGTTTTGTGTTTCCTTGATTTAAATCTTATATTTTGTACGGTTCATGATTGTATTAGTTTATTCCTTTTGCCAAACAGCCCATAAAGCTGTGAATATTTATTTAGTTCTGTTCCTAATAGTTTTTCTAATAGGGAATTATTTTGGTACAATGAAAGACATTTGTAAATGAAGCAGATAAGCCCTTTGGCAGACAAGGAGTGTTTTGTTCAACACAAGAATTCTATTGTCCACTGCTTTAGTTGTCAAGTGCCTGGGGAGCCCAGGATTTATGATGATGCTACAATGGCCCTTTCAGTGCAAAGTCTAAGAAGCTGTGAGATTCCGCTCCTCTGCTTTTCAGACTCGCAAATCTTTTTATCATGCAAGGACAATGCAGGATTCAGCTGCTTCGTAGGCCACAGCACTGCCCATTTAACACCAGGCATTGTGCAATAATTACCATAGTGACAATGGGGTGGGGTGGGTTTTTTTATTCCTTCTAACTAGCAACATTTCAAAAATTGTTCAAGTTGTCACTTTGTATAAACTGACTCTGAAGACCCATCTTATTTTGAGGCAAAAAAAAAAAAGAAATCTTGTTAGGGGGTTTGATTTAAAGTGCCACTGTGTCAAACCTATTTGGTGCATTGAAACTGTTTAATGGATTTTCTCGTAATTTTCTTGTAATTATAATTGGACTTTGAAACAGTCTTCCATAAGTACAGCACTTGTTTTTCTTCTGCCTTTTATTCCAACTTATATCTGCCAGATTATACAGTTTGTAGAACCTTATTGTTCAGGATTTATTCATCTAAAGCAGAAAATAATAAAAAATGTAAAGTCCAATAAGGTAGGCAATGCCTATTGCCTCTCAAAAATTTTCAGCTAAGCTGCACCCTGCGCTATTTGTATTAACAATATATTCATTCAGCTGTCTTGAATAATATTTTCATGAAAGTTCCTATCTGGAGGAGTTTCTCTCTACTTGCCTGTATTAATATGAAGATTTATTTGCTTAAAATAATGATTGGTGCTATCTAAAATATTGATTTATAACCTCTGATTGCTGTATAAATACTGTATAACTGGAAAATGGAGCCCTTATTTGACAATTAATTATTAGGAATGTGGCCACATCACTGGCTGCTGCTCAGGTCCATGTATTAAAATAAAAGCTTAAGTAGTGTAGCAGATCAGTTTGAGCACTGGTAGTATCTGCAACCAGCTGTATTGGCAGCTCTCAAATTCAAACACAGATCTTGAGAAAAATCAGACCATGGGGATATGTAAGAGCACATTTAGAGAAATATTAACCTAAGAAGCTTCAAATGTCTTGAACAAAAAGGAACTTGAGATGCAAATTTATCTGCGAACATTTTGACGTCATTTGAACTAATTATCAAAATGAGAAAGTTTATTCAGTTTTTATCATTCTTACTCATTCAAATGAGTTGTGAATTAATTCAAAAAGATCCTCTATGAAAAGAACAGAATTTGCTTGGAAATTAGCATATTTTAAAATGCCATGTGTGCTTCATTGTAAATTGTATAAATATCCTGTATGTACAGCATATTTAATAAAGCCACTACTTTGTATCAGCTATTCTCCTACCACATAAAGCACCCTGTATTTCATAGAGCTTACTTTAGCAAAGCTTGCTTTCCAGGAATGTGTTCCTATTGAACGTACATCACCGTTTTTTTGTTTTGTTTTGTTTTAATAAATCTACTAGTATATATACAGTTAGCATTGGCAGTAGAATCCAGATGTGTTTGTGTGCTCTTTTGATGTTAGTGTGAAGTAGGTCTTTACATAATATTGCGTGTAAAATTCAGGCAATGGCTATTTAGTTCTCTTGAACACTTTTACCAGCAGCTTTCAAATTTGCAATGTGCTGCTGAACAAATTTTTACTGGAAAATTTGATTGCTCTAATGGCAGCGTAAAGTGAGCATAAAATGAAGGATTGATAAAACTGATGCAACTTTAACAGTAAAGTACTGAAGAAAAAAAGAAACACTGATTTGGATATAGGTAAATCTATTTTAAATAGTATCAGCCCGAATTACAGAGGCTATTTATGAAACAACTATAAATGATTTTCTTAGAGGCACTTCTTGCCTCATTTCTTTCCTTTAAATGTCTTATCCTAGATATGTTTTCCCTACACTTATTAATACTTCACTTCCTATATTTCAGTAAGCTCCACTTAGAAAAATATTTTTCCCTTCTCCATCATAATGATAAAAATACTCATTTTCTAATACGCCTGTAGAGCACTTGGAAATGTTCAAAGCACATCTTATTGGCTGGTGATATCTGCAGCTGTTCCTTCTTTCCCTACAGTATGTCTTGTATTGGATAATGTTCCCAGAACAGATTTTTCCATAGAACTCTGTTCAGGAGGTAACGCAAAAGATGTGAAGGAATATTGATATTTTAGTTATGGGAACATTCTTGTAAGTCTGTTAAGGAAAAAACTAGTTATTAATTCTGTCCTTGGCATATACATGCCTATACATCGCTAGTCTTTAAACTCTCTTTGGGCTACTGGGATAGTTTATAGGATAGACTTTAATTTTCTTTTATTACGGTACCAAAGTTTCATTGGGTTTCAAATGAACTTTTTCATTCTTTGCAGCCAGAGCTGAAATACTGGATAAGTGGCAGCAGAAAGCTTATGTCTGCACTGTCATCGTAGTCTCGTTAAGTGGCGTTTCAAATGTGTGGAATATGCTACATAAGTTGGCAACAAGCTTCCAGTGGGTGAAGGTGAGTAGTGCATCCAACCACCTGATGTGCTGAGTGACGCACAGCACAGTCTCTTGTTTCTGCTCTGTCTCCTTTACATGCAGAATCTATAGAAGTATATACAGTACACTATGTACAATAAAGGGATCCCATGCTTGATGTACTCTGTAAGTCAGTTTTTCTCATCCAGTTTCATAGAGGATTTCCCTTGGTCTTGATTGTGAGTCATGGGAGATGATGCTATAGGACCCTAGCCATCCTGCTATACCTGTAAAGCGTGCTTTAATAAGCTGCATTTTTTGAATCACACTCATTTACTGTCTTCTTTAAAGCATCAGAGAACCTCTTGAAAACTCAGAAAGGTAGCATTTATGAGAAGGAATGTTAGAAACTGTTTAATAGGTAGGCTTGTAACTTTATCAGTCAGAGTTTCTTAATTTTCTTGTTCTAGGCCTGTGTGCATGAATGATTAATTTCAAATTTGTTTTATTCACCAACAATGTGCTGTGTAATCACAGAGCTTCAAAGAGTGCTCAGACTGGGGTTAAGAAATGAATGTAGTGATGACTCTTAGGCTTCAGAGGAGGTGGCTGCAGAAGTGTGGAAATAGGGCAGGACTGGAAACTCTAAATCTGAAAGGGCTATATATATATATGTATATATGCTATTATGATAGCCTTTAACTTTTCATACCCTGTGTGACTTCTGTTGTGCTATTCCTGAAAGCAATGATTTCTCAGAGGTGAGAATTCTCCATCTGTAGAAGTATCTCTGCTTTTCTGAAATTATCAGGGAAACAGATTAAATGTAATAGATAATAATAGATATGTAAATACTGCCATTTTTACAGTCAAATGCGTGATCCCGTCAGAATTTTCAGAGATAAAGTGTATGAAGCCAGGATATTAAAGCTCTTTGTCTAGCTGACTCATTCACAGGTTTTGCATTCTGTGCACTCCAGTCCTGCTTGACAGATGCTTCATTTCTGCGGCAATGTCCTTGAATGATCATCTTAGTTCTGGCAGCCAAATGGGCGGTATACCACAACATCCTTGCCACCAACTCTATGGGATGTGTGTGGATGGTATGTGCTGCCTTGTTAAGGCAGACTGCAGCAATCAGTATTAGGCTCCAACACAGTGTTTTTGGCAGGGAAGGCAGCAGCATTCTGTTTAGAAAGCTGAGGTATCTGCACGTCCCTTTGCTTCTTAGCTGCAAAGAGCTCTGGCTCAGCGTGGGAGATTTTCTTCTGTCCTTCACTAAACCTCAAGGGCCAAATTTTGCAGGCAGTGCTCAGTTCTCGTTCAGACACAGCCTGTCAGCAGGGAATGAAGTTTTAAAGGAAGCTTGGGTTGATGGCAGACTTCCTGACTGGGTATCAAGTTCCTACATAGGTTTCAAAAAGACGTAGCAGAAGTTAAATTAGTTATGTCTTCCCTTTGACTGAGCGTCCCCTCCATGCACAGTTATGTAACGATCGGCACGGACGTTTTACTTTGCCTGTTCTGGCACTCATTCTTGTATTTCAATTCATGGTGTAATTCAGGCCTAGTTCTACTCTTCTTGTTCTTGACTTCGGAGTTACACTTCCAATTTTAACAAATTAAAGGACTGTAAGGTACAACCTTTAAGGAAAACTTGAAGATTCACCATTCTCACTAGTACATGAGATAAGTGAATTTAATAAACCGGGTCCCTACTCAAGCTTTTTTCATGTCTTATTTGAGAAGCTGTCAGGTCTATTTTTATAGACTCTTTGACATTTCAGAGTTAGAGGAAATCATTTTTGAAAGAAAGCTTCCCGCAGAGTGACTGTAGGGTGTTCGCTCTGGTGGGGATGTGAAGTGCCTCCCGCAAAGAGGAGGAACAAGCACCGCTTTTGTTGATTATCATGTAAACCTGGGCATCCATATGCTGCTTAAATTCTCATCTCTTCTTTTGAAGGATTTTTTTTCTCTTAAATTGTTTCCAGCTGTGCCTGTTCAGGAATGCAAATTTCCTGTTATAGTATCTACATAATCAAACAGTTGACAAGGTAAATATTCATGTTTAACTATTGTTAATGGAACAAAGAACAACAGTGCAGGGAGAAAGGCAGTACTGAGCTCATTTGGGACTATAGCATGGGCTTCGCTGCTCAGTTGAACTGAAGATGGCCAGAGTTTCATTACGTAGCTGTATCCTGGTGAGACATTTCCTCCTTACGTTTATTGAAACATTTATGTTCAAAGGAATATATATACCTAAATTCTAAAGGGAGTGACAGGAGGCACAGCTGCTAGGTTTCTTTTCAGATACATTGCTTTTAGAAGTATTATGTAGGAATAGAGTGTCAATCTGTGGGATCTGAAATAGAAAATGCTGGTGCAATTCAAGATAAAATAGGCTTGAGAAATCCTACTATTTTGTTATAAATTCGTTATAAATCAATTAGACTTCTATAAGACAGTAAGAGGGAAAAAAAAAGTTCATACTGCACTAGATCTTATCAACTCAATGCCTCATAATATAGATGTTTAAATTTTCCTGTCAGCATTTTAATAGATAATATTTCTGTGAATTGAAAGAATCTCATTGAAAGAATCTTGATTTTTGTTGAAATGTGTAGTTAGTTATTTTGAACTATCAGTTTGGGACTGAGCTGAAACCCAGATGTTATTGACCCAAAGTTGGCTTCAGCTCAAATGCCAAAGCAACTTGTCCATCAGAGAGTCCCTTTTGCATGTTGCCAGTCTTTTGGCTGGGCTGTAATATGCTCTGCCTAGTGCCCTGGAAAGCCTTGGCCGGCTGTGTCCCAAGGAGCTCCGGAGCTTCCCGCAAGGCGTGCGAGTCCCTAAGCAAAGGCAGAGACTCCATGGCACGAAACGATGACACTGGCTGTAAGAGGAAAGAAGCAGAACTGAGAACCAGAAGGAAGCCAAACATTTTGGTTTTAGTTATGAGATACGTGTTCTGGTGAATGCATGTCTAATGTTTCTGAGGAAATTTCACTAGTTATTTTAAAGGTGATGTCAGCCTTAACTATGGTATGTATTCTCTATAGTAGCTCTCTTTGGGCTTTCATAGTAATAATAATGCAATTATATCTTTAAAAGCATTCACCATAGTGTCTCCAAAAACAAGCACATGCAACCAGGCCTAGAAAAAATAAATGTAAGAAAAAAATAAATCAAAAGTATTACTCTTGCTTATATAGCACATATAAAAAGACTTTGAGTATTCAGCCCTTCAGGGTTTCATATACAACAAAAGCTTTCTTTAATTCTACTCAGAAGTTAATTCACTCTCTCAAACATGCACTTATTCTGTATGCTATAAAAGAAAACATTTAGTGTATTTAATTCATCCGAGACATTTAACCAAACCAATTATTGCATGGTTAGTCACAGCTGAAGAACAACTTCTTAAAAATACACTCACTATCTTTCTAGGAATACACGCTAATAAAACCGTGTAAACATATGTGATTTCTGTGGCTTCACTAATCTGAGTAAACACTAATAAAGTCACACTAGATGTGACTGATAAAATCTAATATAATGCATAGGATTTTTACCACTCCTGACAACCTGCATTTGCAACCATACAGTTACTTTATTTTAAAATGGCTTTTCAATTATATTCTGGTGCTGTAGGGGAAAGCCTTTTGACAAAGGCATGACATAAACCATTTATATTGCAGCTCCATCATGGTTCCCATAGCTAAACTAGACTGGACAGTTCATTAAAAAGAAAAATTAATAGTACAAGGTTGCAGGGAAACAATAACAGATTATGACTGGCCTGTGGCAGCCCACTGAATTCATGTAGTAGAGTAAAAATGATTCCCCTGTCTCATAAACAAAGGTTTGTTCCAGGATTTTAGGCAAAGTCTTTACTTCTACTCCTTTACAGGAAAAAATGTACTCTTTCTTGTCTATAAAAAGTAATACTTTGTGATTCCTACAGAAGATTAATATGTTCTCTTTGGGGTGGAAAGCTCCTATTTCATTATACTTTGAATGCATAATAGAATAAAGTAAAGAGAAAAAAATTAACTAACTTTTGGAGAGCCTGGCAGAGGCACGGAGGGGGCAAAATGAGGGCCGAGTCCAGACTCAATCCTGTCTTTTCTTGGCTAAGATAGTAAGTGCTCCAGATCAGGCTAAGATTGCTCTCCTTGGGTGCGAAGGAAGGACAAAGAATTTGCAATTCAGCAGTGTTTCTCTTAGGTCCATTGCAGAACTTTGTGCAACATCGTTTGTGATTTATCTCTTGCTTAAAGTTGTTCTTTAAGGTCCTAAAGGCATCTTTCTAGATGTTGCTACATATTTTCCAAATTTCCTCAGAGTTTCATGGGTCACATTTTCTATATAGTACTGGTATGCCTGGCAAGTATACAGACTCATACTTTAATGCTGAAATCTGAGTTTTATTATAGCAGTGCTATAAATTCTTGTCTCAAAAAATGTTTCAAACAATATAGGCTCTGCAATGCATTAACCGTTTCTTTTGGCCAGTAGCCAAAACTTTTTTAATGAATTCAGTGGATAACAGGAGAGGCCAGAACACAGGAAGCATGCGCCAATATTATATTTGGAAATCAAATACAGGAGTGACCCTCTTGGGTATTATCTGGTTCTGTTTATGAACACAATCTCCTCTTACAAACAACAGCCTGAAATACCAGAGGGTGATGGCTCTGGGGTCTGATCCCAGAAAAACTGTACTTTTACAGCTTGGTATCTAATATTACTAGAGAACCTTGGGTATTTGGCTTCCCATCCTCCCTTCTTTCCCCAAAAAAGAAAAACAGATTACATAATGTGGAAAGTCTAGTCTCTCTGAAAGGCCTGCGAGCCATCTTGGCGTAGTTTCATGCTATAAGCTATATTTCATGAAATGAGGCTGCACTGAAGCAAAAACAACCAACCAACCAAGAGCCTCTCCCCAGACCTCCTGAGTTATTTTCATACTTTCACTGCAGGCAACACATGTGAATTGCAGTATTTTGGCAAGAAGAATGCTTCATTTTGGAAGTGAATGGATTCGTGCAGGCATGTAGGACTCACTAATGAGCTGTTCATTTCAAGACTGGAAACTGTCTTTATTTCAGGTGTTTGGATGCTAACTGCAAACTCCACTGCTGTACATGCTAAAAGGTGCAGCTTCCAGCCTCTGTCCCTCTGTGCCCTACACGAGACACAGGAGAGACCACCACCACCCCAGCGAAGGGCCTTTCAGTGAATTGCAGTGAGTCACTCCAGGGAAAGCTCAACAAAGACTGTGTTGTGCTGCTTCACAGTAAAGCTAGTGACCCGGTGCTTACTGCTACTTTGCTGCATTCTTGCAGGATAAACAAAATAATACAATACTTGTGTATTCAAAAAACCTAGCATAAAATGCAGTGACCCTTCTAATTTTTTTTTCCATTATAGTTCTGTACCAATTTGATTTAAAAGGTGCTTTCATTTAACAAATATAAAGATCAGTTAAATACTTCATTGAGAAAAACTCAGTAGAGTACGCTAATGGCTTTTTAAAAACTGTCACCAAACTACTCTCTCAGACAGAATGGTGCTCTCTTGGCTGTCATTATCCAGGTTAAACTCCTCATCCTCACCCCCTGTTAATTCCTTCCAGCGCACACTTCGTTTTCGTTAATGTAAGTGAGCTCCCGTCTGTTTGACAGTTTCATCCTTTGTCCTGCTGAACTGTTCTGCCTGTGAGCTGTTACCAGCTTGTTGCCTCCAAGTTACAGGCTAGATTGCTTGATTCAGTTTATTACATTACACTTTATATAGGCCAAAGGAAGAAACCTTATATGCATAGTCAAGAATGTATGGCTGGTCTAGTTAAAGCCTCAGCAGTCTAACCAAAGAATTGGTTATATGGTGCATATGATACACGGCTGAGAGATGCACGCAGACTTCCCGGTATCTGTGCTTGCTGTGTTGTTATGCTCCTCCGCTGCCTCTCTTTGCATGACGGGTTCACTGAGGGGCTCGATACGTCATCAACATCCCCCAGGGGACTCAGATGATGATGATGACGGTTTCTTCCTCCTCTGCCTAGAATCCATTTCTGCATACTCACAGTGCCCTGCACATTTCTCCTGTTTTTACTGCTCTCCAGTTCCACATTACATTCAATTTTACCATGTGAGGTGTATTATTACATATACGGAATAGTTTTCTTGTTGTTTCCTTTGTTATTCCTAAAACTGCTTTGGACCTACTTCAAAATTGTATTCTTGTAGTGTCCAGGAATTGACCATTGTCTGTGGCATCTCTAATTTCGTCTTCTACTTGGACTTCCAAAGCTTCTCGTATCATCCACATGTCCGTGGTACCCTCTGCTGCATTGCATTCTAGGACCATAGGTAGTTCATTCTACACAGAATACCTGCTTGTCATTGACATCTATTCATAGCATATATATATATATATATATAAAATAACCATTATTACATCACATAGTCATAGAAAGCTAAATGAAAAGCCAAAACAATTACAAAATCATCCTCTGGTCCTTAGGTAACCTATTACAGTCAAACAAGCTAAATAAAACCAAGCCACAGCTAGATGGAAAGAAGTCCAGACAAAGCCTGAAGGATCCTGAGACCTATGTTGCCTTTAATTTGTTGCAAGGAATAACAACAGTGGATTTATTGGGTTAAAAGCCTGAAAATTTAACAAGTTTGTATTGCGTACAAATTGAAATTTCTGTTATACTATTTAATTATACCCTATTAATAGATAGGCATTTAGTAAGCATTCATATTTGCAGTCTCATTCTTATATAATCATTTGTGTTGGTTGTTAACGGTTGGGTTCAGTTACAGTTGTGTTTACAGGTAGCATAGTACAGAACAAATGCCCACACATGACATAAAAAATGAGTTCGTATTGCGTATACATTTATCATTCTTTGACTCCAATGCAAAGCTCACTTATAGCAGCTTAAGCCTGAAGGGGTCCACCAAATATGCACAAAGATTTTGAAAAATCACATTGCATTTTTTAAGGCAATGCTTACCCTGACAGCCATTGCATTTAAAGAAATGATATGGCTGGCTGTTCAGAAATATGTTCCTGGTTCTTGGATGAATCCCCAGATCCAGTTTCTCCAGCTGATGCCTGACTTATGCTTTATTCTCTCTTACCTTTGGATTTCTAGGAAGCTATTTTGTGATCACAAGTGAAGGACAAGTAGTACCAAATCATTGTTTTTCCCTTTTTCCTTCACGCATGAATTTCTGAGCTCAAGCACTATCTTTTCTGAGTGGCAAGGAAATACAGGGTTAGCATTTAGAAGGGGACTGTATCCTTATCCTTGGATGTGATATTGTAAAGACACCACAAAGAAATTCAAATATTAAACCATATAGTTTAGTCTTTAGTCTCTGAGATTATCCTCATAGTATTTATTTAAGGGATTTAAAGCAAAAAAGGAGATAGGAGTGTTCAGCACTATACACAGAGAAAACAAACACCCATGAAGTTCTGCATCGGCTTTTATTGGAAGAAAAAGCTCTAGGTTCTTTGTGATGTGAGCAAGCATCAATATTGCATTAAAGTCCAGTAAACTCTGAGATACTAGACTAGTCCAGAGAACAGGACACGGTGGTTTGTATCTGTTCTGGTGGCTATTTCAGTGGGTGGTACAGATTTCATAGCACATATATGGTCGGCTTTCACAAATAATAGGAAAGTCTTTAACCAAGTTTAAAAACCTGAAGAAAAAAACATAGTTCATGGAATAACAAACCATTTTAGCCTGACTTGCAAGCGGGAGAAGTGTGGATGAAGCATAGTTACATGTTAAGAAATTACTTGTGGGTCAGAGGAGAACTGTAAAAGCGTCTCCTTCCGTTCTAGGGCAATACAGTTCATAGAAGTTAGAGGTATTTGATGAACTGCCGTGCACAGAACCTCTTAGTAGAGCTGTGGTACACGGATCTGCAAAGCCTCGTGCTCTTACAGACATGATGTATGTGCACTTGCAGGGAGACAGACGTTTTCTGCAATGCATTTACCCATTAGTCTTGAGCTTTCACTCATCTTCATCTCGTCCCCCACTCACTTGCCTAACATGGAATTTGGACCTCAGGTTCACACTGGCTCTCTAGGGCTTAACACATGTGGTCTTTAAAAGCTTTCTATTGACTCACAGCTTCCATTTTCTTTCTCTCTGCATTCCCAAGATTGTCAGCAGTCATTTTGGTTTGTGTTCTATTTCAACTGTCAGGTAGAAATTTCCTTTTAAAAAAACAAATGGTCCAACCTTTGTAAGTGCTCCATCCTTCTTCCAATAAATGTAACAAGCACAAATGTATATAGAAAGATTTTGTTTGGTGACGACTCTCTCATATCTCTTCACCCTAATAGTACTTTTCCAGAAAAACATGTAATTACTCCAAGAGCAATTTATTAATTACCATTATGGAAGACTTCTGGTAAAAGGATTTTTTTTTTGGATTGAAATAGCATTATCATCTCAGCAACTTTTTGAAAAGAATATTTTTGTGGAAAATATTCTGAACTTTAGCAGAGTATATTTTATTTGAAAAAGTGGTCTAATCTCATTCTTTCAAATGAAGTTTTAGTCTTATTTTTGTATATACATACAACTTAATTCTTTTATTATTATTGGCTCCTATTTTTATTCGGTGAATGTAAACTCTTTCCCATGTACTTGCCTCATGTTAAGGTCATTCCATCCAAAAATCATAGTGCTCTTGAGTCAGCAGTTATGCTAAGTGTCAGATTTTTTTTCTTCTTGCACAAGCTTGTTTTTAAGTAATACTTCACTGGGCTCCATTAGAGCAATCTTATTGATTTGGAAGCCAAAGCTTTACCAGAATGGCCATTTATTCACATATTCATTCACAGTCAAAAAGCTTTTTTCTGTCTTGTTGTTTAAAAAAGAAATTGGTATAAATGAGGATGCAGCTAAATGCCATTGTTCCTGATTATTGCACCACAGAGGTAAAGAGTAACATTTAACATCGGTGAAATTGTGGCAAAAGCTAGAGGGTTTTTTTATTTCTAAAACATCGTGCACTTTCAGAATATATCTAGTCAAATCTGATTTATAATTTCAGCCATGAAGAAAACTAATCTAATTAAACCTTTTTTTTTTTTTTAACAATTCTCCATGTATGCAATTATGAGACAACTCAAGAATAGCAATAGAATCAAAGTATTTAAATTTTGCATCTTTCTGCTTTATGTCTTTGAATAGCTTTTATATCTTTATATCTGCTTATATCTTTGGAGCTGGTGTCTCAAAACTCTTTTTAATGGTTTCTATCATAAAAGTAGAAATGTTTTGTCAAAATCATGTGTAATTGCAGGTTGAAAGTAGTATCAGGCAATAATCTCTGGGATATGTCATTTTTATATGTGGTCAGTAAGAAATACATACTAAACAGATTTACTTGGAATGAGTTATGTCCATGCAAAATCTATTGAATCATTTGCTCTTTTCTGGAAACATGCCACCTACATGAAAAACATATATTCATTGCAAACTGGCAAGCCTGTCTCTTTTGTACTGTGTTCATGCTCAGCACGTGATGATCTGTTTGCATTTTTTTTTAGTAGTATATAATGTTAGGAATTACATTTTAACCATTATAGTTTTTGATCTAATCACTTGGAACACAGGAACCACAGACTCAGAGCAGGCCAGGCCGCACAGAAAGGTGGAGTGAAGGTTGCATCTAGTGAAGGGCATTGGTTTTTTGTTTGTTTGTTTTGTTTTTAAGTGGAAATATTCTGTGGTGAATACTTAGAACATGACATTTCAAAAGATATTTGTGCAGATGTTGAGGATTATAGTCTTGTGGTTTAATGGATTGTAGCTAATCCTCAAAAGTTGCATTTTTAGCCCTTTCTGCTTTAGCTTCCCCTGTAGGTTCTTAAAACAATGATGGTCTCCTTTATGATGACTATTGACATTGCATTAGGGATGTATTTGAATATTCCAGTGTCGTTACCTCATGCTACCAAGCCAAAATAAATCTCTTCATAGATAGTCTCTGCCTGTTAAAAAATTTACTTCTAGATTCAATTGTTCATTCATTAAAATCTCAAACTGTTTTTTTGCTCTTTACGGAAGAAGTTTACACTAAACTGAACCAGTTAAGCAAACAGCCAGAAAGAACTTTACCTTGCAGGGCTGAAGGACCTTAACTTTTCCCTCTGAAAAAGGAAGAATGTTGAGAAAGGGAGGAGGCTCCTGGAGCAGAATTCTTGCCCTCACCTTTCTCTGGCCAATGTATCTGAGAATGACAGAGAGAGAGAGAAATTCATTAACTTGTCAAGTTTTATAAAGATAAGTGTTACAGAAAATCTCATTATGTGAACCTCTCTAAATGAGAGTCACAGTGGTTGCTAGATTTAAGCAAAGTGCTGTCTTTAAGGGTGACTTGCATGCGGCTCTGAAGTGGCTAACTATTGCCGGAAACTTTCAACCTGAGGGAGACCAAATTGAAGGAGAACAAGTACATCAAGTGGTCTAGTAGAATTTTATTCTGAGAGGCAAAACATTTTGTAGATGGAGGCCCTGAACACATAAAGAAACCTATTGATTATAATTAAATTCATCAGAATAACCTATTGTGCAATGCACTTTTTTTTTCAGAAATATTCTAGAAATAATTTCCTCTGCCATATTTTGTTTTCGAAAGTAATTTTTTTAATAACTTTTCATTGTTTTGGAAAAGTGAGATCTCAGTTTTTGGTAAAGTTTCAGTTATCATTCTTTAGACTTGATTTTCTGTCTCATATTTGACATTAACCAAAAAGACTGTCAATCACAGCACAAATGTTATTTTATTATCCATACGTTTGTAGCAAGAGAAAAAAATATTCAGGATTGACTTAACATGTGAACACAAAATTTAGTAGCTGGAGCAACTTGACTTTGGTTGACTTGGTTGTCATTTGTTTTCCTCTCAGGGTGTCACCTATAACCACTTACTTACATAACATTAATCTGAAGGAGACATAGGCTGCAGCTATATCAAGTTTTGAATGTATGGGAAATTCCAAGGATTCTGATTTGGCTGAGATAGGCAAGAACATGATTACTATTTAAAATAAACTCTTCCAAGGACTTAGTCATTATTTCAGATGACCCTATCGATCACCTTGTTTTTTAATAAGACTACCATTCTTATGTTGGTTGTTTTCCTGGAGAGTTTATGCTTAAAAACAGAGGGCTTCCATCACATTTATCTTAAGTGGATCTCCTCAGGGCAGCAGGTAAACTGAGATTCTGTATACAGACATTTTTCATTTCCAAAGTCTTTTAATATCATTCTCTCAGGCCTATTTCTATGTCATTTGGTTCATAATGTGCTAAGCTGTCTTCCTATCTTCCACTGCTTTGTATGAGGTGCAAATTGCAAATTTCACTCTTCTAGAATGAGTACAAATTAAACCGAAGTCTGGTGAAAATAGTTTTCTTCTGTGATGATTTCAGGTGGATACTAAGGAAATAATGCATCATATTAGTCAGGATGCTTATTTTTCCTCTTCTTTCCTGCAAAATGACTTTTCTTTTTAGAGAGCCATCATTTTATGTTTTAGTCTATGGCTTCCTAATATTGAATCTCAAAGCTGTTACAGAAGAATATGGCTACATTTCAAAAGCTATTCTTAGGAACAGCTGGGGATTATTGGCTTTAAACATCTCAGTAATCCAATACACTGCTATAAAACATAATTTAAAAACGCAAAGGATTAAGATTTCCTTTCATAATGAACTCAGAACAGGATTCTACAAAACTTATTTTGCATTTCGTAAGGTAACTTTTATTGCCAAAAATGAAAATCCCCAATTCTGTAATGACTTTATTTATATATTTAACACAAGCTAACCTTGCCGTGACCTAGAACCCCCAGATAGAAGGGTAGCCTAGATATCTCCCAGATCCAATTCCTCTTCCCCCCTGTTTTCTGGCTAAATTCATATCTTTTAGTAAAAAAAAAAAAAAAACAGCCCCAAAGCAGTGAAATTCATGATACGCCCTGAAGCAGTATGGGCTAAGTGGGATTTGGCTGATCATTTGATCTGGAAATCTCTTTCTTTGCTTCTCTCCAAGTGAGCTGCTCATTTTTTCATGACCCCCGTTACTCTTCCTGAGGAAGCGGGAGTCTCTTAGCTACCCACTTGAGTGAAGCTGTGGCTCAGGAGCCCTAGGTGAGAAGCTGCTCACACCAGTCCTGGCCAGAGAGCCAAGGCTGGGGCTCCTGCGGGCTTTGGGATGCAGAGAACGTGGAGGGAGGCCCCGGGGCAGGTCCCCAAGCAGCGAGGGGCAACGCGCGTCCTCCCTGCCCGGCTCCACCCCCGCGCTTCACCCCGCAGCTCGTGCACTCCAATATTTATTCTGTCATTAAAAACCTATTCATTTACTCGTCTGCCAATAAAATTATAGTAAAAAGCATCTTTCATCTTTTCAGCTAATTCTAATTACAGCTAAAATCTCATTTGGATTGTGAGTTTGCCATATTTACTTGATATTCTTGCAAAACATTTCTGAACATAATCATCCTTCATTATATTGCTGCACTGTGCTCTTGAGTGCTTTCTGCCAAGTGTGTTCCCGAGAACAATTGCTATTTTGATGTGTCATCCAGAAGTTGTAGCCTAGACAAATCAAAAAAAATTGTTTAGTCTATTCTAATTTGACACATGGTCATTTAATAGCACACAGGAAGTCAGCATGGATGTTTGAAATTTTTTTACTATAAATATATTGAAAGATATTTAAAATAGGCTAGACTTAGCTTCCGCAACTGGTCTTGTCATTAAAATAATCTTTGTTGGCTCTTTATTTTTGTCTACTAGTCTTGTAAAAGCAAGTATTCAGATTTTTGAATGAAGTTTTGTAGAGCACATTGACTTTTTAGATTTGACTGTTAGAGCTGCTATAGCACCTAATACCACCTCTCTACTCTGCCATGCTGCATTTTGAGAGTTTGAGTTTAATAGCATATTCTCCTTAGGGAGATTGATGGATTATGCCATTTAACATTTTGCTTTGTTGTATACCCCCAACTGATGCCCTTGCAGAAGTAGCTTTTGAGAGACTCTTTGCTTTCCTGTGTCTCTGCGAGTGACTGGACTGTGTTTGCTGACTGATTGTTTTTCCTCTATCCTCAATAGAGCTATCATACAGTACCAATTACCATAATTTTGAATCTAAAATGCTATATATTAATGGAATTCTTCCTTTGGGGAACAAGTCCATCTTAGTTCAAACCTTGATTCTACTAAATTTAAGGATTTGGTGGATTGAAGGATTAGATTTTCATAGATTTTTAAGGAACATTTAGATTTTCCAGGTTATATGCCATGCAATTCTAAACAACAATGAAAAAATTTCCATGTTGCAATTTGGGCAAATGGTCACCTGAGATTCAGTTGTCTATAAATCAGAAATACAATCTACATGCAGGATTGTTTGAATAATTGCAATGTTGGAGATGCCTTAGACTGTGACTTTAAAAAAGGAAGAATAGAAACATTCACAGAAAATGATTTGAAGTGTGCAACTGTAATGTTGTACAGCATCTGAATAAAATTGCTGCACGCTGAGAATTTATGGACACCAAGCAGCACTCCAATCAGCAGTTGCAATTGCAGTTCTCATATCTTTATACCATACTTAGAGGATGATGAGGTATTTTTCCCTCAGTGATGTCCACAGGAGAAAAGCAATGGTTTTATAGATTGTTTAGCTGTTTGTCCTTATTGGTTGTTTGAGGAAATAGGAAA
This sequence comes from Tinamus guttatus, assembly GCF_059628265.1. Taxonomy (NCBI): domain Eukaryota; kingdom Metazoa; phylum Chordata; class Aves; order Tinamiformes; family Tinamidae; genus Tinamus; species Tinamus guttatus. Next base: position 1,019,085 of record NW_028288923.1, read on the forward strand.
CCATTAGCTTTCAGCATCTGAGTTACATCTAAATGTTTGAAAGGCTCTGAGTAGATTGTCTTGGAAACAAGACCCTGTCTTGTTAATGATGCCACTTTGGTTTGTAATGCCGTTTATTTTAATTATACTTTAAGAGCACCTCGTGCACCTTGCCTGTTAGGAGGGAACTACGTTATAAAACCAGGCTGTAGCTATTGTAAATGAGAGTCATGTTCATGAGAGTCAAGTTCATAGACTTCAGCGGAGCTCTGTTGATTTATTCCATCTAAAGGTTTAACAAGGAGCTATTAGCTTTTCTGCATGACCCGGGAGTCACAGGGCACGGCGGCCGCCGCGGCGAGGCTCCGCAGCGCGAGGCGGGCACAGGGCAGGGAGCGGCCGCAGGGCTGCGACGGGGTCGGAGCCTCCGCGCCTGCCTGCCGCCCCGGCTCTACCCGCGGCCCGCGGAGCTCCCATGGCGGGAGCCAGGGAGGCCTCCCGCGGCACAGCCCCGCACGGAAACAACCGCCGGGAACAGCCCACGGAGGGGTCGCGGGGTGCAGGATACCGGTTCACAGCCGCTGTCTTCATCACAAAGACATCCAGCCTTCTTCTCCCCATACACACGGAGGAGAAAACAAGAAGCAGCGAGCAATTGCTGCTTTAAATCATCATTAGTAAATTAAGCATGGATATGTGGTTAATGTTTTACTTGCACAGCGATAATAAGCATCATATATGTCAGCATGGCTCTTCCGCTATGGTCAAGCCTCCTCATAAAGTGTTTACTGATTTACATAACAGCATTGAAAAGTTCAGGAATAATGGCTGTATTTGTTTACTTGTTTTCATTTTTAAGACCATAATTTGATATTAAAGATCTGAAGAATTACTTTAATTTTTAAACAAGTCCAAAATCCATTAAAGCCAGTAGTTTACTTGTTAACCATTTCTAAAACATACCGCTGCCCAGGTATGGCAGCCTTTCTGGGGCATTTTTTTGGGAGCGTGTTGTCCCTGTGTGACAGTCCAGGAGCCCTGCTAACCATTGCACACAAGTAGCACGCTAGATGCTTGCAGCAAATGTACTTGTCCAGCATCATTAGCTTCCTGTGCGTGACATGGGAGGCTGTTCAGTGGAAAGGACACTCCATAGAAAAACACTTGTGAAACACTCATGTTCGTTAACTGAATGCAATTATGAACAGGGCTGAAGTGGCGATAATACATCAAATTTGGTAACAGCAGTAAGTTTCTGTAGACCAAGTACCCAGAAGAGGTAACCTCGGAGCCTGTTTGCTGTGGGGTTAAATTTGCACCAGTCACAGGGGTGTAAATCCAGAGGGGGGCACTGAGCAGGGCAGGATGCATTTTGCATCCATGGGGCTGTGTAGAGAATTTGTTGGATATATTTATGAAAACTATCCTAAAATTGGAGAGAGGCGTAGTAAATATTTACTGAATTGATAGAGAAGCTTTGTTCAATTTTTTTTCTAGATATAATTGAAAAAAAAGCCATGTCATTTCAGAGTTAACTGTTATCACAGACAGCCACTGTAATCATTCATATGGAAGGGCTACTCCTATTTAAGCCCCTTCTAAACCAGGCTAAATATTAGTTTGTAGCTCTTAAGTCCTATTTTATTTTTGCTTTTCTACAAAATGGACACAGGATATATGTTCAAAAAAACATGCTCCACAGTTCACACACCCATTTTATGTCTGAATAACTGAATTTAAAATATTTTTTCTGACCAAAGCAGAAGAGATTGTTTTCTTTTCTGTAGCTGCCATGCTGTTACAAGTCCTTTGTAATCTGATAGTAACAATAGTGGAAAAAAAAAATGTTTGCACCAAGTGTTGTACTTGGTAAATAAATATAATTAAGAAAGAATACTTTAGAAATCCCTTCTCTGGTGCCAGATTATGTTAGCATATATATACATGTAACTATCATTTAATTCATTAGGCTGGAGTCATTATGATGTGGTTTCTGTTTTGCAATAAAAACAAAGAAAAACAGCCTTTTTGGAAACAAAGAACGCTTCCTTATTTATAAATGCACCCTCTTCTTCACTTTTGGAGTTGTGTTTTTACTTAACTGCAAACGGGACTGGAGGGGAGGATGTGACTGCCCCAGATTTGAGAGGGACACCCCCAGGTGGGTGGGTTCAGTCCTGCTGATGTGATTATCTGTTGCTGGAGCTGCAGAATTTGATGTAGGCTCAAGGTTTTCCCTATATTCACATTTCCTGTGCTACAAATATAAATAATGTGCAAGACCTCTGTATCTCTCATAAAAAAATCATTCTCTTTTAATGAAGATAGTAGCATATATACATATGCCTGCAAGGATATAGCCTTGAGTATTTTATTAGTATCTTGCAGAATAACAAAGTGAATTACACTGAGAGCTGAAACAAACATCCTAGGGACCAGTAAAAACTGGCTGCTCTGTAAAGCTTGAAGGAGAATGTATAGGAAACCCGAGGGATATGTCAAAGTGGCCTGTAAGATGGATTGTTAGCTGCTGGAGGTATAGACCTTAATTCAGGGTTCGCTGTATTATGCAGTTCCTGCTTCAAATATTAATTCTGACCTACCGATTAAAAAAAAAAAAGAAAAAATTAAGAAAATACCATAATTCTCGTAATTTAAATCACAGCAACAGCAGGAATAAATAGCCGCTGTCAATTGTTACGTTATTAGCAGTATCTCTATGTATTTGTATTGATTTGTGACGATTAGAGTCACCAGAGAGGAGCATTGGCAGTAAGTGCTGCCGCTTACCTTTGATGACGTGATCCTCCGAGAGAGGTAGAAGGGCTATTTCCAGGGCCTGAGCAAACGTTAGGTCTTCGGATTTCTGTCAGCCACTGCCCCTGCCTAGGTGCTTATTTTTGGCATGAAAATCTGTTAGTTATTAAAAGGCCTTTTCCTGAGCATGTGCAGAAATATTCCATTCTTGATAAGCAAGTATCTTGGTATCTATCTTGTATCTAAGCCTATGGCTTAAAGGCTTATATCGAAGGCTTAAATCTAAGCTCCTAAGAGGGCTTAGATATAAATTAGGTATTTCTACAGTTACCTTGCATCTTGGGCTAAATCCATTTGGCAGGATCATGAGATACTATAATTCTCTATCTTCCAACGTGGAAATGAATGCCGTAACCAGCAAGTTAGGAGTTTTTGTAGGCTGCATATAACAAAACAGTAAATATATTCATTGCTTATTATAATAATTATTATATTTTAATCTTCTTATCTTGGACTATTTTGAGTTAGTAGTAGTTTATTTTTACTTAGTAAGGGAATTAATGCACCTGAATTAAAGACAGGAAAGAACTGACATTTTTCTCTATCTCATTTTCTTTTAGGAATTAAGCTGGGAAGCTACAGAGCATTAAAGTGATGCATTTCATGTGTGGTGGCATCTTATGTGCTGAACGTTTTATCTGAAACTTTTCGTTAGCCCCACATTTTTTTGACTTCCAAGGTGGAAGGGGTAGATTCCTGGATACTCCTGTGCCTACAGAATAACCAAAAATGAAGGAGGACAATTGTTTACACGCCGCTCTCATCTGCATGGGCATGCTGTATTACAGCCATGCCTTTGCTACAGAAAAAGTGACCCACGCACGGCCGTCACTTCATGGTCACCATGAAAAAGGGAAGGAAGGACAAGTTCTTCATCGTTCAAAAAGAGGCTGGGTGTGGAATCAGTTTTTTGTTATAGAAGAGTATACAGGACCAGATCCTGTGCTAGTGGGAAGGGTAAGAAAGATTTTTTTGTTTTGTTTTCATTCGTTTGGGTAATACATGTGGCAGCATGAAACTCCTCAGGCCAGCTTCTCTGAATACTGGCAACAGCTATGCACAGCATTGGCCCATGCACAAATTAGCTCTTGGTGAAAGATACGACTTTTTGAAAACTATGAAAGTTATAGTAATTTCAGGAACTTTTTTTTTGTCTCATATACACATACATATGATGGGTAACATCTTATTGTCTTATGTCTGCTTCTCATTTTGTAGCTTCATTCAGATATCGATTCTGGAGATGGAAACATTAAATACATTCTCTCAGGTGAAGGAGCAGGAATCATTTTTGTTATTGATGATAAATCAGGGAACATCCATGCTACAAAGACACTGGACCGCGAAGAGAGAGCTCAGTACACTCTCACAGCACAAGCTGTAGACAGGAACACTAACAGACCTTTGGAACCACCCTCTGAATTCATTGTTAAAGTTCAGGATATAAATGACAACCCACCGGAGTTTCTTCATGAAAACTACCATGCCAATGTGCCAGAGAGATCAAATGTAGGTAAGTACTCATAGGCAGAGTTCAGTGCCTGGCTTTACAGAGGAAGTGTCTTTGGCAATGCATCTTGGCCTGATCTAATTATTATTATTTAGAATTTTGGGAGGTACAACTTCTATCATCCTCAGCCAACAACTCAATCAATTTGTCTAATTCAGTGACCAAATCAAACCCTGCTACCTTGTACCCTGCAAACAAACAAACTTTCATGGTCAAAGTGTCTCTGTAAATGGTTCAGGGAACATCACTGTTCCACCCTGAGGAGGAACAGGAAGGCTCCTGGGTATTTATGGAGTGTGAATACTCTACTTCAAGGTAAACATCAAGATCATTCTTTTGGCTGCACTATTTAGTAAAGCTAAGGAGTTATTGTCACACTGCACGTGCAGTTTTCATCTCTTGTTTGAACCAGCAAGGGAAATGTTTGTGTCTACTTTGAAGCTTTCTACAGGAATGATTCCCTTGAAACTTTCTGAGGAAAATGTAAAAAACAAAATGAAAAGAAAGTCTGTTGTTTGGTTGTCTAATGTCAGAAACAACATAATGATTAAACTAGGGAAGCAAGTCATAATGTAACAGTGTGACTGCTGACTTTTATATCTTTTAGAACATTAATCTGTGTCTCAATTGATGACACTTATTTGTAGGTCTTATGAGTCTATTTCCTTGTATATTAATTGTTAAGTAAATTTTTGTATTGGCCAAAAGTGGAAATAAGAGGATTTGTGCTATATAGCTAAAAGTCTCTCTGCATGGTTCTCTCAGATGTGTTTGCTTCTGATTGAATTTCTTCTGCCTTTGCTTTCCTTTTTTAGGTACATCAGTTATTCAGGTAACAGCTTCGGATGCTGATGATCCTACCTATGGGAACAGTGCTAAGTTGGTTTACAGTATTCTTGAAGGTCAGCCGTACTTCTCGGTGGAAGCTCAAACAGGTATTACTGAGCAATTTGTTTGAGTAGGACCTCATAACCGGAATACATTAAAATGATGAATTAAATATATTGGCGCAGGCATTATAATCAGGTATATCTAATGATGTGTTTGAACAAAGCTTCTACCTTCTTCCCTGATTCTAGTCAAGTAGTTTTGCAGGTTGGTCCTCTGGCACTTTGTTGAGCTTCTAGGGACACAGCATCAGACAGATGTAGACTATTTATTTTGTGATATGATAGAAATGTAATTCCTTGGGTAGTTCTGTGTTCTGCTCTTTGCTGAATATTTGAGCTTGTCTGTTTGCATTGCATAGTGCAGAGAATAGAGAAAGCATGATTTGCCCCATTACTGCATGTATTGCAGTATTTTGACACGAGTTAGAAAATGAAGTTTGCATTTTTTCATGATGTGAAGGTGGGAACATTTGCAAGTGACATATTTTCTTTTGCATTTATAGGAATTATCTTTTCTTTGTATTTATAGGAATTATCCGAACTGCCCTTCCAAATATGGACAGAGAAGCTAAGGAAGAATATCACGTTGTAATACAGGCAAAAGATATGGGAGGACACATGGGAGGCCTCTCAGGGACAACCAAAGTGACAATTACACTTACAGATGTCAATGACAATCCGCCAAAGTTCCCACAGAGTAAGTAACCAAGTCCTTACTATATCGTATTTACCGTTAGTAGTACCTGTATTTGTAGAGTATCTGACATGTTCAGAACTTTGAAAAACACTAACTAATGGATTATCACCACACACACGAATAAATAAATATTATTTACATAGTTGTAAGAATCGTGTCCTGAGCTTTAGTGTTTGGATGATTTTCCCTGTGTTGCAAAGTGAGTCATTTTTTTTAAAGCCAAGATTAGATTAGAAGGATTCTTAACCCTATAATTCTGTTTTAATGAAAAGCTGCTACACCATGTTATATTAGAAGTATATCTATGATGTGACGAGGGAGCCATATTCTGGGCTTTTCTAGTAATGAAGAAGCCCCAGTTCTTGATATAGTCAAAGCAATTTTGGCAAAACTGCCTCCAAATCTACCTTCATTACAGCCGTTCCAGACTAAATCAGCTTGCTTAAATTCCCATTTCACAATTATATGGTGGATGTAAAAGTCTGTTTGAAAAAAGCAGTCTGTGTTTGCTACTCTGCTCAGACCACAAGACCAGCAAGAAATCTTTGTGGAGAAATAGGGGAAGGTAAAAAGAAATTCTTTCATGTCTCATATATGAAATGCTTCTGTGGCTGGAGAGCTGCAGTGTGCATCAGAAAGCTCTCCTGTGGGGCTTACAGTCCTGGAAAAAAGTCTCCAAGTGGCCCTACCAAAAGCCTTGCAGTATGCCCAGATCATAGCGATTTGCAAGAACAGAATTTTGGCAGTCATTTTCAATTAGCAAATCCTCTCTGCTTATTGATGAGTGTGGACAAAGCAAAGGTGATCTGCTTTATCTTTTAACGTATTTCTCAGGCTACAAATGCTTTGCTCTTCCTGTCCTTTGATGAGAGTGTTGCACAATCTATTAACAGGTCTTGATTATACTCCTTCAGGTCTTTGACAGACCTTCAAGTGAACAAGCATTATTTTCTATTTCATGTAGCTTTTCATGTAGTTTAAGTGTTGGCATTCTATAAATACTCTCAGTGAACTGGGGACCATTCATAAGGATAAATCCAGATGACTGGATACTTCTAATAAGTTGTATATGCCATGGCAATAATAATAATAAAAAGCAATTTAATACAATTGCATTTTGAAATTGATTCTGTATACTGCCAGTGATCAACTAAAGTTGTTTTTAATACCTACACTAACTATTCATTTTTCACATGTAAAATGAGCCTGGGCTGACATTAGCATGTTCAGCCTTCACAGCTGGATTGGAAGTGCGTGATTGGCTTTGGACATGTCTTTAAGTTTCTCTTTCAGTATCACAGCTTCTTGGACCCTCACACTAGAATTTAAATGACATAGCCAGACTCTACATATAAAAACCTATGTCAGCAGTTTTTACCACTCTAAGAGGAAAGTGTTATTTCCTAGAAAGCAGTATGCTTTGTTCTTCTATATATCCTCATTGCTAATCCCATATGAAGTTTGCTGAAGTATGCTTACAAGAACCCCTTTTCATTCCAAATCATAAACTGGGGCAACAGCATGCAGTATTTTTGCTGAATATCTCAGTCAAATGGTGGATTTTCCTCAACAAATTCTACCCACTCTACTGGCTCAAAAAAGTGTATGTTTTGGGAGAAAATTTAAATCAATGATTGGAAATGACAAATAGCAGTTATTCTACTTAATGATTCATCCCCAAGGTTAAAACCGTGATTTGGAATGCTTTGTAATGCAAAGACAGAATTTGGCCTGTTTATAATAACATCCATGTGATTTTCCCCCTGTATTCCCCTCTTTTTTTATGTATATAGCTGAAATCCTTAATGAGTTATATACTTAAATTTGGGGTTCTTTTGTGACTGGAGTTAATGGTCTATTTCTGTGACATGTGCCAATTGTTTTCATGGGTAATGAGCCAAGTCCCTGCCTGGTGCAAGTCTCCTGATGTTCCTAGTGTGCTGGTGGTAGCAACAAAGAGAAATTATGGAGAAGAGGATAAATTAGATCATTTCATTTCTCATTCTGTTTCTTTATTCATGTCAACATTCATGCTGATGAAACTCCAGAAAACACTGATGTAGATATGTATATTTAGGGCCAGGTTACGCTACTTAAACTCTGGAGAGGGTCAAGAAGGTCCAGGAAGCAATTTCGCTTAAAGAACAACTGTTGGAGAGAGATTTATCTGGAAATAATTGTGCTCTGCTATGGTGCCCCTGAATGCACAAGGGAAAATGCACAGGCAGTATCTCTGTGGGAGATTTGGGGCTTGTTTTTCAAGTGGTGTTTGATCTGGGAAAGCCATTTTTTGTTTGGTAGCGAATCACACCCAAATTGGAATGTGTTCTCTTTTGTACTAAATTTTAATATTCATTCCTTGTACAAGTTCATACTTTAAATTAAAGCCATAGAAAGCAGCAGATTTGTTCTTTTAGCCAGCACAGCAGTGAGGTCTTATCCAATTCATGTTATATAATTTGTGGCTCCTGACTGAATGGGCAGTTACCCTTCTGGATGCTAAGGAGTTGAAGGTCATACCATGAGTCATACAAAACAGAATTTTCCTTCAATTGTTGTAATAACATATCTGATAGGAATTACAGCCTTGAAGTCTAAATCATTTCTGCATTCTGACGTATCAGTTGGCCTTTTAACTCTTCCCTGAACATGACAGGTAAAGGTTATATAAAATATCAGTGAGGTGGGAGTTTTACAGGGGCTAGCAATATGTTTTAGATTTTCCAGATTACTTATCTCTCTTTATTACGTAACAGTCCTTCAGCGAATTTGAAAAGCTGAAAAATTACTGACACTGAGGTTTTTTGGGTTTTATAAGTTACATGAGTAAATATAGAAATGATCAAGTAGATTGCATATTTAACGTAAATGTCTTTTTCTCTTTTGGCAGGTGTATACCAGATGTCGGTATCAGAAGCAGCCGTTCCAGGAGAGGAAGTTGGAAGAGTGAAGGCCAAAGATCCAGACATTGGAGAAAATGGCTTAGTAGCTTACAGCATCATTGATGGAGATGGAGTGGATATGTTTGAAATTACAACAGATTATGAGACTCAGGAAGGGGTTGTAAAGCTTAAGAAGGTACGTAACACTCTCCTTCCAAACCTACAGATCTGTAATATGCTTTGTTTCTGACCGAATATTTTGTAGTAATGGATTATCACCTAATCTAAAATAACAATAAATATTATTTCTCTGAACTTGTTTATAAAGCTGTGATTAACTTTTAATATTCCATTTCCCCATTAGCTGAAATGGAATGGAAGAAAATAACCAAGAAGAGTTACATAAAAACTGTACAGTGGATTAATGCAAAAACTAAATGAATTCATAATAAAAAGTCACGGTAAAATACAATCCCATCAGCTTCATTGTTGATGAAGTTTTGCCTAGTGCTGATAAGTAGCAGACATTCACTGTTGCTTTATGTTCGGTCTAAACAGCCTCATGCCCTATAGTTTGAATTCCTCAGCTGTGCATTGTCTACAATATTGTTCTGAAGGAGTCACAGGCTATGCCAAAAGCAGCAGAAATACTGAGCTTGTTTCATACGCAATCCATTAATGTGTTTTTTTAAAATATTATGAAATATTTTCAAGTAACATAAATTATAAATACTATTTTCCATTTCAAAAGTATTACGTCTTTATCTTCATACCTTTGTAGCTATTCATTATTTTCTTGGAGATGTTAGTTCTTACAAGGACAAGGCTCTGAGCAGCTTAACTTGAGGATTATCCTTGCTTTGTGCATCAGGTTGGACTAGATGACCTCTGCAGGTCACTTCCAACAAAAATGATTCTGCCATTCAATTGCTTTGTTTGTTCTAGGGTACAGTGCCTGAATCCAGCTCATAGTGTTGGCACCTGCTCCCCTGTTATGTACAGGTAGAATTGTTGTGAAACTACCAGTACTGCAGCCCTGCAGCCATTTCATGTCAGTGACAATGCAGAATTGCTGCCCTTGAATCAGGGTCTCAAAAGGATTTGTCTATGGGACATTATTGCACCTCCTCTCTTTAAAATGCTATGAGGTCTGTGGATGGGAAGGACTACAGAAGTGAAAGAGCAACGAGGAGGAACAATCTTCATATTTCCCCTGTTACTTAAGTAATAATTGTCTTCGCCCTATCCTATGGTGCAGCCAGCAGTGCAAATCACATCCATATCCCTATAGAAAAGCCTGCCAGCTTGGAATAGGCCAGGCCTAGCATTTTCTAGTAACTTCTTTCCAGCCCTCCCGTTTGCTGCCTGGAATGCTGTCCTGTGCAGCCTTCCTCTGGCTGCTGCTGCTGCATACATAGAGTGTAGCTCCTTCCACTCGAGTCTTCATGTTTTTAAATACACACATTTCAGTCCAAGCTTGTTGAAAGATATGCTCACATGTGTTTTATGTTATTGAATACTAGGGGCCTGCTTACTGCTTTGACACTCTAGTTTTTCCAGCTCTGTTCAATGGATGCATCGTCATCTTGTTTCTCACAGCTCTTAGACTTTGAAACCAAAAAGTCCTACAGCCTGAAGGTAGAGGCAGCCAATGTACATATTGATCCTAAGTTTATCAGCAATGGACCATTCAAGGACACAGTGACAGTGAAGATTTCTGTGGAAGATGCCGATGAGCCACCCATATTTTTAAAACCAAGTTATATTTTTGAAGTACAAGAAAATGCAGCATCCGGCACCGTTGTTGGAAAAGTACATGCCAAAGACCCTGATGCTGCGAACAGTGCTATAAGGTGTGCTTTGTTACTGCCAACTGTGTATTCCTATGGACAAGCATTAGCCTTTAGAATTGTTATGCAACCTTTTTAAGATAGTGTGATAGGCCTATGATAGTAAAATTCCAAATCAAGCCAGAATATTAATATATGTAACCCTTCAGCATTTGTATGTCTTGTTCCATTAGCTACGTTTTCCTCAAAGCCCATGTCACTAAGAAAAGCTTAAAGTATAATATACTATGGTTTTGTCCACTTAGCTATACCTAAGGACATCCATTTTGATGCTATTCTACACTGTATTTTCAATAAAATATCCCATGCTATTGTCACAGACAGGACATTTTTCTCAAAAGATTGAAGTATGTGCAGTAGATCGGGTGCTAAGAGTTAATTTCTAATGGAAGACACATACACACACCTACTTTGAGCACATACATTGAGTAGTCTTTAATATATATATTTTTGTGTGTCATGTCTTCAGTCTAAATTAAATTATGAAAGTCAGTTTGGGTGTTTTGTTAACATTACAAAGAATTGCAGGAATTACATAGGAAAAAACAAAGTTGCATGAAGTTAGGAAATATGTAGATAATTAATAATATGTAATAATATGGTATCATCAATCAACTTTTCGAGCAATTTGAAGATTGGACAACTTAAAAGACCTGCATCATTAATATGTAACAAGTGAAAGCACAAATAACTCAGTGGATTTTGTATTATTTTTGTAGGAGCAGAATATATAGTGTACTTGTAGATTTCATTCTAGAGACTTCAAGGAACAATAATTTTCCTTACCCTTACTATAAAGATTCTGACATAATATTCTTTCTATATGTCAAACCACCCAAGTGAATTTCCTTTTTAAACAGCTAAATTCTCATCGATATGTCCATAATGTTAAGTATACTGCTTAAAATTATTTTAAAATAACAATATGGTCCAAATTTGGATGCAGTAAACTGTTAAATCTATCTTTTATCTCATTACTGAATGTCAATTTTCTTTAGGTATTCAATTGATCGTCATACTGACCTTGAAAGATATTTTACTATTAACGCAGAAGATGGCAACATCAAGACAGTAAAAGCTTTGGACAGGGAAGAAATTGCATGGCATAATATCTCTATATTTGCAGTTGAAGTCCGTAAGTATTTCACTGAGGTATTTATAATCTCTGATATAAATTTTGTCGGCTTCTAATTGTCTGAGTTTAATAAGTTGTACTGAATCCTAATAGATAAGCTTGAGCCTATTTCTCATTTTTGTACAGCTAAGATAGTTTTTTGTTGTGATTTTGTTTTGAGATGTTCTCCTGCTTGCATTTCATTTACTTTTCACTTACTCCCACAGACAAACAACACCAGGAAGCCAAAGTTCCAGTAGCAATTAAGGTCGTTGATGTCAATGACAACGCTCCGAAGTTTGCAGCAGCCTACGAAGCGTTTGTTTGTGAGAATGCCCGAAGCAATCAGGTACGCCTTCGTCTGCCGCCTTCCCGGCAGATGAACCCGGTTCTGACATGAGTGAGTGTTAGTAACTGAACATCTATTTCAAAGCTTTGGCAAAGATGCCTAGAGCACACAGACACACAAACAGGCACTTTCTTGCTTTTGTTTTTGCTTTGCTATCAATAGCTATAGAAGAGTTTTGTGCACTGGCTGTGGGTATCCACCAGCCACAGCTGGGAACAGTATTCCCAGTTGTGAGTCTATTGAGGGTATTACAGAAATGCTCTGCATGCTATGCTGAGAATCACATTACAGCACTTGTAGCCTGGAGCCTGCAGCTTTATCCCTGAACAGCCTGTTAGGAATGGGGATAGGATCAGTTAACATATGGCTCTACACATTAACTGCACTTTTGCAGTTAGCATACCAGTTTGGAGGAACATTCTGATACCTTCCTCAAAGCTGTTGAAGGCTTTTAGCTTACTAAGTTATCATTAGCAGAAATTCATATGTGTGTGTGTGTGTCTATAATTCTACACTGGTTAAATGTCATAGCAAATAAAGGTCGCCCGTTTTAGCTTTGTATCTGCAGTGTGTTCATAATTGCGTATGTTCGATTGGGATATTTTGGAGTATTCTTCTATTTCCTTTGACTTTCAAAATTCTTTGTATTCAAAGGTCTCCTCCAAATGCTATTTATATGCCATGTAACAAAAGAAGGAACCGTTTGTTTACACTCCTTTTCTTTTACAGCAATTTATTACAATTACTGCTGATGACAAGGATGACTCGGCCAACGGACCAAGATTTATTTTCAGTTTACCACCTGAAATTATTCATAATCCAAATTTTACTCTCAGAGACAACAGAGGTTTGTATAAGATTCCCTCTATATTAGTGTCCAAATAAATGACAAAGGAAAACTAATGGCCAGTATAATGGCATGCAACAGGATTTTCATTTACCTTGACAGAGTACCTGTTTTTCAGAGGTGCAGGGGAAGAAGCTAGGAAAAATATAGCTGATCTACAGGGATGTTCTTGAAACAAAGTAATGCTCACTAACTTGCTTTCATTTTCTTGCATATGTATTTCAAATTGCATAATAATACCCTACCTTAAAAATCCATTGTCATTATATTTCCCCAGAAGGGGATAAAAACATTGACAGAAATGTTTGCTAAGTATACTAGGCAGGTTTTTATGATTTCATTAAAACTACTTGCTATGCTAAAATTAGCTGAGGAAGGATAAATTGTTAGGTTGCTTGAAGTTTTTTTGACTTAATTTTGCTTGTTAGATTTTACTTATTTTGGTTCATGGCAGACATAGACTAGAGTCACAGTGGAATAAAATTACTGCCATACTAACCTTTTTTTTTTTTTTAGGAAATATGAATGTGGATTTCTGTTGTGAAACATGCCTAGATTGGAATCCTGATGCCTTTGCAAACCTTATATTAATGAAATATAGGGTAGCCTTGCATTCAGATTGAGTATTGAAAAGTTTGAAATATGTAGGCAAAAAAAAATAGATGACAGCCAAAACTTACTTAATCATCTAACATGACAGCATTGGTAAGCATAGTTTGCCAAAGGTTGAGGAAGCCAGAGAAAGAAAGCCAGAAAAAAAGACAATTCTGACATCAGAAAATATTTATTATATTTATATAATAATATGCAGTTGATATTTACATTAAATGTTATTAGCTATTCATTTGTTATTTTTCTGCAAAAGCAAAAGAAAAAATCTTCTGCTTGTTTTCAAGTTTCCAAGTTTCTTTTCAAGAAACTATTTTTAACTAGCAAGCTTTGATGTTTGAAAGAAACTCAACTACTTCCTGAAATTCAGAATTATTTGAACTGGTTTAAATCATGAAAGGAGTAACCACAGATTGTCACAAGTACAAAAGGCAACATAATCCAGATACATGATTTTAGTAAGAACTTTTTTCTCATAGGTGATATGTTGTACTGTGCTTCACATCTCAATACCTGAAATGAGTTCCTCAAACAATTTCTACTATTCTTGAAGGATCCAAGTAATATCATCTAGTACTTGGCACTTGTACACATATGTGCTTCATAAGACATCTAGTGGAGAGGACATATTTATTCTCTTTAACACAGGTTTTCTGAAAAATCAATGAATGTATTTTTAGAGATGTAAATAGAAATGTATTCTTTGCTTACGACCCCGAGGTCAGGCTTCTCCTTAGAAGATGTTTTATGGTCACCACATCAATCTGAAAATGGATTAGGTTGCACATAGAGATAATGGGCATTTCACCTTTGGAGACCTAGATTCCAGCTGCATTTAGGAATGATCTTAGAAATACCACCTAAGTCTCTAGTGGGTAATAGCATCACAAGTCCTACTCATCCTTTGGTACCACTTGGCAAAACTGTCACGGAAGATTCGCGTCTGAAATAGAGAGGAAGTGAAGGTCAGAATGAGATGGACTGAGACAGTTGTAGGCAAAGGTATCACAGTGCCCAACTCCAGCCAATTCTGTTAATCCTACATTTCCATATACATGAAATTTGTTTTGCTAATGAAAAAGTTAACCCAGCTAAAAAGGTTTTATAGTGGAAATGATGATTTCTACTATACACAGTGGCTGGACCTGACAATACTGCCAAAGGTTATTTCAACAAGATGCTATTTTAAGGATTGAATCTTCCTGTGTTGTTCTGCGTTTAGGAAATGTATAATGAAATTTAGTATAATAAATGTAATGAAATCCATTCATTTCCATATTACATTCCATCATTACTATGCAAGCTTTATTGCAGTTCTCTTGCTAACTATCTTCTGTTTGTTTGGTGGGTTTTTTGGGTTTTTTTTTCTGTTGTTGTTTTTTAATAACTTATGGAAGAGAGCAAAGGGAAAAGGTTAGAATTCTATGTACTTTTAGAGAGAAAACCTTTTGAGAGAAAGTGTTACCATTTGTAAGTCAAATAATTTACGTGATCATTTAAAGTTCTCTTTCATTTGTAAATTTGAGTAGTCTGTGTACCATGCCACTTCTTTCAGAGGGAATTGCAAGTTTCAAAGAAAAATGGTTTTATTAACTGTGGAGCACAGTTAATGAAAACTGCAATGTTTGGGTCTATTACAGAACTTTAAAGTGAATACAGTCCTATAATTATCATTTAATAGAGTTTCTTTCTACCAGCTACTGAAAGTAATCACATATTGCAGTAATCCAAAAAAAGTAATCACATTCTACATCCTATTAATAGCCTACTGTGTTACCAAGTTTTTCAACTGAGACTATCTTCCATAGAAAACATGAGATAATGGCTTATCACATGCTGTGATAAAACACTGAATTGCTTTTGCACTGTTCACTTACGTTATACCACATAAATAAACAGCACTATGTTTGCCCAAACTCTGTTCAGTTTTACTTCCATTGAAGTCAACTTCAAAAGCGCAGCAGAAGTACATGGCCCTTCACGAAAGTAAGTGGCAGAGTCTTAGCAAATGGATTTCTTTAGAAATCTATTTCTACACAATTTCTTTAGAAAGCACTGACTTTGTCAGAAGTTTGCAAGGTTACTAAAATCCATGACCAAAATCCTTTTTTTCAAAAGAAACATGTTCTCTGGCCCTCAATTTCAATCTTTTTCAAGAGATTTTGAAACTTATGGGCAGTGAAATGATGGGGTTTTGCCCTGGAGCAGTCAACACTAAAACATGGTATTCCCCAGACAATAATAACAGGAAAAATGAAAGCATGTGTATTTTTCTGGGTGTTGTTGGGATGGATAATTTCATCCTTTTATCTTGTATTAACCCACGCTGTGTTCTTTAAGACTGATGGCCAAGGAGCTCCCATATGTGTTAAGTAATAGTTGTAAGCTGGTGTTGACATTTAACTTCTGTTTCTTGGCTTAAAAAATCCTATTATACCTGGATTACAGTTATGCTCCTGAGACCTGAAAATGATGAAAAAGCAAGGATGAGAATATTAGCTAGGATTATATGTTATCTTTTATCTATTTTAAAGAGGTGCTTTTTTTTTCCTCTCATAGATATTAATGTTCCTTCTAAATATGAGAAGTGAACCTCAACAAAAAAAGTTCAAAAAATGACCTTTTAGGGTTGATATATGCTAGTCCTTTTTAAATTTTGGCCTGGCGTGATGATTGGATTTTACAATTACAAAGTATGTGGGCACCAGAGTCATCATACTAATGTCTGATATTGTTGTTGCTCTAAGTTAATATTGGCTAATGTGTGTATAACTTATGCCATATATCTGCTAATATCATTATGATCTAAACAAATCACGTGGAAAATATATATTTTTTCTTCTTTTGTGGCTGTTTAGACATTAAATTTTAATTTTTTATCAAAAGATTACCAAATCATAGACATGATCTCTACATCTCTTTTTTATCCTTTTCTGGTGTGATCTGCAGGATTTCCTAGAGGAGAAGTCCAAATAAACAGGACAATAGTACAAGCATCCATTAAACTTATTTGTGTCCACTGAACCTGGGGACAGTTGTAGACCTTGTCCCACCTCAGGAATATTGTCTGTGAGGGTACTTAATATAGGGCAAGACCACTTCCCTTTTTGGTGTAATTTATTCACAAATTTTCATGGAAGTAGCAGTGGGCAGATCATTAAAAGAGGTTTTATGATTCACATTATTAAATTCTGGAATTTATGCTGACTCTTCAATAGAAATATGATTAATCTTCTGCAGTACTATGAAACAGCAATAAAATAGGTATCACTGAAGGTTAATAGCCCTCCTTTAGAAGGAAAAAGAACCACCTTATTCTCTCTTTTTTCTTTTCCTCCTGTTACATGGTGATAAAGAGCATTGACAAAACGGAAAAGATTGCATGAAGTAAATCTTTATCTGAAACTAAACCTTTTTTCTGTACATCTGAAAAACATAGATAAAATTGTTTTGTTTTACTTTAGAATGTTAACAATTTTATGAACTTTGGTTCAGGCCGAGAACTAAGAAACAAGAAATGCTGTAAAGAAATACAGTTCATTTTTCCTTCCGTGTTTCTGGACTGGCCGGGAGCAGAAGCTTTGGTGGTTTCACCCTGCTGTTTCATGTTATGCACTTCCTTTTTGAATGCTGTCACCCTTGCATACCTGCATGCTGTCACATGCAAGAGTTTGAAGAGTGAACAAAGATGATGCTCTGCTCTGGCACTGCAGCTTAGCTTCCAGGCCTTAGATGAAGAGGGACATGGTGAATATTCAGCACTGTAAACAGTTTTAGAGCAATACTTGACCTCTTCATTGTATCTCTGTAATTCATAATATGCCTGTAAGTACAGTGCCTAGGTGGTCAAGCTTTCTGAATTCTGGCTTTGAGGAGGTTGGATGACAAACTGCAAATTACAGTGTGTTTTACTGAAATATATCAATGTCAGGGCTTAAATTTGCTTGTGCACAGTAATTTTTGTTTTCCTATCAATACAGGCTATTTTGGGACAGAATTCTGCCTTCTGTATATGTAGATATGACACCTAAAACAATAAGCTAATGGGATTTTTTTCTCCTCCATGGATGCTTTAGATCTGGATAGGGCTTAGAACAGCACAGACAGAAATGCCAAGGCTTGGCCATTCAATTAGTTGATGAAGTATCATAAATTTCCTCGAAGGTTAGTGGAGTTCTAGACTCTGCTACAAATGTCATCTTCTATGGTAATTATTTGTAGGATGGGCTTTTTATTTACTTTTTAGTATTTGCAATGAATGAATTCATTCGGCTTAGTTGATACAGCTAGTATTCAGTTGTGTATATGATATCTCTTTCAAAATAGTCATAAACATTATGATTTATAAAATAAATGGTTTCTTTTACATGAGCTGTACTCCCCTATGGTATCTAATTAATTGAACTCTCATATGAATGGTTTTAAGATACTTTGCAAATGAGAACAATTTAAACAAAAAAATATATATATAACCAAAGAAAGCCATTTTTTTGTGCTCTTTGTATTGCCCTCATCATCCTAACATAATTAAAATTGAGTGTGGTAATGTATGAATGAAGCACAATACAGTAATTGCCTTTGGCTCATTAAGAAAGGAATAATCTGTTTATCATATATGCCTCAAGCGTCTGAAAAATCCATACCATTGTAGCAAAATTCAATTTTTCAATATTTCCTAAGAGGATAAGTTTGAGAAAAAGAAATAATGATTTTGACTTATCTCCCTTCTTTAAACAGATAACACAGCAAGCGTTTTTGTTAGGCGTGAAGGATTTAGTCGCCAAAAGCAAGATTTATACCTTCTCCCTATTGTCATAAGCGATGGTGGACTCCCGCCCATGAGCAGCACCAACACCCTCACCATTCGGGTCTGCGGCTGCGACAGCAACGGCTCCTTGCTCTCCTGCAACGCTGAAGCCTACATCCTCAACGCTGGGCTAAGCACGGGAGCTCTAATTGCCATTCTTGCTTGCATTGTGATTTTGTTAGGTAAAACAGCTCTCTGATGGTTATTATCTTTGTACACTTGTTTGTATTTCAGTGTTAATCCCGACTTAGTTCTAAACTGGATAACTCGAACTTAGTTTCTCAGCTTTTTATAGGAGGCGCTAATTTGTCTGGCTGAAATAACACTATATGATAACTGCAATGGGAAACACCAGTGAACTCGCTCGGGAATGATCAGAGAGTGTCCTCCTGTGCTCCAATACCAGTTAATCAGGGATACTGGTTAAAGGAGGTCACGACACAGTTTTAAGTTTTGTGATCTTCCCTGGATGACAAGTTCCTTATTGAGGTCAGCCAGGATTAATGGCTCCTGCCAGCTATTTCACTCTAACTCCGCTTGTGTTGAAGACAAATGAATGGCTCCAAAGAGCTACTTTTAAGAAATTGCTGTAAAGTATTTCCTGATGATTTAAAAATACTTATAAAAAACATTAATTTGCTTATGGGCATTTATGGTCACTTTTTTCTTACGTAATTTTAAGTTATTTTAAAGAAATTTGAAGCAAGGAGTAGCACAGCAAGAAAAGCATGCATTTTGAGGCCTTGCTTTAGAAAAAAATCTACTTTCATGGAAATGCCCATTTTCATCATCAGCAGAACATGGCTGGGCATATGGAAAAAAGTGAAGGTTCATTTGTTTTTTGCTGCAGCTGTTCAGTATGATTGGATTCTATGAAAGGCCGTGCCACAGTGGTGGTGTTGGAGCCCACAAATATAGTTCCTCAATTGAAGTCTTGCAGTAATGAGCCATTACTTTCAACAGTGTATTCCGTACAACTGTAAATCTTCAAATCAGTATGCTGAGATCTGTATTCCAACCTCATGTTCTTACCTAGCTAGATATGCTAAAAATGAAGATGTCTGCAAACATACCTGAGGAACTAGTGCAGAAGCTGAGGGGCCAGTGTAAGGAAGTTGTTAGGTCCCAAGAGGAATCAATTTATAAAACAGATACCGCTTTAAAGTGTGGTCTAACTTACTTTATTTTTTCTCTGCAGTCATTGTAGTGCTGTTTGTAACACTGAAAAGGCAGAAAAAAGAACCTTTGATTGTGTTTGAAGAAGAAGATGTCCGAGAGAATATCATTACTTATGATGATGAAGGTGGCGGAGAGGAAGACACGGAAGCTTTTGACATAGCTACTCTGCAGAACCCTGATGGCATCAATGGATTTATTCCTCGTAAAGACATAAAGCCTGAGTATCAGTATATGCCAAGACCAGGGCTTCGGCCAGCTCCCAATAGCGTTGATGTTGATGATTTCATCAACACGAGAATACAAGAGGCCGATAACGACCCAACTGCTCCTCCCTATGACTCTATTCAGATCTATGGCTATGAAGGCAGAGGCTCAGTGGCTGGTTCACTTAGCTCCTTAGAGTCAGCGACAACAGATTCTGATTTGGACTACGACTATCTACAAAATTGGGGACCTCGATTTAAGAAACTTGCAGACTTGTATGGCTCCAAAGACACTTTCGATGATGATTCTTAACAATAAAGTTTCAGATTTGGCCTTAAGAACTGTGTCTGATGTTCTGAAGAATCCAGAAGAAATGTAAGCAGGTATTTTTTTAAAAATCAAGAGAAGTCTCATTTAAACATTTAAGTTTGACAGAGAGGATTCCTTTGCTAGAAAAAGGACATAAAAGTGGTAAATACTGTGAAGTACCTTCTCCTATAAAAGGCAGATGCGGAAGTTGGCCATCGACTTCACTAGAGGAAAAACCCACTTACGAAATAAAAAATATTTAAATGAAAGAAAATGCTAAAAGTGAACCTACAAATAAGGGAAATCTTTTATGTGTTATGAACATCGAAATCTTTTATGTCAAAGAAGCTTCCACAAATTAGAAAAGATAACAGTTCTGAGCTGTAATTTCGCCTTAAACTATGGACACTCTATACGGTAGTGCATTTTTAAACTTGAAATATATAATATTCAGCCAGCTTAAACCCATATGATGTATGTACAGTACAATGTACAATTATTATGTCTCTTGAGCATCAAACTTGTTACTGCTGATTCTTGTAAATCTTTTTGCTTATACTTTCATCTTGAACTAATACGTGCCAGATATAAAAACTCTGTCTTGTTGCAGTGGGAGGCGCCCTATTTCTATGTCATTTTTAATGTATCTATTTGTACAATTTTAAAATTCTTATTTTAGTATACATGCAAATATCAGTATTCTGACATGTAAGAAATGTTACAGCATCACACTTATATTTTATGAACATTGTACTGTTGCTTTAATATGTGCTTCAATATAAGAAGCAGACTTTGAAATAAACTGATTCTTTTTTAATTCTTGTTCTGGTTATTAAGCATATAAGGAAAAACATAGTGTTTCTAATGTCCCATTTATAGTTCTAACTAATTTACTACAATTGTGACCTTTTAATAGCCTTATTTATTATGTGTTTGTAGTTGGTTTGTTGCCTTGTTAAGTGATTATTTAAAAATCAAGTACATTTTACAAATGTTTTTTAGATTAAAAAAAAAATGTAATGTCTGGTGAAAATTTTGTACCCTCTCTATTTACAGCTTGTGGCTGCTCCCAGAACAAGTAATAATCTTCATATAATGATACCGTGTTCTGGATTAAATTAAGTGTAATTCTTTTAAATATTTCCCATGTAATATACATTTATCTTATATCTTAGGAATTCCAGAGACGTCAGTAATGACTTTTAAATGGACAGGAGTACATCATTCTTAAAATTTACTCCAGACTTGTGAATTTCAATATCTGCGCTAAGCTTCTGTGGGTTTTAAAGACTTAAATCTGACCCAATTTAGCTATAAGTTCCCTAAAGATGGTTCTACCTGACAATTACTTTACCTGAGTATTAATTAAGATTCTGGTACTTAAGTTTATTCTTTTTTTTTCTTTTTCTTTCCTTTCTTTTCTTTCTTCTTTTTTTTTTCTTTTGCATCTACAGTAGAATAGCATCGTCTACTGCTAGGAAGAAATTTTAATTTGTAATGACAGAAATACAGAGTGCTTTCAGAATTGTTCTTTGTAATGTACGTTTTTAATCTAAAAATGATCTATAACTTTTTTTATATTAGTTTAGAATGAGCAAGGGATTGGAATATGTTCCGTGCATCAACATTTTCAGCATCTGTGTACAGCTGTACTTCTGCTAAATTTAATATACTTTCTTGCTTAGGGTCAGAGATCAGCAGCTTCAGTATGGGAAGAGGCAATAAATACAAATGATATACATTTTTCTACCATTCATTTTATGGATCCTATCCTTCATTTGCAGTCAGGTACGAAACTGCTTGATATGAAAGGAAACCTTATTTGTTGGTGTATTACTTTTCTGAAGACCCCCATATGTGTAGTTAGATTAAAATTTAACTCATTAAAATTATGAATGATGTTTCAGCTCTATATTCATAACATATTCACTTTTCCCATTATATTCCTATGTTTTATAAGGCAGAGTTTGCTAAATCAGCAGATTTGCTCTACAACATTTATTGTAATATTTCACTTTATTATACCTGTATGCATTTTATATACTTCTATAGTTTATTACTTAACTCAGTTCCAATTTCTTTGGTTGTTGATTTTTCCTTGTTTATAATCCAAAGAATATTTTGCTAGATTTGCACATTTCTCCATTATAAATTCAAATGAACATTAAAAAAATGAAACGAGTATCAATTTACAAATTAACAAATGGAAATAAAGCAAAAAAAAAGTAGGACTCCATCCTCATTGATGCTATTTGTTTTTATTTCACTATTGAGCAAGTTTTAGAATTAATAATTGCATTTTCTATATTTTTATGTTTACTTTTTAAGAAGGACATTGTCAGCTACATTTTTTAATAGTTTTAAATGCTTTGAGTTTTAGTCTCTACTGTTTGTAGCCCTCTCGTAGATGCTTGGAAATAAATTTTCTTTCCCTGCTGGTTTTGTCCTTTTTCATTTGATTATTTTCCCCTTACCAGTGACTACACAATTATCGTAGCTCTTTATGAAGTTAGGCTTGCTAATCTCTGCCAACACTACTTCTGAAATGCTGGGAATTGTGTTCATGTCCTCAGCAGCACCCAGACGAACAGCACGCTTTGGCACAGCAGCATCGTTGATGTTGAACTTCACAGCACTGGGCACCGCAGACTGAGGCTTACAAGCTGAGAGTGTAAAAAATCAGTCCAGGGCAACAGACTTGGGTTCACCCCAACCCGAATTAGTGCAGACATGGGCTGGGGTGGCCACGAGGCTCCTGAGGACGCAGGACCTGCCTGGTGGAGGGGCTCTGGGACGGTCCCAGTCTCCTCGTGGCCAGGCTCAGAGGAGGACTAAGCTGCACGTCCGCGACGCCACAGAGACCAACAGCAGTAACGACCCCATTGCTGCTGCCAAGGGCTACGGACGGATCATGGACGGTGCAGAAGCAGGTAAGCACAGGGACAGGATAGCCGGCACAGGTGATGTCCAGGCTTCTTCTTCACCTCCTGCAAGTCTTGCTTGGGCCATCACTTACAGCAGGGAGATAAAGAAGAAAAAAAAGAAGTGGAAAAAAAAAAGTTTAAAAATTGACCTTTAACAGATTTTAAAATTAGAAAAACAAAGCTCACTCCACCATAGCTTTAAAAGCCATCTTTTGAATTTTAAGCCATGCCTAACATTTAGATCATTGGTGAAAGGAACTTAGATATTGTGATTGCCTTTTTTTTTTTTTTTTGGTTAAATATGTGGAAAAATACGTTTATTTCAGTCGACCAACTCCATATGCTGTTGCCCAGACCTTTCTGCAAATGAAGGGGGATTTTTGTTGTTCTTGTCCTTTTTCCAAACTAAATTACTCTATGGCTCTATGATTCACTACTTTGGCTGCCAAGGCAGACTTCCTCCGGTCAGCTCTGTCACCTTGCAGCCATATTCCTGCTTTATAAATAGGAATCACCTCTACATTGCTTTTGAGATGTGTGGGTTTTTTGAAGGGTTTTGCCTTCATTTTTGGGGGGAGGTATGATGCTTCCACTTCTCCAGCTTCAAAAGCAGTTCCCATGCTGTGCACATTAACCTACCACCACATGGTGAGGAACACTATTTTGGAGGGTAATGAACTCCTTTGTCCTTGGCAGGGTGGCCCTAGAAAGCCCCATTGTCCCTACACTGCCAAAGGCAGCCCTCCTTCCTGGAGCTTTTCTCCCTGCTGCAGCCTCAGTTAATACTTCCCTCCTCTCAGCGTACTGAAGTCATCATTAATCAAACACAATCACATTTAGCAAAGTTCAACGTGTATGAAAAATTTATGTCAACCTTTAGGCTCTATGACAGCCCCAAGGCTTCACTTAATAAGTTCTATAATGACTTACTGTTAATGGCCAATTCCCATTATCTCTTGCAGTTCTACTGGGCTTTTCACTAAAATTTTTTATTACCGATTGTGCAGCTGTTGTATGTTTCCCATTCATATAAGCAAAACTGTTGTTTTCCAGCATGGAATGGTGGACACATTAAATGATAAAACCTCCCAGAGCATACTTTTTCCTTTGTCTTTTGCATCAGTTTATATGGGCCTATCATAGCTCACTCACTAGCAAATGAAAAATGTACCTGGCAAGGGTGGGCTGGCAGAAGCTCTTGAAAACGCCTAGGAATCTGACACAACTTACCCGTTGATTTAGCAGAAATCTACACATCCAAAACCCATCATGATCCAGCTATCCATCACCCTGGCTAAAGCCTCAGCAGAGGTCACAGAATGGCTGGCGGGCCAGGGCTCTGCCACTTTGGTCAATGATGCCTCATATTTAATCTCAGACATTTAATTCCTTTCATCTTTTTATTTTAAAAAAAAGTCAAAGTGAAATGTTTCTGACAACTGAGCACGATCTGTTTCTGTGGCTTTACACAAAGATCTGGCGAGTACTTTTCACTAAACACAATCTCTTAAGATTGTTCAGTACTCATAATTGCAGCATTATTTTCTAAATCTATGATCCTACATGCATTAGCTGTTTAGCACAGTGTTTACTACTGCAATAAATGGTAGCACTCATAACAGTAAGTATAATGAGGTAACGCTACTGTAATCGTAGGGCTCCCACACTACTGGAAGCTGATATCTCACCCTGTGCCGGAGCATCGTTAAATACAGGACTCCGGACATGCTGCTGCTGCACTACGGTGGCTACTCTGAAGTGCCCAGTTCTGTTAAATTCCTTTCATGGAGAAAAATTCCTCCAATAACACCTAAAACTCTCACTAAGAACTGCTCAAATTGCTGCTCAAATTTATTTTTATTTAAGGCCACCCAGAGAGAACAGATTGTATACTTCATTTGTATAATGGTAATATGCGAAGTATTACAAAGACAAAAAAAAAACCCAACACAGAATGGAAAATAAAAAAGCCATAGGATTGTCTTTAAAACATTTCGAAAAAGTAAGAAACAAGTAGAAGAAATCCACAGCGCTGAGACACTGTATGTCACCAGCCTCGCCAGCACCTACTAGGGAGCTGTGACCACATGCAGCACCACACTGGTGGTTCCCACCACCTCTTCCCTCATATTTTCAAAAAACTCGCTTCAAGGGCAGAGCTGGTTGACCAGAAGCCATCGTCTCACTGAAACGCACCTAGAACTCGCACGCCAGACATTTGTTGATGTCCCCAGTGGGACATGGTAAACAAATAAACCCTAAATAGTTCCATCTATAAATATAGAGCATGGCTTTGCATCAGCTGCTGCATCACTCTAAAGCTCTCAAGGATGCTGTCTCTTGTAAACTGCTCTCAGCCATGGGAAACAATGAGAAACTTTGTTTTAAACAATATAATCTGTTAACATGGTTTCAAAATACAGAGAAGGTGTGTACTTGATTATAATAAAAATTTCTGAAAAATGTCTTAATGTGAAAATTTCTGGAAAGTGTCTGAATATAAAAAGAGGCTGCTGTTTTGAGGAGAACAGAGAAAAAAGAAAACATAGAATTCTGAATGTTTATTTGCCGTTGGTGGTTTATGAGGTAAAGGCCTTGCTTTTCTAAATCATGGAGGTCAGTTTTGAGGTTGAGGTAATAAGAACTAGCCTCACAGCACACCTGTAAGGTGCAGAGCTCAGTCCTGGGCATGAGGCGCTGTGGCAGCTGCCTGCAGCCGAGGCCCAGGGAGCACACGGGGAAGAGGGTCTTTCCCTGAAGCCACGAATTTCCTTGGAGCCAGTCTCACTGTCTGGCCGGGAAGCTCTCTCCATGAGGACTGGGAGGATACAAGTGTCAAGGCGGGGGGTCTTGGACACCACAGACACAATCAATGTGAACAAGCAGTGCCAGTTTATTCAGGGTTCCAAGCGCGCTTATATGCAAGGCTTCCGCGAACATGCGAGCGCTTCTTTACAAGGATTGGTTAAGACCCCGCGTCTACGCATCTAACTATACAGCGTGATGGGCTAACTAGCAGTATCCACGTGTCCTTACATTTAACGACCGTCCCCCTCTACGTGTTTGTGTCAACTCTTTTAGTCCTTATCTGACTCTCGGCCAAATTCCTTATCCCTTAGTCAGGGGCCCTTCTGCACGTTCAGCTAGACCTGGCGCTCTTCTGCCCTTTCACCTAGATCTGGCTTGCTCACAGCATGACCACTGGCCTTCAGAAATCCCACATATAAGATGCAAACAAGTGGCTTCATTTTTTCTATATATGAATAAAAATCCAAGGCTACAACAGAGCAAAATATTTCAAGCCCCTCTTAGGGCTGAAAGTACCTCTGGTGCATGGGCCTCTCCCGAGCCTCTGCCTGCAGGTTGAATGACTCCCCACTCCAGTGACTCCTGAGCTTAATGGGCCAACTTCTGAGGTATTTGTCTGCCAAAAGCATTCATGGTCTTTCTCAGAAATTCAGAATTAGTCAGGGTTTGTTGTTTCGCATCTCTTCAACATTAAACTCAGAAGACTTTCCTGCTGTAGCTGCCTCATTAGCTCCGCGATTCTGACACGAGCCACTCGCCTGCTTGAGCCTCTCAGGCCGTAGCTCTGCCTTGTCGCCCTGCTCATGCTTCTCATAGGAAAGGTCATGCTCACAATTTGGCTTATGTTTTGTTTTGTTTTCTGAAAGATGCTGTTTTCTTTCCTGATCTCTCTCAGATTACATTTAAAATGTGTTCTGCCTGCCACCTTGAGTACTCCATTAATATCCTGGCCATCAGCACTCGAAACTCAGCACATTGCTCTCCAGTGAGAAAATTTATGGTACAGGGTTAATTTGTTTCAGTTAAAGATCAGTGTTGTCGTGGAGGAGTATAATATCATTCTCGGCAGTTTAATGTATAAACAGGCCCCAGGATAAAAAATGGCTCGCCTATGCAGAGGAGGAGAGTGTGGAGAGGCCTAAGTGAGCCTTAGTTTGAGAAGTTTAGGGTCTATATTCACATCAGAAATAACACCACAAGACCCACTAAATTACAAGAACTATGCCAGAGAGAAAGAGGCAATATTAAAAAGAAGAAAAAAAAAAAAAAAGGCTGCTGGTGCATATTAATTCTCCCAAGAACAAGCCAGTGATTTGAATTTGGAGCCTTGGTGGGAGGCTGAGCTGCAGCCCATCTGGTTTCCTTCCCAAGCAGTCAATGGGCCAACACTTATACAGAAAAATTGCTGTAGAATTTGAAGGTTTAGTTATCTGTTACCTCAAAAATCTGGTGATTTGCCCCTCTTTCAGAAATGCATTTTAGAAGCGCATTATCTGTTCGAGCTCCTTCCGCCTGTGTTTGAACACTGCTTGAAATGAATCAGGAGTTTTGCTTGACAAATGCTTGCTGTGATCCAGGGCCCATATGGCTTGTTTTGGAGTGTGTAAAGGTCATTGCTTCTGTTAATACAACTAGTACAAATACTTTCCTGCCATCTGACTATGTTCCTCCTTATTCAGATTGGCAGTCATTTCCCCCCACAATCTGGAATTTCCTTTCAACGTGGGTTGTTGAAATGGAGATGATAGCAGTTTTAAAATCAAAGGTTGAATGCTTCTGTTGAGTTATACTTGGAATCTACCATGTTCTGTACAGTGAGAACATCGCATATGGAAAGGACATATGTGTTGGATACAATAATACATAAATAGTGGTTATAATTTTATATAACCCTTATATTCTTATAGCTGTTGCATGCATTTCTGTAACAAAATAGATTGCTTTGATACTCTTACTTACATCAATATATTGAAAACAGGCAATCAGTAAGTATTTTGAGAGCAAGATTTAGTTCAACTATTTTTCTAATGTTTGTATTGACATGAGATACCTTGGAAAACCTTGCCCAAAATTTCCTTACAAAATAATGCTTTAGACCACACCATGTTTCACACATACACAGGCACACACAGTCCTTCCACACTCATAAACTGTAAAATGTAGACTATTTAGGATTCTCTTTTTATTATTTTTCCTGGATTTGTTCAAAAAAAAAAAGTTAACTTTTTCTGAGGAACAGAATTGATAAAACATTTCAGTAAAAATGCTACAGCCAAGATAGATTAAAAGAATTCTGACAATTGTTTTTGTTGTGAAATTTTAGCATTTCTACCATTTGGATTTGAACGCTGGCAGAAGAATAACCATTTCAAAAGTGATTTACACTTAGTCTTCCCTAAGAAAATCCATCCAAATGTGGAAAACTTAAATGATTCAAAAGAAAAAAAATAAATCTTATTTTGCAGATGCTTTATAAAGGCCTGTTTGTTAGCATTTGGCAGTTAAATTCTCAAAAGAGCAAATGCTCTGCTCCCTCTCCAGGCTCTGCCATGGGTGAGCTTGACCCTTGAGCCAACTAAAACAAGGGCCAAAGAGAACAGGGCCATGGGACGCAGTTCTGTTCAACAGAATGGCATTCCCCTCTTCACCTCTTTCATTAAGGCTTATATATATAAGGTTTTTATATAAGGCATATATATATATATATATATATATATATATATATATATTTGCCTGTTGACTGAAATGACCTAGTTTTGCTAAAATCACTTTTTTTTTTTTTTTAGATCTCTCTTTATTTATTCATTCCCTATCAGTAAATACAAAGTGTTGAAAATGCCTTGCAAGACCTTTTTAACGTTTTTTTTTTTGTGTGTGTGTGTGTGGTAGAGGCTGCATCTGGGGAAATGCATTATTCTAATATAACATATGTTCCCTTGAATTTAGTCAGCTCTCAGATGAAGAACTTAATGGTTTGTGGCCATGCAGTTATTACAGTCACATTAAGTCCCCCTAACGTAGCTGCCTTTTTCAACAGAATGTCTATAGCCAACAGGCATTATGAAAGAAAGCGACATGCTTTCCCATATCTCTGATTAAAAATTAGCTGAGTAGTCTGTGCTTTACATGTACGAGAAGCATTTCAATGGCTACATAACTGTTTTGTCGATACCTAGTTGGGTTTCCAAAGAATCCTAAATTTGAAGTTGTCCTTGCCCAAGTGTCCGCTTGTAACAGGACCTTCAGTCCATCAACCACTCCAAAAACCTGTTCTCTTCTTGTGCAACTAGCCATTATTTCGTTCATTTGTTTTCTTCCTAAGTAATTGAAAATGCTGTAAATCAAACTTGGTGGAAAAAAAATCCTACATAGAATTCCAGCGGTCAGAGACAGGTTATTAAAGAGTAGATTAATACTGCTGAATGGGAATATTTTAACCCGTGTGACCCCCTGCAAACTGAAAGGGAGCTTACTGCACTCCTCCTGGGAGCTGGAGCACTTCGGTTCGCCAAAGAGTGCATCTTTAATCAACAACCGTGCAGCTTTGCAGCTGTAGGAAACAAAACCCCGACTACCTCACAAGCACTTACAAGGCAAGTTAGTTACCTAGGAGAAGACTTCGTCTATTTTCAGTAGCGAACAGCTGTATTATGATCATTAATGACACTAACACAACCAGGTTAGTTGGGTTTCCATGCCTATCTAAAATTAAAAGACAACTTTCCATAGGCTCCTACCACAAGCTAGAGGCTGGAGCTAGTGGGGAGCTGCTTTATACCCTCTTGCTTCTTCCCCACAGCTCATTGTGCATTCCCTGGGGTGCATTAAGAAGAGCGTCTCCAGCAGGTCGAGGGAGGTGAACCTGCCCCTCTACTCAGCCCTGGTGAGGCCACATCTGGAGTATTGTGTCCAGGTCTGAGCCCCACAGTACAAGAGGGATGTGGAGCTTCTGGAGAGAGTCCAGCGCAGGGCCACAAGGATGATCAGGGGCCTGGAACATCTGCCCTATGAGGAGAGGCTGAGGGAGCTGGGCCTGTTCAGCCTGGAGAAGAGAAGGCTGAGAGGGGACCTGAGCAGTGTCTAGAAGTACCTCAAGGGAGACGGTGAGGAGGATGGGGCTGGCCTCTTTTCACTGGTGGCCACCGACAGAACTAGAGGTAATGGCCACAAACTGAAGCACCAAAAGTTCCACAGGATCTTAAGGAAATATTTCTTAGCAGTGAGGGTGACAGAGCACTGGAACAGGCTGCCCAGAGAGGTTGTGGAGTCTCCTTCTCTGGAGATCTTCCAAACTCGCTTGGACGCAGTCCTGTGCCACGTGCTCTAGGTGACCCTGTGTGTGCAGGGGGTTGGGCTAGATGACCTCTGGAGGTCCCTTCCAACCTTGAGAGTTCTATGGTTCTATGATTCCAGTGCTCAGCCAACTTTCTTCTGTGCTATTTAAATGAAAAAGAAATCTGTTTTTGCTTTTGAGGTGGACTTAATTTCCTCCAGTTTAACGAGCTGAAATGAGAAAATGAACTCTATAACAAAACTACCCAGAAGTCATCCAAATTGCCTGGTGCCTCAGAAAGGAATATTTTACACACTGTGACTATGACCTTTCTTACAAAGTCTTCTGGTTGCTGCTTGGAGGTGCTATCATCTCCTGATGCGAAAAGTATATGTATATAAAAAAAAAAAAAAACCTCATCCTTTTGAAGAGTGCATGACTGAGAGCGATCCTGTGTATGAGCTCTATGTCTTTCCCTTTAAAAATATTCAGCGATGCTGTGAAGCTCATTCCACGATTCAATTCTAAGTAAAAAATGTGCTTTCACGTTTTCTAATATACATATCATTGACTCATGGTGACATGTGCATATAACTACAGATTTCTAACAGATTACTGTATATTTTGGCATCTTTCATTTACATGGTATAAAATTACTTATGTTTTTATAGGACTGACTAATGTACTGATATCTCCGAAACATTGCTCCTATAGCAACAGCTGAATTCCAACCCACCTGAACTAACCAAACATTTAAGTAGCAGCATGAGGATTTACAAAGCAGTAACTGGGGTAGTAAAAAAAGAAAAATACCCCTGCGAGGCTTACGTTGATCATGATCCTGTCGTAACTGACTCTTCATATACCATCGGACAATGAATGGAAACAAGACCAGTGATACAACTTAATACAATGAACTCATTTGGGGATAAGCTTAATAGTCTTAGTTTTTTTTTTTTTTTTTTTTTTTTTTAACAGAGGTGGTAAGTGCTAGTGAATATGCATATCCAGTAGAGTATATTTTAGGACCAGACAAGATTAGGTCCAGTGGCTCAAATTCAAGATCCTGATCTTTTAGATTTCCTCTGGGACAGGAAGCAAGTTTGTTGGCCTTAATTTCCTAGAGTGAGGCAAAGTGTTTATATTACCATGTCTCACTAAATGCAGACACCAGCCTGTGTATATGAATGTGTAGTTTGTTTAAATGTGTGTGATCTTGTCTAAAAGTCTGAGCTTGGCAGCACTAGTGCTCTGCAGTGGCTGTAGCACTTCTGGATCTGACCGCTCATTTGCTGCTGAAGTGAGCAGACCTTCAGCTTTCTTTTTCCTTATCCTTTACCATCTTTTTTCCTCCCTTTTCCCTTCCCTTTCCTTTTTTTTTTTTTTTTTTTTTTTAAAAAAATCTATTTCTTGTGACTAGAAATCTGACACTAAAGGCTCAAAAAACAAAATTACAAATAAAATATATATATATTTTTAATCTTGAGGTTTTCGGTACATCTATTTGGGAGGCCTGACTCACAGCTTTTGATCGCTTGGGGTCGGCAGATTTTTGTTACAAAGAAAGAACCCCAGGTGTCAGTCACATTCTTAGCCTTATTTTATAGCACTGCCATAAAGTATTTCTGTCTTTTGGAGACAATGTGAAACAGAAGCGCTGAGCACTACTTACAGATGACTCCACGGCACTCCTTTGTAAGAACAAGACTGGTCCCTTGTCCCGGTCAAACGTGAATTAACAGAGCAATAGCCTTGTTATAAAACTGGGGAATTCCTGTTTGAACTAGTACACAGCATGTACTGCTGCCCTTCTCTGTCAAAGTATTAGTGTATGTTTTGGCACAAAGATTTCTGCATTTCTATATCTTCTAACAATTTTATAAAGGTTTTATAAAGCTTGATGAATGGAAAGTTCTTTGAAAAGCTGTAGATAAAAGGCAATTTTGATGGCAGTCATTAGTAGTAAATACCCTCATCAAAAATTTCTCTCGTTAATCCTTTATCCTCCAGCCTATGCAGGCTGTGCTGACAGCACAAAACTACCGTTCATCCAAGGTTATTCTAATGTTAACTTACTGATGACAACTATAAGAGTCACCTCTATTTATAGCTTTGCTGGCATGAATGTCACCCTCTCACCAGCTTTGATCAGTTTAAAGTGTACCACCTTAACACTACAAATCAATAGTAAAAAGAAACTCATAGACTTTTTAACAGTCTCACCATTAAAACTAATATTGTGTAACTGGAAATCAACTGCTTCAATTAATGGGAATATATGGCTTCGTTTTGTAGGCACAACCTTTACATTTGAAAGTTCGGTGACATATGGGTTCCCACTGGTGCTATAATTACACTGTGCCTGAAAGTCATCATTAGTTTAAAATGTAGAGGTACTATTTTGTTATAATGAACAATCTTGTGCTGGTTAAGAGTGCATGATTCTTTTCTCTTAACACCAGTTTCAATGGAGCTCATTCATTTAGGTCACAGTTTCTCCAGTGGCTGCTACAGACCCCTTGGCGTCACCGTGGGATTGCCAAGCTGACAGCTGTACCTGTGAATTACAGCTTTACAATGGCCCTCTTTAAAATGGTCTGAAACAGTAAGACAAATTGTATTGTTTTTCTGTGGGTCAAGGGATACCTAATTTCCAACACGGTAATTAAAAATCTGAGCCCCAGTAGTCCCTCTCTTGCAAGAAGGAAGCAGAAACAGAAATGTTTAACACATCAGACCTAATTGAGATAGGTTTTAAATGACCCTGAAAAACCTGTGAGTGAGGAGCCGATGGTAAAGTGGGCTGAGTAACCCTTGGAGTTGTCGCTTCCCGAGGTTTGCAATGGGAGGAGCTGACCACATAACAGCGCTGCCCGCTCGGAGCCTTTCTGCCTGTCATCGGGACACTCGCCTGGTGCTGCTGAATCAAGTGCTTGGCTGCTTCTATGGAAGTTAAAAAATAGGGAGATTTATCAGAACAATGTTTTTTGAGTGTTTCGGGGGCAGGAGTAGATTAATTGGGAATGTAAACATCAATTTGAAATGAACACTTGGGTTTGCATTTCAGAATTTTCAGGATGTGGCTTGCGTGGTTCAGAGGGACAGTTTGCATAAACTTTAAGGAAATATTTAAATGAAGACTACTGAAAAGAGAGAACAGGGAAGATGTTTAAAACCTTCCCAAACTAGATTGCCCAGTTTGCCCTGCGGGGAGAGCTCCCCGGGTATCCCAGCCTTGCCACCTGGCAGCCCATGCCCTTGCACAGCCGCACAGCCCAACCAACACCCCCTGCCACCAGATTTCACCTGCTACAGCCACATGTCATCCCCCGGGACAGTCATTAGGCAGTGTTAATTATGGCAATCAGCCTACCCAGTCTGACCTAATTATAAATAATTAGTTTATCCCTTTATTTCCAAACCTCTCTCCCTCATGAGACTGTGCTTGTAAGATCTTTAACTATAGCAAAGCTCCCTTCGCAGCAGCAACCTTGACATTAAAGACAGGTCTGTGAGAAAGGCCGGAGAGCTTCCCATAGGTCTGGGGCGTGGAGCACGTGTCTCAAAATATAGAGAATTAAATGCCGTATTTCTTACGATATTTTCTGGGTGAGGAGGGGAACATATAGTTGAAATAGTTATAGGCAGTAAAATTTCACTGCATGTCCGTTTGCCGTTAAAATAATAATTCCTAAATGACATGTTAAAAATCTTGTGGTTTTGGAAGGTTTTTGTCCTCCCTCTTAATAAAGGTTGGTTATAGTGATGCCTCTCAAAGTCACTGCAGCAAGGAAAGTAAGTGTCCCAAACTGTAAGTTTTTTAGCTACACCTTGGAGCTAACAAGGCCTTCCATTACTCAACCTCTGGCCGTTTTGGCTGATGTTTTTATTTCTTTTTCTTTTCTTTTTTTTTTTTTTTTTTTACAATAATGCCAGTGTGATTAAATAGAAGTATTTTATTTGTTATTACTAAAAGACTGCAGTATTTTCAATTTTGCTTCAAGCAGCAAAGATTTATCTCTGGCGTTACTATACTGCAATTTATATTAAGAGACCATCTCCATATCTCCCTAATTTGTTTTTAAAGTTCTCCTTTTTTTGGTTCTTACTCTGTTACATTTTAAATTTGAGCACACTACATGTAGGTTATGTGTGATCTTTTATGAAAAATGCACTTCATGTAAGAGAAGTACCCTTGTAGTTTCAGAAAGTCTCTGCAAGTGCCTCTTCCTAAAAATCTTACTAAATTCTCATTCTCAGGCCAAAAAAAAGTCCACTTTTTTTTTTCTTAAGTTTCTGTAGGTGAACTCTATTTTTGTATGTTCATCAATACCAAAGACTCCACATACCTGACATTTGATCTTTTTCACCTGTAGCTAACCATTAGAAAGACCAAAGACCATTCTAGAACGCTATTTGTAGACCGTGCTTTAAATAACAACATCCATGGAATTAGGAGCCTCTAAAACCTCTTTTTAGGCTATGCTCACCTCATCTAGACAAAGGTGTAGATGGTTCCTTCATCTTAAAATCCATGTCAAGCACAAGTTTGATGTTTTACCATTGCCACTGGTAAGCCCACTTAGTAATGTTGTCTAGAATAACTTTAAAACACTTCTTATCCCAAAGATTTGTGTTCCCAGCACATTCACACAATTGAAAAGTACTCTTAAATGTGTGAGAATTTATAACTTAGAACATTAAGTCAAAGCCCATTAAAGAGATTTCTTTTTCCTCCAATGATTTTGAGATTATTTAGAGCAAACCCTATTTACAGCATTCTCCTAAGACAGTTGCAAAGTTAAAAGTCACCTTTAGTTCTGCGCACACCATTTAGTAACAGAGAGAGATCAACAAATAACAAATCTTCACTTGGTCAGAAACGTAACGTGTAGGGTGACACTCAAGACAAATATTTTCATGACTGTATTTGAAGACTCATTACAGGTAGACGACTCATTGCAGTCATCACATGAATTCTAGGCAGAGTCTGGGAAAGGGATGAAGTTACTTAAAATAAACTTTTCCAATGTTTCTGTGAAGCATGTGGTTCTGGATACCTCCCAAGGCGCAGTGCTGCGGTGAACGGATGACTGAGCACTGCGAATTCCTGAGGTCCGTTTTATTGCACGCAGACGAGATGGTAACAATGTTCCTGGGTCATGAAAACGGCCTTGCTGCACTGCGTGTTTTGTGCCAGCTATCACCAGTAACACAGTTTTGGCAGACCAAAGCTCTCTTTAATCACTCTGAATTCTCCTTGCAGCACTATAATATGAGCATTATTTTAACAAATCGAGAACAGTACTACTTGGTGTATTGGTGCTACTCCTGCTACTCCTTTGTTTTGTGTAGCAAATAATTTTATTCAAAAAAAAAAAAAAAAAACCAACAACAACCGAGTAAACAAAATCCCTCTCTTCTGGCTAATAAACTGCTATTTAATGCTATTATAAATAAAAAAGGAGAAAGTTTGGCATTTGTTAAGCTTCATTTCTCTGTGGATACTTGCTTTGATTTTACTCTACCCCTTTCACTTTATCTGAGGTGTCTCTTGTTTTCCCTTGCTCCTCCGCTCGCTGGCTCCTCTCTGCAGACCGGGGCTTCCCGCTGCGCATGCACACGGCTGCTCACCCCAACGCCGTGTGCTCCAGCAGTCCCCAGCTGGCTCTCCTCTCTCTGATCCATACAGAGGTGTCAGCACCTCCCAGGGACCCATTAATCAGCAGCCCCGCTCCGACGCCAGCTCTTTAGGAGCTTTCCATGGACCTCGAGTGCTTCTGGAGGTCCAGAGCAAACAGTGAGAGAAGCTTTTACCACCAGTGTCTTTCATAGCTCATCTAACCTGATTGATGGTAAGACTGAGAATTAAATATTTATGGTTTAGAAGCCTGGGAAGTTTTGAAATACATATTTTAAAATTACATGAGAGGAGTAATGTCAATGCATTCAAGTTGCTTTACATAGCACTTTGGAAAGGGAGTTCTGTCCTACTGTAAATGCCGTCCTCATTCCCTGGGCATATTATTTCACATAAAGCACACCGTCATGAGCTAAAAAAGAACAGCAGAAAAAAAAATCACACAAGAGTCAAATAGAAGAAAGAAGATCTCTCTCTCTTTTTGTCTATTTAAGTATTAAGCTGTTTCAGAGAAACAACCCATCACATTTCATGTTTTTTAAGCACCACTTAAGGCAAACACTATATACATCACAACCATGAATAATTTATTCAACCGTATCATGCAGGGCTATGATCTCACTCTCTCCATCCCTTCCCACCAGAAATGAAAGTACCTGCCGGGCCTGACGATAGCCTGTGGCTGGGAGGCCTATAGCCAGAGGAGCAGAAAAACAGGAGAAACTTCTACTAGCAAATCAATCCTGTTCTCTGCTATCAAAAGGGATACTTTCCTAACGTAAATGGCATACATTGTGGAGGAAGATTTATCCTCATTCCTTTTAAAAATCCCATGAGTTCTTCAACGCATTTGAGATGCTAAAGTAATTGATGGACTGTAAACCAAGTAAGCCAATTTCAATTTTAAGAACTTCATGTTGCTACACAGATACTGTCTTCTATCCTAAACATGCCAAATATGTCCATTACTATTCATTTTACTCACTGTAAGTAGAATAAAATAATATTCATGAAAGGTTAAAATCTGTTTCTTTCCCCCATAAGAGTATTGACATTTCTCTAATCCAAAAAATGACATCCTACATGTCCTAGACATAAAACATGACAGCATAATCTTTTACACTCATTCTAAGCAACAATTTGCATGAGTGAGAGTTTACAGGATTAGCTGTATATTTTGCAGGTGTCCAGGGTTTATTTAGTCTTAAAAGACTGCCAAAACAAGGCATTTTTAAATGAAACTGCTGGGTTTTAAAGAATAGTTCCTTAATGGTTTATCACAACCTCTTTTCTTCTGACTGAAACCCCCATTATACTGAGAAAGTCCTTTCCCATCAGCTAAAAACACAAAATATTTGGCTACATGATCTACATAGGCCAGACAAAGAAACACTACTGAATACGGGAATTTTCTTCGAGCAGACTAGCAGAAATTCTAGGCACCATGCAAATGTTCTGGGCAATTTAGAAGTTATTCTGTTGGCCATTTATGCAATATCAAATGTATAAATTAGTTGCTTACGAAAGCAACGCTATATTTTGTACCCACACTTCCTTAGTCTACCATTACTAACTTCAAAAAGTGCATCCAGGAAACAAAACCCTGGCGTCTGCACCGAGGTCTCTGTGACATCCGAGTGCTTTGTAGAGTGTCTGACCATGAGGAAATGGAGAACCATTTTTTCACCCATCGTTTTGAACACAACACACTTTTTTTTTTATTTGATTCAAACTACTTTTCCCTCCAGAAAGTTTGATCTGCTCATAAAAGAAGTTTTTAACGAGCTTTCTGCACAACTAAGAAATATTTTTATGGTTCTGAGCAATTTCTTCAGTTCCTAAGGCATTTCAGTGCCTGCTCAATTTGATTTCCATTTAACGTGTGTCTTCCCTTCTTTGGCATTCCAGACAGTATTTTGGCAGAACTGTTCCAGCTCATGCTTATCTAAGGAGAAAGATCTGCCTATCTGGCATCAACAACAGCTCGATGTGAGATCTGTATCTTTTAAGGAATGGCAAATGCTAGAATCAGCTTAAACTGTGACAAGTGGAAGATTATCTGTGTTTTTCCTGACTTTGGTGAGTTCATTTTTTAACTTCAGTGTTCCAGTGGAGAAGGCTGTTTTTAATATAGACAGACAGCACAAGAACCATAACAACATTATAACAAGGAGAGCAGGCACATCATTATCTTCATGGGAGCATAACAGTTAATCTCCTTATTTAGTCCTTCAGCAAGCCATTTAAAGCTGGAATTTGAGTAATCACTACATCTTGCTGTTTGATGGGTGGGAGCCTTAGGAGCGCAGAGAGCTTGGAGACATGGTGCCGAGTGAAACGCAGCCACAGGAACCCAGCAGCTGCCTTGCATCTGCCGAGTGAAGAACCAGAGCCTCAGAGGAACTGATTGTCTGAGCTGGAAGGACTAATTCAAAACAGAGGCAAGGAGAAACACAGGTCTTCGGCTTATTAGGAAAGAGACTTGCACAAAAATAGTGTATCAGTAAGTAACGTGGACAGGACAAAAAGACTTGAGATGCTTCCTCCTGCTCTGCTGTTCTAGCTCTGCACACCAGTTCCATTATACTCACTCAAGTTTCTATATCTAGCATGATGCCGCCTAGGAAATCCTGCTACTTTACACACTGAGGTCTATCCAGCTAAGTGTTTGAACTAATGCTTGTTTCAGGTGGTCAGCATGCTCCCATTTAGTACATATTAGATATCTATGTATTGCTAAGGTTTTGTTGCAATTTAGCGCAACTGCAAAGAGGAAAAAAACTACTGCAGATGAAAATAATGTTGTAAATATTTCACCAGGCTGTTTATTGGAATTTCGGACAATTGCATTTGTGGAATGACAATGCAACAAAAGGCTAACTTCTCAAGCAAACATTTGACACTAGACACTGATACAAGCAAAGCAGAATGCTGGCAAAATGTCTTTGCTACACTGCAAGCACTGTATAAATATAATAAATCATGAGGAAAAATGCCAACATTTCACTTCCAGGTGGATTTCTTCCTATAAACAGTGGTGTTTTTATCTCTATTCATCAATTGCACTTTGTGATTATACATCAATGAGGTACTGTAGTATTACCTTACATCAGTGGAGCAAGTAAAGCCCTTTCTCATTAGAGAAATCTCAGTAGAATAGTCATGATGTCAGGAGTCATCTGTTCATGAAGAAGAGTTTCCACAGACCCAAACCCATGTATGAGCACAAAAGAGTTTCTGATTTATAGCAGTAGGCCATTAACACTGAACTCTAATTAGGTTTCAGAAATAAAGGAATACATTGCTAACTAAGCAATTTATTGGATCAGAATTGCTAATAAATATGATTACCTGGTGCAATTAAACATTTCAGTAGGACAGCTGATGTCCCATTCATTTAGAAAAATCTGATCTAGAACTCTCCCTGCAGGTTGAAATATGCAAATAAAAAGTCCTTTATGATCACACAATGTTCTCATTATCAAAATATTTAGACATTTACTTCTGTATTCATAAATTCAGATGGATTGCTTGAATGATATCTATTAGAAAGTTGTGGATTTCTACATGCTGAAAGTTTTCTGGAAGAAACAATCAGAGAATGTTGATGAAGGGTATTGCACTTACCTCCAAAGCTGATTTTTCAAGGGGTGTTTGGCTCAGTCAGTTCCAGGATTCTGGTTAGGTATAGCGACTCAGATTAACAACATATGTTGGTGCCACTTTTATTTAAACCAATGGGGATTAAGCTTTTCAGGATTTAGGCACACTTGCTCAGTCACATTAGCAGTATATCAAGTTTTGCTTCACAGTTTTGATCCTTGCTGTGTGTCATAAAGTCAGAAATTGGGTGGCTCCGTCTAGAAATATAAGCGATGTACTTAAGACCCAGCATGGAGCCAGGGCAACTTTGTACTAAAGAGATCACAGACTGATCAAAGCTTCCAGGACTTCCATCCGCTTAGGATGTTTTTCCTCTTTGACACCAATAAGACAGAGAACAAAGAGAACAAGGGATGTGTCAATGATTAAAAAAAAAAATGAAGAAGACAGAAAGATGAATTGGAGCAGCCTTAACTCTTTACTACCACATTTGATTTCCAATCTGGTTATGGATAATCTAGGGTACACAATCATCAGATCTATTTCTACACAGACTTTCCTCGGTTCATTTTTTTATATGAAAGCTCTGTAATCTTTGTTATACCAAGTCTGCATAGCTGTATGAAGTAATATAAACAAGAATGGAATGAGTGCTCTTCCATTCTACATCATATTGTTACTAAAAAGGAATGTGCATGCATGCAGAGCATACTGAATTCTGCAAACTTTGGATGAGAATCCTACACTTTTGACCAATTCAGTCAGAAAAACTAGCATTTTTTTAGAGCTGTTGCTGTTATATAAGACCAAATTATTACTTTATTAGGTTCAGAGACAATGAGGATTTTCTTGGAAAAGAACAACATGCACATTTTTCCCTTAAGTATATAAGGCTCTCTGTTGTACTTACTGAAAAAATGCTAGAGGGAAAGTACTTGCAGTTCTCAGGTCTGATACAGCTTAATATTAACATTGCTGAATCTGTAGAAATGCTTAAAAAAAAAAAAACCCACTCAGTCTGACTGCAAATACTGTAACATTATTTGGATTTTGGTTGATTGGAGGAAAGCCTGCCTAAGCAATTCTCAACAGAAATACAAAGCTGATAAACATTTTCCACAAATTACATTTCTTTTGCATTTCCCTTTCTTTTAATTGCACTATTTCTTTACATTGCACTGATATTTTCCACTGGTTTTAACATGGAGCAGATGTTCTTCCATCAGTCTGGGATTTTTTCCTACCAAAATATTATCTCGTCTCTTCAGTCTTTAGATAATGCCTATGACTGGTAGAACGTTATGAAAGAGCAGCAAGCTGGAGGAACAGTGGTGCCATGAGGAAGGAACAGCAATGCTTCACGCACAGAAAAAAAGCTGTCACTTTAGGACTACAAGGGAACTTAATAGTTAAATATAATGTAAACAGGTTTTCTTTCAAAAAAAATCCGATTTTTGAATTTTAGAGTTTAATTGATATAAATCAGTGTAGCTCTACTGACTTCATCCGTGATTAGTTATTAACCCTTTTATCTAAAATGTTTCTGTTGGAAGCAGCAGGAAATGAATATAACCATCTTCTTAGAAAAAACCTTTTTTTCCCATGTTTTATGGTCAAACATCAGAGCTTCATCCCAAAGTATTTCCCTTTTTAGGAACCCAACCCAAAACCAAACCTCTGATTTTTCAAGCACCGTTTGGTCTCTTTTTAGTGAATTCGTAGTAGACCTATCCTTCATCAACTACTAACAGCTAAAAAAAAAAAAAAGCCATTGCTCCATGACAAATTACTCCTTTTTCACTTGAGTCAGACAGAATCAAACCTTAAATCTGCAAGAGAAAAATAAAAACTTTACTGCAGTTGAGACTACTTATTTAAAATATAGCATGAGTTCTCTTTTCAAAAGATTTCTTGTATTAAAAAAAAAAAAGTTCTGAATCAACTAATAGTTACTTTGAGGTCTTTATTTTTCACTAGAATTCCTAACAATAATATGTACTATTAAAATAAAACATTCAAATGCATTAAAACTTCTTTTGAAAATACACGTATGTAATAAGAGAAAGACTATTACAATAGAACAAGAATGAAGTCAAATGAAATGTTCAGTGTTCTTCATAGAAGATAATGAACAGGTAGATATTTGTCAATGTCCTCAGAATTCTCACAGATCATTGTAATATTATTGGTTTGAATTCTGGATAGAGACACTTAAAATGAGAGGATTAAAATTCTTTTCTTTCTTGAGTCTTTAACGTTTCAATTACATGCTTGTGCATTATGTTAATCAGAACTGCTTTTACACATTGTAATTTTCAATTACACTTTAATTTTCTAAATGCATAAATTGCTATGGTATAATGTAAAACTCCAAAGGTAAAAATGCTAGATCAGAAAATTGTATCTAATTAATTATTTTATGAAATACCCTCCATTTCATTATAATGTTAAATATCTAAATACTTGAGGTGAACAGTAGGTCAGGTCATGAAAAACCTGCTGAAAATGAAAAAACTGCTGAAAACACTCTTTTTTTTTTGCAAGCCACTGCATTCTAATAAATGATGAAGAGAATACTAGCTTATCCCAAGATACTAGTCACAGTCTGTTAAAGCAGAGAGGTAAAGCTCCTGTGTTTTATCTATTGCTGCCAATGAGACATTTGAAAAATCAAAGGCAGAAGGGGAAGAGGTACAACAGTTTGGTTTAGATTTTATTGCTCTAAATAGATTATCAACAAGAACAAAGACACTCAAAATGTGAATAACCCTGCTAGCTTTCTTGTCATGATGGGAAGGCCTGTTTAAAGATGTGAGCAACATTATGCATTACAGGATACAAAGGTCAGAGAAAGACCTGTCTTTTCTTCCATTAGCATGCATGATTTCTTACACAGACAGATATATATACACATGTGTGTGTATATACACATGAGTGCATGTACACATGTACATATAGTATATATACACACATAGTTGTATACGTGCATGTGTACCTGCATGCTATTGTGTGTACATAATTCCAAAAAAAAAAAAAAAAAGAGATTTTTCTGGAATATATCAGGCAGAAAAGGGTATTAAATCCACTTTATTAAACAGAGAAAGAATGAAAATACCGGCTTTTCTTAATCTCTATAGCATAGAACCCTATGGATGTTCTTTAACCCAGAGAGACGGTAGCAAATGCCCTCTGACTTATGTGTGGAAGGGTTAATGAAAAAATACCTCATTTGATATAATTTGATCTACAACATTACAGAGAATGCTTCAGGCTATGCAGTGCCAGGTGCCCTTCTTGTAAAAATATTCTCTTTATAAACCCTTTTTTGCACAGGCTAAATTTCCCCACGCACTGTATACAAAGCCTCAGTTCCTCGTACGGGACTGCATATTCCAGCAGAACATGTTTTTCGGCTTCCTTTGTTAATCAGTGCAACCCATTCTGATACCTTTTTTCAATGGT
This sequence comes from Tinamus guttatus, assembly GCF_059628265.1. Lineage (NCBI taxonomy): Eukaryota > Metazoa > Chordata > Aves > Tinamiformes > Tinamidae > Tinamus > Tinamus guttatus. The sequence goes on from NW_028288923.1 coordinate 1,061,839, forward strand.
TCTAAAACTCAGAGTGCTTTGAGATATTCAGAACAAGTGTGCTGGATAGGCAGTAATATTCAGCTTAATACACTTCTTGTATTTTGTCAATGTGGTTCGAATCAGTGAGACAGAACTAGGAATAACCATGCTTGGTATGAAACCCCTCAGTTGGCAGCACATGCAGACAGAAACAATTTTTTTTTTTTTTTTGAGAAACTGCATTAGAAGAAAGCATCTGGTAGTTTTTCCAAATTCCATAACATCTTTTGTAGCAAAACTTTTGTGAATATTTTTTTCCTTAGTCTCCGTTTCATCCGCTGTATGTATCCTGGCTTTCTTTGAATTGTATGTACTAAAAGTGAGCTTGACAACACCTTAAATTTCACCGTTTTAATGCTGGTAGAGAAAAGTTAGTGGGAGCCTGATTTAAAATATTTGTCTCAATCATTCAGTGCTTCTACAGTGCTCACACACGGTATTTTTGAGTGAAATGGTTATCATATATTCTCTGTTTATTAGGCCAAAATGTGAAAAGTATAGAGTTGTTAGCTAAAAATATTTTATACTTATGAATATTCAAAAGATCTTTATAATTTAACTAGAATATTTTTGAGCTTGTGTCAATAAATCTTGATGCAAGATTAAGGCTTGCAGGAGTACCTTGTGGTTTAAATTGAGAGGGAAGGAAATAAAGGAGGAACTTGGCAAGAAAAGCAGAGAAGAGGTGTTTAACAGCCAGTCTGGATGGATCATCAGCCAAGATAATCTTCTTAGTATTCAAATGTTATAAAGCAGCCAGATGTTTGGGCAGAAAAGAGAAGCTGAAGACTCTTGACACAGACAGATTTACATTTTTTTTTCTCCCCGTGCTATTAGGATTTAACAATGCATATAGTTAATATTCTCTTGCATGCTCAATCGTAAAACTTCAGTCTGAATGCTGTCATTTTCAGAAAGTGACAGAGTTTAAGCTTTAATAAAGATACTTGTTTTCCAAAAACAAACAAACAAACAGTGTCCACGTAATGGATTATGTTGCCAAAGCTGTATCTGTATTACTAGTAGGAAATCTCTGTGCACAACACAGATATTCAGCCCCAAGGAAGCTAAGTGCTGGAATACAAAATGATTGATCAGATTTCATAGGATTACAAGATGATTCATTCCTTACATTTTTGAGATAATAACTCGGCAAAATACCTGAGCAGTAGTAACGCTGGGGTACTTGTGATGAACCCGTAACCTTGGCAGAACTCTGTACGTACTTTTCCTGCCGCTCTTTTTAGTGTAATCTCTGCTTTCAGTTCCTGAGCCAAAGGAGCCTCTGGACTCCAGTACTTGTGTTCTGCACATAAACTTGCACAATAAATCTCCTGGGCTGAACTCTGTTTCCACTAATCTTAAAACTATCCATTCACTAACACTTCCCACATGCACACTTCTTCTGAGATGAGCAGCTCCAAGTGACCTCCTTGCTGAGAAAAAAAGGCAAGATGTAAAAAGAGCAGGGAGGGGGGCGGCAAATATTGCCTTTGGTATTTTAATACGAAAACTCTTCTAAACATCTTACATTTGATATTGATATATAGTGGTTATCATAGTTACATTATTGATACATTTATCTTTCTTTCCTCTCTCCAGTATTATATTACTATATTGATTAAATGAGTATTATATCTTGTTGATTAGTCTGTGCACCTACATAAATCAATAAACCTCCCATTTGCACAGTGTAATAAGACAGCGAAAAGAATTAATGTTAGCTGAGGTCTTTTGACTAATAAGCTTTTGTCATTATCTATCGCCATAAAAATCTGCATCTTTCAGCATGCAATCCTGATTCCATAGTAAAGAAGCCTTTTTAACCAGCTATAATTATATGTAGGCCAACCAATTTTACATATATAGGACAACTAAGAGGAAGGTTGGTTGCAGACGCTTAATTTGAAGGGTATTATTTTTAGTCCCACCAAGGACTAGTGGCATGAAAACAATTAGGATCTTTTGTCAAGTTAATTAAATTTTACTAAGTGTAGTAATCTCAATGGGTTTAGTCCACCAGAGGAAATGCTAATTAAAACTCAAATTCTTCCTGGTATAATAAGGAGCTCTAACTCTAGTAGCAAATGAATGTTTTGCATACTGATAGATATTCAAACACTAATTTTTAACTAGACAAGGGTGAATCTTTAAACGGTTCAGATCTGTGAAGGCTCACTTGAGAACACCACTAAGTATGTTACATCTAAGCAATCCACCCAAGGAACATTAAGCAGGCTAGAAAACTTTGCCTCTTTCTTAATAGAAATGGTGTCATTTCTGCAGCAGGGTCCAAAAGTAAAGCAATTAAAATGCAAAAGAAATCTTAAAATTAGGGAAAGAAAAAAAAAAACTCTACCAACTATCATTTCCTGCTTAGTTTCTCTGGTGACCTGCTAAGCATCAAAAATTTAATAGGCGATATGTTGATATTGGCAGGTACAAGACCACTGTACATTTTTTTGTTAATGTCATTTGATTTCCAGTGCTAAAAATTATTCATTTTTTTTCACCATCTTCCACATAGTGACAGTACCTCATTGGAATGAGATATATGTCCAATAGTCTGAGGGTTGATAAAGGTATAATATTGTGCAATGGTAAAGCTTTTGTCTTTGCTTTATGCCTCTCTGATCTTTCAGTTTACTGAGCAAATCAGGAATGCAAAAGAACAGTCCTTCAAAATTACAGCAACAAGCAGAAAACACCAGTATCCTGCACCAAAACAGGGAATCCTTTCTTCCTTGAAATTGTATCTGTTCAAACAGAAGGGCAGGCAAGCAGCATTTTGGTCTTTCCATTTCCTGTACAAAATGCTATTTAACAACTCCTTGTGCCATCGTAATGATGAAGCAGGGTATCATTACTGGGAGACAGAAAGTACAGCCAGCACAAGCATCCTCTCCTGCTTCCTTAAGGAGTGTGTATGGGCACTCATCTTTGCCAGAATAAGATCAGTATCACTTTACATATCTGCTCTGCTGCACTCAAAGTACTGTGATGAATATTGATGAAAATCTCTTTGTGGGTTGGTTGACTGCTTAAATTCATCTGATTTTCTTCACTTACAGTCATTGGGGCAATAAATGTTCATCTCGCAACCCCACAAAGTGAGGGTCAACCCCGGGACAGAGGGAGCTGTAAACGAGAGGAGCGCCCAGGACACAGAACCGGGCACCGGGACGAGCCACGAGCGGCTGCAGGAAGGGGCACCCCTTGCCACTGCCACCTCTGTGCCTGCACAACCTGCAGTGGTGTTGTGAGTGTGATTGAGAATAAAAGAGAACAGTTTCCACAGACAGAAATATACTGGGTACACTTAAAGGGAGAGAGAGGACGAGAGTGACTGTGTAACTGTGCGTGCAGGCAATGCTCAGTAGCCCCTCTCAGCTCTTCACAAAATCATTACAGAATCAAGTGCCAAAGTCGAGGGTGAAATTTTGACCTAGCTAGTCTTTCCCTTCCTTGCCTGAGACTAAATCTTAATCAGAAGTGACTGGAAGGAGGAGGTGCACCAAAAATATACTGTATCCTCATGACACTGCGGCTTCCTGGGATCTTCTCTAGTCAAGAGGCTAACACCCACTGAGATTTTCATGAGAATTATATTCCTCTAGTGTAAAAATATAAGGGAAACTAGCAGATAAAATCAATTTTAGTGAGTTAAAACCAGAAGTAGATAGCCTGGGTAGGGCACTCAGCACTGCAGAATGGTGGTAATTCCCAGCTCTGTAAGTCCCTTTGGATCAGATGTCAAGACACACCTGGGAGCACAAATTTCATTCACTCGGAAGCACGAATAATGCCTAAAATCCACAACTTCTGAAGAGCCTCCACTCCCTCCTTCTGCAGCCTTTCAGGCTGAACTGCTGATTTCTCAGTAGTGTGTAGTGCACCTACGGATCTGACAGACAGATGAACCTTCTTTGCCTGATAATATATTTTTACGTGCAGAAGAACTACCAAACATTCCCACTGAAATTTCCTTAACAAAGTGTTTTCATTGGAACTCACTCAAAAACCAGTGCAGAGCTCAAAAGCAGCCTGCAGAGAACTTTCTTCTAGCAGCCAGACAAATTGAGTAACACAAGGGAGAGCACTTGCTATGATAAATCCACTTTTCTCTATTCCCAGGTGCTTCTAACCAGCAGAACAACAACCTGTATGGATTTTAATATAGCCCTTAAAAATAATGAACATTTAGTCTCTGTATTAATGTGCCTTTCAGCGTAAGTTAACAATGATAAACTCATAGTCTCTAAAGATCTTTGGACCTTGAAAGTTTGAAGCGACTTTCCTTCAGAAATGGAAATACTAATTCACGTGATTATTTGGCAGACTGATGGGGAATTAACAAATGTAACACAGAAGGAACTGTGCAACAAAATCCTTACCCTTTTATTTTGACAAGTGAATTTTAAATTATTGATAACATACTTGTAAAATACGGCTGTGTCTTGCAAACCTGACATACCTTTTGAGGCTTTCTGGTGCCTGCATTATTGAGTCTTTTCTTCTCAGAAGCAGAAAAAAAAGAAAACAATGTATTTTTCTGTAACATCAAAGTGCAGATCAGCTAGGTTTATCTGTGATTAACTAGCAATAAAAATAATAAAAGATTGTATAAAGGTTGGAATTTTGTTCGTGCTATATACTATGCAGTCTTCTTTGCCTTCCAGCCAGCTCCTCTTGTGCATACTTTAAAATAGTTATTAAAAGAGAAATGTAGTTTCTATTCAACTTTTATAAAGGAAAGGAAAAATAAAACCACCAAACTTGAAGTATTAAATTTAATCAAAGGTAATGATAGATATACCATGTGCAAATAATAAATTCAAAAATATCTTACTCTCTGCTTTTTAGAATGCCATATACCAGTTGCCAGCTTACATTTCAATCCCAAATCAGGAATGCTATTCAAACACAACTTGAGAGAGAGGGAGACAGAAAAAAAAATTGCTGCATGAGAGCTACAGCATGACACAACCTTAACTCTTAAGATGAAGGAACTAGCTGCCTCATATCTGACAAAGGATAGTCACGACCAAAGCTCAGTACTCAATTGCAGACAATGATCTAATTTGGGTTCTACTGCAATATGCTTATGTATTTTAGGCATATGGTTGGGATTCGTGTTGTGACCATATTCCAGCTGTAGCACCTTGAAAGCAATCCAGTCAGTTACTGTGACACTGTAAAAATGGACTATAAAAGAACAGCAAAACCTTTTCCTCCCTTGCCCTTAATGTGCACCTATCCTCTGAGAAAAGGCAAAAGATATTCGTGGTCTGAAAAAAAGAACACAGTCACTTAAACCACACATATGCTGCACCATATGAATCAGTCTTCAGCTCTGACTTCATCACAGGCTGGAACTACTAGTTCGAAGGAAGGAATAAATCATTAGAAAAGTTCACCACAGTTTACAGTTAGTGGTTTCCAGTTAACTAATTTTCAGATTAGATATCCTGATGATACAGCACTGATCTGTGTAAAACAGGATTTTGTTATGAGCAGTTCCTTGGCAGGGACTGGCTGTATTTGCTTCACTGTTAATTTATATTTTCTGGGAGTCAGAACCTTATTTCTGCCTTAGAAATATTATTTTAAAATATAAGTCTGAAAAGGTTGTTTGTATATTTTATAAGTGACATTTTCTTTATTTTTATGTTGTGTCCAAAAGATCAGCAATATTAAACTATTTTTAGCCAACTTAAATTTTAAGCTCTTCAGACCTCAACTCCACCATATTTAATTTTCCAATTTACTATAACATCTTTTTAAACATTTATGGTAGCTGTGCTGTTCCTCAGACAAATGCAGACCAAGAAAAAGATCTGTTCTTCAGCTACTAAAAGTGAAGCCAATGGGGATATGGAAACTGGGTGATACGAAGATATGGAAGGAGGAAAAAATCAGGTGATTTTTATTCTTCTAACATTGGATACATATGGTTATTATTTGAATATTTTAAGCCTGACTGGCTGATGCAGAAAAATATTTTGTGTGCATACAGCTACCTAATTTTCAAATTGGAGACCCCCCTGTTTCCTTATTACCACTTACAGGTTATGTTACACACTTACATTTACAAAGGTCACATTTGCTTGTCATTATTCAACAGTTATAGCAGTAATCACTAATTCAGTGAAGAAATCAAGCAATGGATGTCTTGGTGTAACTGCACTGACAATTCCATTTTTTCCCTCTCCCTTCCTAGATAGAAATCAAGAGCTCATTTTCTTATAAAAGTGATTCATAATAGCAGCAAGACTCGCAGAAGTGTGCTGATGACTGATCATCTTAATATATTAAGTGTTTGCAAGGATACTGAGCTGTCTAATGTACTTAGTTATAATCAAATGATAACTACAGAGTTTAAGGACTTTAATTTACCTTGGACTACATTTCATGTGTCATTCTAGCTCCATGATACAGTTGCTTTAAGGGAAAGAAATTTCAATAATAAATCAACATGAGCACATCTATAAATTTAACAGAGTAGAGAGAGAACCTTGGTATCAGCTTCATGACTGTCCATTTTCCAGTCATTTTCCACAAAATGTTTTCTACATTCTGCATAAGGAAATGTGAAAGGATACATAGAACAGTTTTAGTAACAATCTGTGTTTATGTATTTTAAAAGTATGGTGTTGCTGAAGCTAAAGTCCAACACTGAAATCCAGCCAATAATCATTTGTTAAAACTACTCAAGGGTTTGAGAACAGCAATCATTTATCTCGGTGAAGAATGCAAAATGCATTTTTACAGCTTTTTGGGCTCCTAATGGTGTGGAAAGTGAAATTTTCATTTTTATTACAGTAAATGTATATAATATAATTAACGACCACATTCATTACCTTATTACATCTGCAGTTACCATGGCTCAACTAATACCTTCAAGTCAAACCCAACAATTCTGGTTCCAAGTAACTTTACCAGGATGTTTTCACCAGTAGACTTCCTGGGAAGCTAGTTTTTAGCACTAAATATATTATATATTCGAAAAGAACTGATCTAGACACAGGAATTCCATAGTTCCCCACAGATAAAACACCCAGGCAATCGTGCTGTTGTTTGTTTGTTTGTTTTCAGAATAAATGCCAATTTTGCTAACTTTTGCATTTTGAAAAAAAATACATATATTAAATGATTCAAGTTTAAAACCATATTGCAACACATTTCCTTACAGTTGGACAGATTAAATTGTAGGAAATTATTGGCCAGTGTTATTACTGTTTGTAATGTAGACTTCTGGTATCCTAAGACACAACGGAAAACTTTCGTGGTTAGATTTTTATATGCAACTAATGCTAATTGCAGCAAGAGCTAAAATTCAGCTTTATCATACATCATATATCCTGTTCTCGTAATTCCTACATCTGTGATATCTCATTTATTTTTGTAAAGACTTAACGGAATGAATTTAAAGGTCAAGGAATTTTCACCTCTAAGTGAGATATAGATTCCTGTGTGGCAAATGAGAAAAACAGTCTAATGAAGCGGGGGAAAAAAAAGTATAAGTGAGCTAAAAGAAAAACCTTTTTCTCTTCTGAATTAGATTAATTGATGAGATTATATTCGCAAAAGTAAGTAGTGAGGCTAGGACCTGTTCTTTAATCTTCTAGAAGAACATGATGAGTGGGCGTTAATTACCATTCTACATGCTCTCTTATGCTTGTAAGAGGTTGATAAGTAGAACGTTAACATTTGTTTCCCACTTATATTTTATTGCTTGCCCAGTTTCTGTATTATTCATTCTGCTACATTATTTTTTGAACTAGCATATTTTTAGAAAAGAAAAACGTGAAAATCTTGTCCTTGATACTGGGGTAGATGTTTAAATCAAGATCAATATTTGTTCAAAGCCATTTTATCTTATATAGTAAAGTCCAGCTGTGTTGGTAATTATAATTTTAATGTAAATATTCCAACATTTGCAATTAAAATGACTTATATACAATACATATGTATATACATATACAATATCACCTTTTATCACAAATAAAAACAGACTGAATAACACACAGAGCCTAAGGTTAATAAAGTTTATAATTTAACAAGCGACAAAGCTCAGCCTCATAGTTTGGGTCTGTCTCTAATCATCAGAAGAGAAAATAATGGGAAAAAGACTGTTTTCCCAGGAGCCTGATACTTTACCAACACATGAATAGAGCATTTAAACATAATCTTGTGCAGAATTAGCTACTGCCACCTGTGGAGAAAACATTTAGATTAAAACACTACCTTTTCCAAAAGATTTTTCACTATTTTTTAACCAACTTAGTTTTCAAACACTTATACCTGTTGCAATTCAGGGACAAAACAATAAAATATAATCAAATGCAAAAGAGATTTTGCTTAGCATTAGTTTAACTCTAGGAGAGCACGCTTTCAATAGACAAAATTGCAAGGTGAAAGCATGATGATCGATATAGGCAGTAGGTTTTTAAAAGCCTTCTAGACACTGAATGACGTGTGCCTGGGGTTTTGGAATCTTTAGCTCTCATTGCCTTAGACAAAAATGAAGCATTTAAATGAGCAAACCATGGCCCAGTGGTTCTAAGGTGCAGTACTGTGGGCAGGGAGGGAAGACCTGGGCCTCGTAGTGGTTTCCATTCCTAGGCAGACCCCGATAGGCCTTCCTGGAAAGGGCTGGAGTTGAGCCAAAATGAGTAATAATCTGCACAGCCTCCGAAAAACGGCTGTAGCCACTGAGCATTGACAAACAGAATTAACATTTGCAGGTTAAAGATCTGTTTGGTTGGTGGTTATTTCTCAGCATTAAATATAATTTATAGCTGGCTGATTTATAGGCATGTAGTCGTCTGAGGTATTAAACAGGAGCTAGTAGCTGCTTCATAGCTGCTGAGCAGCTTCGTGGCCTCGGCACAGCTCTCTGCGTCGTCCCTCTTTCTTAAACGTTAATAAACTCTCTGCTCAGAACAGGACTGAGGATTGCAGCCTCATTTTGGAGGTAATAGACTTAATAATGAGCAAATGACACTGGCATAGTGTTAGGCTATTATTTTTAGTAATGTATTTGTCTTGCTATAGCTTTTTATGTGGCAAGCCTAGCTCAAGAAAAATATTCCATGGTTATTCACATCACTATCTGTTTTGTGATACTTTCTGTTAAGAGCTCCAGACAAAAGCTACTAAAGGACTCCGTGCCAAGATCATAGCCGTTATTGCTTAAGAAAATGTTGTTGAAATCAATGAGAAAGGGTATAGGAGGAGAGATGATGAGTTTTACTCCACATCTCTCTTTAGAAGATGCAACTCATGCTGAGCCATAGCTCTTTGATTACTTGACTAGCAGAGAGAGAGAAGAGAAGAGAAAGAAGGACAGAAAGGAGGAAATGAGGAGGAGAGAGGATAGGACAGGAAAAGACAGACAAAAAAGAGTAAATGAAAGAAGAGAAAAAGAGAAAAAGAAAAGTAAAAGGGAAAGAAGGGAAAGAAGGGAAAGAAGGGAAAGAAGGGAGGAAGGAAGGAAGGGAGGAAGGAAGGGAGGAAGGAAGGGAGGGAGGGAGGGAGGAAGGGAGGAAGGAAGGGAGGGAGGGAGGGAGAGGGAGGAAGGAAGGAAGGAAGGAAGGAAGGAAGGAAGGAAGGAAGGAAGGAAGGAAGGAAGGAAGGAAGGAAGGAAGGAAGGAAGGAAGGAAGGAAGGAAGGAAGGAAGGAAGGAAGGAAGGAAGGAAGGAAGGAAGGAAGGAAGGAAGGAAGGAAGGAAGGAAGGAAGGAAGGAAGGAAGGAAGGAAGGAAGGAAGGAAGGAAGGAAGGAAGGAAGGAAGGAAGGACGAGCATGGGAATTTTTTTCTTAGATTCTCTTACAAGTCTAAAATCTTGGCAGAAAGTACAGAAAACTTTGAAACTACCAAGTTTCAAAGGAACTGGGGATAAGTACTGAGTGAACTTTAAAGTACCTCTTGGGATCTGCATAAGGATTTATAGTAGCTATTTGAAACCAAACTAAATATAGAGGTTTTGCATAGTTCCAACCCCAAGCCAGACAGTGCTGGCAGTTCAAGCTGGGTTCTCCTCTGAGCTTTTGATTTTGTTTGAATCTGAAACTCTAAGCAAACCTCAGTAGATGCAAACTCATGCAGACAGCTTCCACGGTGAAGTGCTGACTGACTCACGAACCAAAATCAAAACCCAACCGAAATACTTAAAATCCTGAAGGCAAACACCTAGCTCAGAAAATTTCTTCATTCACTTACTTACATATATAAATGGAAGATAAAATGCAAGTACAGGATCCAACCACACAAAAATAAATAAAAATAAAGAGCAATGAGAACATCTGTGTGCTCCATACAATACAGTCTGAGGAAAGGGCCTCCCATAACCTAATTGGAAGTATCTATAAGCTATGATACCATCTTTGGCTTGCCTCTAAAAACAAGGCCATGACTGCATCACTCAGCTCCATTCCTTAAAAAAACTCAAATACGACACAGTTTCCATAGCTTAGCATGGGCTAATTCATAGAGTTCCTCAGAATTCACACCTTTTCAGTGTAAACTTCTCAATTTTTGTTTTGCTGACAACTGCAGGTCTGGAGAATATTTTCTGATATATAGGATCTGTAGGTTCATTATTAGCTTGCTGAAATCAAGCTGCTGTTGATAATGAAAACCATTAATGGGAAATTGAAAAGGGGTGAATTGAAACTAGGATGGATTCAACATCTTACCAATTATATATAGTAATACCTGGTAAGCTTAGACTGCACTAGCCACAGGCAGGGAGAGTTAACACAGAGACAGTGCTGTATCAAAATAAATACAAAACCTGGAAACCAGCTAGCAAGAACCTGTCTCTCCCACTGGAGAGGACATCTGGACAGTGACAGTGACTGCTTGATTCAGGTGAATTAACAAGTGGGTGTGAGAATCATCAGTGCGATTAACCACTTGCAGAATATTTTTTTTATACACCTATTAAATATTCCTAGCATCTCTGCTTTTCCTGTATAGTTGTCCTGATGCCCTAAAACAGCAGCTCTTGCTGTAACAAATACTGCCTATCACACAAAAGTAAGCAGATGGTTGAACAGGTAACAAAAGTGCATTTTATAATGCAAACAGCTGTAGCAACAGGAAATAGCCTGTAGAGGAATATAGTAATACAGGAAATGGTGACGGTGTCCAGAAAGAAGAGTGGAGATGGAGCTCTCTGCAAACACAATCCTAAAATACGAGCTGGCACAATCACACTAAAGCCCTACGGACCCCCAGAGAGAAGGGGGTCTTTTCAAGATGCAGAGTGAGATGCCTAGCTTGGGCCTGCTGAAAAACAAGCTTAGCCTAAGCATATATATATATAGTAGCCTATAGTAGCCCACTACTACTGTACTCCTGTTAGAACTTGATATAAATGGAAGGATCACACCGCAGAAACCATGATCTTCTGTTACCAGTTCTCAGATGGAATCTGTCTTCAAGGCTACAGTTTGAGCTACACATCAATTGAAGGGGCTACAACCTCAAGAACTGCTACAAAGATAAATTCATTACCATCAAAAATTACCACTCCTGTGGCAACAGATGGACAGCTGAAACAAGAAGAGTCTTATTTGTTCAAGGTCACACAGGAAATCTATGGCAGAACCATGGTTCAAACCGGCGTCTCTAGAGCCCAGACCAAATGTTTGAACCACAAAAAGCTATTCTTTTCATCTAGAATAGCCCAGCTGGCATTTTGCTTGCTGAGTGCAGCAGGTACAGGCTGACATTCCAAGTTATTGCAATTGATATTATTAGCACACAGCAACAAAGCCATGTGCAGTGGAGTATTGGCAGTCAAAGGGATAAGTGATGATTGTAAGATAAAGTGTTTGTGTTTCTTGCCATCTGTTTGCAAATAATCCAAAATATTATTTTTAGGAGTGCTGATTCTGCCATAGCTATATTTGTGGTGTAGGATAGGTCTTTTGTAGTAGTGGATGGCTGAGAGAAAGCATTTGTCGCTAGTAGAAAACAGAAACATTAAACTAATTAAAAAGCTGTGAATGTAAAGTTTTTGTATCTTATCAGTAGGATGTATATACATTAGAACTGTAATAAAGTTTTGTGTTCATTTTAACAGAACCACAAAATCTGAATGACGAAAATAACATAGTGCCTTAAGAGAGCAAAGGGGCAGATGGCATATGCAAGATCTTTGTAGGAAGGAGCTTTGCTTTCTAAGTTTTAAAAAAAATCTCATACTGGGACTACTCACACACAAATAACCTTCATAAAAAATCACCTCTTCCACTGCACATGCAAAGAACTATCAAAATGAAATGCTTGAGCATCCAGTGTTACAAGAGTTAGTCATGTCTTGTTGTGTGCTACCAAAAGATAACACAGCTGCAAGAGTCGACTGCACCAGACCAGACTGCAGCAAGAAAGGATGAGCTGCTGAGAACCACCTAGAGGTTGCAGTGAAGAAGCATGCACCCTGCCCTGGCACGCCGAGTCCCTGTTCACTAAGTCATTAAGCCATTGGGCAAGCAGAGAATCTCCCACGTCCCTGGCAGTAAGGGCAAAATCAAGAGCAGTCAACTTCTCATCACCCCATGGCTTGGGGTAGGCTAGTCAATAGAGACATCCTGTAGCTGAGGCCGAGAGTAGAAGGCAGAAGGGAAGGTCCCCTTCGTGAAAGTTAGCTTGGCATTCCCTCACACTTACACAAACTCTCCATGAGTTCTTAATTCTGCTAGACTGAGGCACACTCTACATGTTGTAAATCTAGAAAGTTAATGACCAAACAAGTTATACATTCTGATTTATTGTCTGCTTTGGCTCAAACCAACAGGCCTATACATTAAGGGGGAGGAGTGGGGAATAACATGCTGTCTCTGTATTTATAACCTTGTCATTTAAACATTTGGCAGCCTTTCAGCTGCTCCATATGCTCACTGTATTAAGCTTTACCATAAAAGGAACCAAGAAGCAAAGCCTAAGAAAGCTGATATTGTATGGTTTCAAAGTCTGGCAGTAAAAATAATAATCAAGGAAAATTTTCAATAACAGCCATTCTGTGGTACCACTACTACTTCAAAGGACATGTAATGAAACTCTGACATCCTTAAACATTCCTGGCAGACTGTCTTCAGACAAGATGACTTAGGCCATACACATCAAAGCTACTGTTACTCTTGTGCTTAACGTAAATAGCAGAGCTTGTTTCCAAAGGCGATACTGGAAAGAGACAAAAATAGGAACTAAAAATTGGGAAAATTTTACACCATCTGAACAGGGACTGTATAAAACAGCAAAGAAATGAGATTTTGGAAGAACACTTGGAACTGGAAAGCTGAGGTTTTTCAACCATCCTAATGTGATAGTTTATGCTTATTAGAGCATTACAGTAGTTTTAAAAACATACTAAAATTAATAAAAACACATCATAGATATACTTTAAGTATACTTTAAATTTTATGTATATATATATATGTAAATTAAGTATATTTTACATGCATACTCATTGACTTGGTATCTTAGCATCTGTGTATGAGAGACCTCCCAAAAGTGTTCTCTTCAGGCAGAATTCAGACTTGTATTCCTAGCAGCAGTAACATGAGGAAAAAAAAAAAAGAAAACAAACAAACAAACAAACAAAACAGCTTCCAGGCTGAAGTTCAATCTCTCGTTCTTCACCTTTGCATCACCGCAGTTTTGCACCAGGTTTAGAAGTTTGAGGTTATTATTTAGGAGTTAGATTTTGTGCTTTGAGATGTAAAATGTTTCTTTATCATCAGTTAATTCTACTTTTCTAGTATCACAAGGATTTCTTTTAATATATACTTCAACTACTGATGAGATGCAGCTAAAACAACCTCCCTGTTCCATGTCAACTTTCTCCTAAAGCCCCACAGTACCTCCTGAGAGTGGAGGCCTTCACATGTGGAATCCAATCAGAATTGTTAACTTTAACTGAAAAGTGGCTCGTAACATAGCTGCCATTAAATGTTGTTGGTAGGCATGTGCAGCATAATTAATCATTAGTAGCAAAGGCTGCTAATTTTGTGTAATAACCCTGTTTCCTCTGGAGAAGCTGAATCCGCAGCATGATACTGATATTGTATGGATAGAAAAGGTATTTTCTTATGGTAAATTTGACTGGGGACTGGTGGGGAGAGAAATTAATAAAAAGGAAAATGCTGAATTCTTTTGAACACAATATTTTTTCTTCCACTGTGAACTTTCCAAATTGCTTCTCATTATTTATTTCTCATTATTTTTCTCTCATAATGAGTTTCTCCAACACAGCGTAAAGGCACAGTTGAAATATTGAGTTGACCTACCATCCTTATCAGCACCAACCTGTATAGAGATATCCAAATTGTATTTTCTCCTTAGTATTCAATCTTTTCCCATTTCATTGCCTTCCTGCTTGTGCTTTCCTCTGCTGTCACACATTGCCTCATATGAAGCAAGGAAGATAAGTAATCAGGTTCTCCAACTCAGACTCACCACAGTCCTTTTTAGACAATGATACCACAAAACAGGGGCACTTACTTAAACACCGCTTACTGTCAGGAAAAAAATGGCATTTGCCAGATTGTCACAATTTTCAAATATTTTACATTGAATGTAATAAATTCTTCAAATTTAAACGCTTTAGGAATTGATGAAATGATATAACTTCCAGCACATAACATCCTTCCAGAAACAGTTTATATTAAATGGTCAGACAAATTGCAATTACTTTGCCATATACTGCCTTATACAATTTTCCATATTTGCTTGTATGAAATGTCTAATTGTCTTTCAGTATAATTTGTACTGTTCTTCTGGCTCCTTTGTCAGCATTTTGAGTGATCTCTTGTGAGAAACTTTCCAATTATGGTCATAAATGGCTACATGCAAAACTGAAAAAAAAAAAAAAAAAGCCCTTCCCAATGGAATTAATCTGGTTTCCATTAATCAAAGTATTCATAATTTTGTTGACATTTGCACATATTTTAGCAGTGTGAATATGGGATAGCATTTCACGAACAAACTGTATTTGATTAGAAAATAATCATTATCATCATCATCATCTCCTGGTCAGGAAATATATTAGGCAAAAGTATGGCATGGAAAAAAAATCTGATTTAGGACCTGCATTAAAACTACCTTTACAGCCTTTCTGTTAAAGAATATATATAGATATGCATATCTATATGTATCTATATCACACTACCAATCATTTCTATTAAGATATTCTTATCACTGCAAGACATTCTTATGTGATTTGTTAAGGATCACCTTTGGTCACAGCATGTGAATAAATATCATGACATGTGGATGTGATCCATTGCTTCAGTCCACTGCTACTTAAAAAAAAAAAATCCAGTCTATCCCAGCTTAAATCACTGGAGCAACAAACAAGGTAGATATCAGAAACATTACTAATATTTACACATGATAAATTTTGCTGTGGGATATCACAACGGTTTGAATTAAATTGTTGATTTAAATATTCGTAGATTCTAGAATTCAAATTTGTCAATGAAACATTAAATTTGTCAGTATTTTCATTATCTCCTTGCTTAATAAAAGCATAAACAAACAAATGCACCATCTTGATGTTAAATGTTAATCAGTCTTGTGCTTTTGAGAGGAATAATTTGATAGTACCTTAGTCAAGGAAAGTAGATCAAACAATCAGAATTTGAAAAAAATGCTTAATTTATGAGACAAATGCACAAAGCAGTTCTAGTAATTAATAGAAATTGACTGTCTTATTATATTATCACTATGAGTCATTGTCTTTCTCACCAGGATAGAGAAAAGATTTATGAGAGGTAACACAAATAATTCGCAACTCGATACTTTTTGTGAAAGCGTAGGAATGTGGTTGTGCTTTCCATTTGCTTAGTGTAATTAGCACAAACACTTTCCAGAAGCTGACAACCCTCTCTGCTGGTTTTCAAACAAATGCTCTATTGTCCATTTTAAAAATACTATTAATCTACATGGGGGCCAACTTCACACACATGCTTTTGTTTAGCTTGTGTGTGGACATATTTGTATTTCATTTATAAAACAAGTAAAATCCTAAAACATTCGACCATGTATTCAAGTGCTCACATTGTATTAGAGAACTTTTTGTGTGTGGACATTTACTGTTCTGGACATGTACTGTTACTAAAAAATCCATATTTTTAAAGCATTCAGATGCAGTTAAATCATCTCTCCACTTACCTTTCTTCAAATATACCACTCTTTTGATTCAAGAATATTCACCTAAAAGACTTTGAAAAATCACTGGATGGGTGTGGTATGGGTTTTCTGCTCCCCACTCCTGCCAAACACACACACACACACACACAGAGTACTTGAAATGTGTATTTATTCATTCAAATACAAAAAGCTGAGGACCACATTCTGTTTTGAAGTTAGATGGTAATACAGAAAAATACTGCTGAATATTCACACTGCTAGAACTGGTGCCCCAGGCAGGATAAAGCAGATGATGGGTAGTTGTTCTCTTCCCAATTCCCTAGACAATCAGTGTCTGCAAAATGACAAAGTCTCCCCTTCCTTAAACTGGTTTGCTAAAAAAACAAGTTGTTAGCATATACTTTAAAGTGAACCTTATTTCTTATTTCTTGTATTGTTGTTTGAGGGTAATTTAAATTGTCTCTTATCCACCAGCTCCTAAACGTAATCAATACCCGTGAACACCATGGAGTATTAATCAATGACAGCTGACATAGTTTTATAACACCTTTAAGAGCAACCTGTCTTAGTGATGACACTTCACCATGTAACAGCGTGACCATTTTGTTCTAATGCCATCGATCTTCGAAGAAACTAAGTTCACTGAAATCAATGCCAAAAAGGACAGAACTTCAATCTGAAGTGTTAATTCAAGAGTATCCAATACAAGACCACAACACCTGCAAGTTTATATGTAACTGATGTAGGTTTACACTCTAACCCTCTAACACATAAACTTCTGAATAACTCTTTCTGATCATCATGTTTAGACTGACCCTCAGGGCTACTGGACTCCCATAATTAGCTTGCTTTTAGCAAAATTGTGAGAGTAGACATACCTAATCTCACTGAGCAGGGAAAGCCCAAATAACGTCAGTGTATTTTGACAGAGCCTCATGTGACATTGATACACTTTTCCAAAGCATTTTCACCAATGGCAAATAAATGCATAGAGAGCCCAGAGCAGAATATGACCAGGTTTATCACAGCTTTTAAGTATGAAAAAAATGTTTGCGTTACCAGATATTAGCTTCTGCACTGCAATACCCTTGCTCTTGGCTGCTCTTGGAGCTCATGGGAATATGACCATGCAGGCTAAATCCGTTTTTTCCTGAAGTGCATGAAATGAAACCTGAGTATCAGCTTATCTGGTAACTGGGTCCTATGGAAGACTTATGAACTAAAACAGCATAAACTATGCGCCTGTGTGAAAGAGCAGTACATACTATTTGCAATGACTATTGGCTAAAGCATGCAAACTTACAGGCACATTACATGAAATTTTACAATGATTCATAGGCTATGTTAGGTTGCTAGGGTTCAAATTTAATGCACTTTACTACTGAGCATAACTGGGGTCATCCTTTCCCTGAATCTGTTTGAATCAAGCATATTTAGCGTTTCGTAGGTTCTAATTTTTTTTGACAAAATTTTGACCTCATTGTGAACTTGCATGCAGCTAATTCCACCCTTTTCACGTCTTTCATTGGAAGAGCCAAAATGTCAACAGCATTCTGTTTATACCACAACAAAGCAATTATTATCTGCATGATAATAAAATACCCTGTTGTTTACACAGAGCTTTTTGCAGAGCACAAAACACCTGACAGGCCTTAGTGGTAAACACTATGACTACAAATAATCTGAACTGCAGCAGATGGGTGAGAAAAGGTTAAGCTAAGGAAATCCGAGTCTCCATCAAAGCCTTGAACTCATGTGCAAATAGTGAGTGCTGTGACCAGGAGTGAGGCAAAGGATCTTGGATGTGCCACAGGTTCTTGGATCTGCCAAGGATCCTGTTCTTTCTGTCGAGGGGAAAGCTGCGACAGCTTTGCAGACTGAGTAGACTCCATCAAACCTATAGCTTTCATCATTTGACCAACATACAATTTCTTAAAACATATCAATGAAATGACCTGATGCCCAATATAATGTAAATCTTACAGCAGTATCTCATAGTATGCTATGAGTGCTGTTTATGTCTGCGTTAAATATCTCAAGGTAACCACGGGAAGAAAAATAACCAACCATACAAACAAATATTGGCTTTTACAACTGCAAATAGATTGCATCCCTAAAGTTGAATTACTATGCATTTATTCTGGATTATTTCGTGCAATTACTTCTTTGATTACCAGAGTGATAATGTTGAGAAGAGTTTTCAACCTTTCAAAATTAGACCTTCATGCACAAATATGTTTTGGAGAATAGTAAATGATTTAATAGTCCATACATAATAGTAGCAGTAAAAATTGCAGCAGTCCTATAATTGAGCTAATGGAGAACCTGATGGAAAGACAAGATAACAAAGGAGAAATGATGAAGTAAAAATTGCTTCACTTTTGAGTACAAATGGTAAAAGTAACCTGAGAAGGCTAGGATTTCATGTATAGTTAGTTTCAAATATGAAAGATTCAAATATAATAAAAACACATTATGTAACACACAACTAAAAAAGAAATGAAAAAAAAAAAGACAGGAATATTCCACCTATACTGTCATTCTTTAAAATTACTGCTATCATCAGAAGGATTTCACAATTTTCAGAAACTTGCTCAGGAAATTCTTCTCCATATTACAAAAGTATTGTAAAGGGCATGAAATTTTATCTAGTGAGAATAATTTGAAAGATTCTTGAGCATGCAAAAACATAAAATAAAGATGCCTGATTAGAGATTACAAATTGGATACTGAAGAGTAGTAATGAAAGCTACTGTAGATAACATTCAGCAGAAGAAAGTGTCCATGGTGTAACATTTATATTCAAATGTAAAAAAAAAACCTCCTCCTTTCATTATTTCTGGTAAATTTTCCAATTTTCTTTATCACTTTTGGATGAAAGTTTTATGGTGCTGGGAACCAAATCTTTCTCTATTTTTGTAGAAACTGTTATTAAATCGAACTGACAAGATACAGGGAAAGAAAACCAAACAAACAGAAACCTACCTGAGTGTATGACAGATTAGCCAATATGCCTCCTGGTTTGGATCTTACCTCACAGTGCTTTGGATGGACAGCCTTAGAAAAGTTTTTGTTAGCACCAAACCTTTTAGACGCATGACTTCAATTTGCAAATCATATAATTGTTCCTGGAAAAAACAGTCATCTATGTGCTTACTTGGAGGGCAGGCATAGAGGACGGAATTAGAGGCTTTTGCAGCAGTGGTGTCAGTAGAAGTGGTTTGCAGTCAAGCCACTCATCTACCTCCTCAACAACGCTGGATTCCCCTTAATAAAAGGAATACAATTTTATCCACATATGCACTGAGGCTGAGCTGCTGTTTTCCATAGCACGTACTGAGCATACAGATTAGACGCTGGTGCGGTCGTGCTGCTGCAAGGGGATATAGTGTCTCTGCAAAAGTGTCTCTGCAGGCAAGCAGGGACTCGCCAGCTCTGCGCTCGCTGCCACAGGAACTCTGCCTGGGATCTCTCTAATTAAACATGTTGTCCCTCAAACTCTCTCAGGATGCTTTCATGTATGTGTCCTGTTCATTGGGCACCTTTAGAAAGTGATACTCGCTGGCTGCTGGTTGAGACAGGTATGGAGCATGGGTTACAATTCCCCAGCTGGGGTCCCCTGGCTCAAGGATCAATGCTACGTGTAACGACTTCAAAATGTGCTTCGAGTTTAACACTCCTCTAACTTTATATAACAAGAATTAATGCACAATGCAAGTTGTTCCAGTGACTTCAGGTCTCATCAGGCATAAAAATGTCAGAAACCACTTCCTCTGCAGCAGAAGTTATGCAATAATATTACTCTGTCACCTGCCTCAGTTGGGAAACGGGTTGAATTTTTTTTAGGAGTTGCTTTCTCTATTCACCTACAGGCAGCAGAGACATCACCCGATGTGAAATTTCACATGTGGTTAGAAATGCTGTACGGGGCTCCTTTCATTACAGCATGGCTGTCATAAGCCAGTGGCATACTTGTCACTGAGTGCAACAAAATAACTGAGTGTGAACACAATACCATCTGATGTGACTTCAGCTTTAAAGAAATGGGTCATTCTGATAACAGCAGGTAGAAGTAAGAAATTACCCATAAAACACTGCTATTTGCTGCTGCCTGAAGGTTGAAGTAGTGTGTGCAATGGGTACTAGTTTGCCAGAAGCACCTCCAGTTAAACACTACAGAAATTATTGGAATACTTTTGAAATCACACTATGGAGTTAAACAAGTGAAAACATTGCAAAAAAACCCCTTCCACTCACATATGTCAATTCAAATGTTTGACTTTTCTTGAGATATTTTTAAATATGCAGGAGAAGCAAAACCAGACAACTATATTCTCATATCACTCAAAATAAACAGATTTTCTGATTTTTAAAAGAAAAGAACCTATCACTTTTTTTTTTTTAATGACATACTACGTTAACCCTACCCAGGGGTTACGTTCTTTTGGTAATAGAAGATGATGCACCACACTGAAGCATTAATTTACAGACATTTACTATTGTTAAGGGCAGATTTTGCCAGCCAAAGAAGCCAAGCCTATAATGTTGATTTATTTTTAGTTGAATAAATTCCAGCAAAGCCTTGCACGCATGAGCCTTATGTGCTGGTGCATGTAATAACTGTGACTGATGCACAAGATAAGAAATATTACTAAAGCACTGCATGAGATATCTCACCTGTGGTTAGCAGGATGCGAGCAACATAATGCAAGCAAATGGAGGAAAAAAACGAATGACCAAAAAAGCAGATATCATCTTATTCTCTTGTACCTCACTGTAGCTCACCTCTAAGGAAAGTGCTGGCCCTTGGTGGCTCTGTGCACAACCAGCATCTCATTCCACCATAACCACAGCTGGAGTGATCTGGCACAGAGGTGTTCACATCTGCTAGATAAGCAGCTACATATCTTTTGCAGAGATTATCCTCAGCTGCTTCCCAGGGAAGTGTTTTCATGCCCGCTGGCACAAACTCCCATAATAAATTCTCTTCCAAAGAGGATCAGTGATAGAAGCAGCAACACTGGAGTATCCGTCCCCAACCGAAGCAATGTGAAACTTCACATTCATTCCCTGTGGGCCTGGGCTGCACAGGTAATGGAAACGCCATATCTGCTGTTACAGCAAGAGACTGATTCCTGGAGCTCGTGGTGTTAAAAATCCTTTGCCATAATTGCTTTCTTCACCAAATCATGTCGAACTGTACCAAAATATTGTCTTAATTCAGGCTTTTTCTGACATGATGCTCATTAGAAATGAAACACTTGCTACTTTTAGGTGAGTTTGATAATTGCAGCAGAAACTCGTCTACATCTGAAGTCATTTCTGCTTGAATTGGTCAAGCACTGTTGAAGGTAAGGGTGGCCTATAAAACAGTCAAGGACTTGGGCATGTCCTTCCTAGACAGGTAATACTTAAGCATTTGAAATGCACCTTGATCCTACCGCAAGGCTTTTAAAGCCCTGCCCCCAACAAATGGCAGGAAAACAACACCAGGACAGATTTTATTATATCTGCATCCATTTAGCATGGTTAAAAAAGTACTTTAGTCTGTAATACAATACTATGATTTTTTACACAAAACTTTTTATAGATACTATAGATACATAGATGTTTTAATAACCTTATTTCAAAATGCATCAACAAAATGGATGGCATTTTTCACGCTAATCACATGTGCACTGTATAAAATACTTCTTTTTTGTTGATTTGTGTACAATTTAAAAGAACCCGAGTGCCCTGCAGCCCCAGTTTGATATAATATCCTCAAACGAGGGAAGTGACGAAGAGCAGTCAATAAGCTAAATGTCCATGAGTCAGCAAGAGGCATCAGTTTGAGATTTTTTGGTCCAGCACACATAAATCAGAAAAAAAAAAAATCAGGTAGGGAGGGTCTTCTTTCAGTTGAGTTAAACTCTTCTGTAACAGTATGATGAACCAATAACACTAGTTGTCTAAATATAGATCTGACCACTAACTTCCGTGATCCATCTCAGGCTTTGAAAACATAAGCAAATACTTAAATTTTCTCTGAACTGCAACTTGACTCTGAAAATACAAGCATCATAGTATGAAGCCTGTTCTACACATTATTATTTCTGCAGAATCAAAACACTAAAATTATTTTTAACACAGCATAGCTAGTGGAAAATACATACAAAGAGGATCTGAACTCTACGAGCAGTTAAAGCAGCTAGTTTTGCATAATATCACGTTTCTATTTAAACAGAGTTTTGAAAAAATAAGAGAGAAGAGCTCACAAATTACTGTCTATTATTCTAATTTGAAATGTGGAGAAAAAATCCTTTAAAAGTGATTTGTACAATTGTCGTCAAAAGATGATTGAGGATAATTACTGATAATTAATCTGCAGAGAGGTTAGCTAAAAATTTTGAACGAAACAATAAGGAGTTAAAAAAGCAAGTATTCATGCTATATGATACTGCCAGATTCAATGTTGGTTTTCTTTCAAGGACAGTTAATTCAGGTAAATGACAACGTCTACTTTAGTTTATGCTTTTGACATCTGTCTTCTCTTTCAAAATAAATATTACATAAACACAAAACCAAGTTTGTTAGCATCTGTCCCTGTGGGATACTGTAGAATAAGAGTCTGTTTAGCATTTCATGTTTACCCGAATAATTGTGACTTTCTGGTTTTCAATGAAAATCACCTGAACATCCATGGTACAACAATTTCTTATGAAGACATCAGCATCACAGATCTCCACTGGAAATGACAGGGCCTGTAGGGAAATAAAAGCGAATGGAGCTGAGCTCTACCCTAAGCTGTTCTTGCTTTACCTGTATTTCCACTTCATATTCAGAGATGGCCACATAACCTTACTATTAGATTGATCCCTGTCATATGTTGTATGTTTAAAATCTTTAGAATTCGATATAGAATTGCTGCGCAGACACTGGGCTGAGATGGAGGTTAATAAAAAAAGAAAACACTGCCTGAAAACAGATGTTTGGATTTTGCAGCACAAATATAGCTGAGTCTCTGCAGATAAGCCCAGATTTCACCAAGTCTAAGGGATGAGACAAGCATTCCCTCTTTAATCTGATTTGGTTTCCTCTCTAGTATTCAGATAAGATAAAAACAAAAGAGATGAAGGTCCCATTCTTTGAACAATTAATCAGTGGCTTTTTATTTTCTTCTGCAATACTTGGAGCATCTGTGTAACTAACAGAAAGCAAATCTCATATATTATAGGGATTCTAGGATTTATCACTGATGGCTTGTCTTCCTTGTTTATAAAACAAGGTGGTTGAAAAATCATGTATAAAGTTGAACTTTAATGACTTTTTAGGAGAATCATACCAACTAATGAAAGCTCCATGTCTCCAAACTTGTGAGGAAGACATGACTAATGGGCAAGAGTAGAATACAACTATAAAAATAAACACACAAATTATTTCAAATAGCAAGTTCATTTCCAGAATATAAGAGAACATTAAGCTGAAAAAGTAAATAATTACTAACTAAAATGAAAATTAATAAATATGGTGGCAGTATTCTTATTGGTCACCATCACCTAGAATATTTTTTGTACAGCTAAAGTAAAAAAGAAATTTTATAACAACAAATCATGACAACAACTATATGTGAGTGAATATTTTGTGAAGTCAATAATAACAAGTTTTCAAGACCTGACCTAAAAAAGTAAAGGGATATTATGACAACCTCTATCCAAAATTAACAAAATTCTGTTAAAATGAACTGAGAAAAAAATATATCACTAAGTGGTGTCAGCAATGGTTTGCTCTTGGGCACACAAGACTACTAAAACAAAAGCAAGTTTATAAAATACTCATAATGTGAGCACATTAAAGTAGCCTTCAGCTCATGAAGGGGGAAGAGCTAATTTTCCAATGCACTTTAAAGAAGCATCTTAACAGGTTTATTTTTAATTTTCAATGATTGTCAGGATTTGCAAAATTACTTTTCCAAAAAAGTACATAACATAGAATTCATAACTTGTGACACTGATAAACAGAAACACTATTAGTTAGATGCCTACTTATTAAATGCTTAAAACTTATATTTTCACACTTTCAAAGTGCAAAAAATGGAAGATACTTAAAAAAGCAGAAGCTGGATCAGGTGCAATACTAGCAGTGTTATTATGTACTGTCCTCTTACTTTGAAAAAAAGAAGAAGAAACTTTCATTTAACTCTGAACAAAACTAGCTCTACTTTTGAGTTTTCTATTGTAATCTCTGCATGACACTAATCTAATTATTTTAATCACCTGCTCTGCTGATAACAGCTTGCAGCTCAGTGAAGTGGCCTAGGAACTCTCCTATGCAATGCTGTGATTTCTCAAACTAGAAAGCAATCCTATCACCACAGTCAAATTTATTTATAATGCATTTTTCACCAAAATCTTCCAGCTGGGATCTCCTATGATGAGTTCTTTAACTTCCTTTATTTCCAACTTTTCTAGCATATTTGTGATCATCTTTGTTTCACAGAGGAAAGCTGGTTGCTAAATGCTGTGACTGTATCACCCCAGATGTTGAATAACTCCTTTTTACCTTATCTAAGTCAAAATTGCAGTTCTTTTCTCAGCTCTCTTCACAGATTTGCACCTTATTATTTGCTTTTCTACCTCGTATAATGTCACAACTAGGGTTTCTAGTTCTTTTGGCTCCCTGCATTTTTTTTCCCTTGGTGTAAATTCTTGGTACGCTCCGAGTCAGCTGCATGAAATTGGCTAATTTCGTCTCCTTTAAGGTTCTCTCAAATGCACTGAACACTGAAGAACACTGAAATATAGGTGACATTTTATTCTGCTCCTCTCCTTTTATTTCTAGACTGCGAACATCAGGATTTATTGGATGTTGCCAAACACATTTTGGGTGCTACTGTAAAACAAAATGATTCATTGATTCAGCAAACACTTACAGCAAGATGATTTTTCATAGCCTTTTCAAATGACTGGATGAACACATGCTGGGAAGAACACTGAAAAATATACAGAATATTGCGTATTGCAAGTGCACATGCATACCCACAGACATTTTGCACAATCAGGTACTGCCATGCCAAGCTACTGAAGACTGCCACTATATGACATTACATGATAATATTTGATTCACATTTCTGCAAGATAGAAATCAGCATGCAATTTGGAGCATTTTAGGGGAATTGCATTCCTAAATCAAGAGAATTGCTGGTGATGCAGCAACATCATGATGTAGACAAAATTGGTTTATCTATTAATAACCGGAGTTAGCCAATATTTCATTGTAGTGATCAGCTTTAATGTATGAAAATGTGCAGACTGGAGAGGCAAAACGTGAAGAAGAGAGCTTAATGACTTGAGTTTTGAAGTTTAGACTCTAGGTTTCTTCAGCAGTATTTGATTCACAGTTCGTGCTCATGTTAAATCTAGGTAGGTTAGCCAGTAAATGACTTTGATTACTACCACAGACAAGAGATGCTACACAGAGTAAAGCAGTGCATGTGGCAAAGTGAGGTGACAATCTATGCACGACCACTTTCTAGACTCTTACTCTTGCCTCACACAGTGGCCCAGCCTGGAGGGGAGATTAGTGATCCCATAACTGAGGTCCCACACACCAGAATTCGTCAGTGAACTTGCCTTACAATAGCTACAGCTGCATTTCTCTAGCAGAAAGGAAATTCTTTTCTTTTCTTTCCCTCTGGGGAGTTGTTTCGCTATTGCCCTACTCTCGACTCTCCAAAAGCCGATTTGAGAGCCAGGTGTCCCCAGGTTTCAGCTATCTACGGACTGAAACTCTGACTTCCTCAAGCCAACATACACTTTCTCATTACAAGCACAAATCATTGCTATTTTACACATGTCCATGCTCATACAGCAGGGACTATTACCCAGGAGGTGCAGGATGGGTTCACCGCCTTTCTTTGGAAGGAAACCTGAACATGCAATTGGAAGGGGAGCTCTAATCCCTGTGCAGCTGTAGTCCAGGGAAGAGAGCACAAAGTGAGAGGAGAAGGAACCACAACCCCTCCCAGGGTGTCAAAGGCAGGCAGTGGAAGCAAAACACAAAGCAGAGGCTACGGCACACGATCGCCAAAAAAATCCTGTTGGATTCAGTCACCCCCCTGGCTGCTAAGCAAGAATGACCTTTTTTTTATTCAGCTTTGTTTTCCATAAGGGATACTCATTGACTGCACAGTCTCCTCAAGTCTGCAATGCTTTCTCTGTGCAAAAGTACTACTTTGGCTATCCAGGAAATTCTACAGTAAAAAAAATCAAGGCCTGCTGAAAGTGAAGTTTACACCAGTGTTGAAACTTTTCAGGCCTGAAATGACTAAATTCCAATTAATTATTTTCTGGATCTGCTTCTAATATCTATGTCCTAACAGAAATAGTATCACTTATGGAACACACAACCAAAGATGGGGAAAATTGCGTGTGACAAGCACTTGGAGCCTGATTATTTAAACTGATGCTTTGTATCTCAGTAATAAAATGCAAGCAGCAGTCACCCATTGTCTATATTTCAGAGGCATTTAGAAGACTGTGGAGTTCATCGTTTCTAATTTTTAAAGTAGATTACAGCTGCCATCTTGTTAAGACCTTACAATTATATCTGAACAATAAATTGTATTATTAATAGGACGGTTATGGCCTGTGAGTATTACATACTATTGTTAGTGATTTGCACTTAAAGAGGGATTTTAATCAAGTTTACCATTCCAAAAAAGTCTGTTTTGCATTTAAATAAGCATCCTTAAAAATTGATCTGTTTTGCTCAATTGTGCAATGCCTCATTCTGAAGCCTAGGAGTAATTTATTATACAGAATCTGCAAGCAAGGAAGATGCATTGCATTGTGCTTAATCTTATCAAATTTCTGCTGATTTTTAATGACAATGTCCGTTTATCATAATTATTATGAGTTGTCTGGGTTAATAAAACTTGAAAAACTGTGTGGGAATTAGACCCGTATGGAATGTTAAACTTACTTTTTATGTATGGCTATCTGATACCAGCTGTCCTTCATGGGTCTCTGAAGCCGTTTATTTCTCTTGTTGAGCACTTCAAATACATTCAGCTCCAATTTTTAGGAATGTATAACTTCATATTAGGAGCTTGCTCAGATGAAAATATTCTAAAATATACTGTAGATATAATTTTTATATTCTATTTGACAGAAAAAAAAAGTTTGTTTCATTAAGAAGTACCTAGTTTTTCTTTTCATTATGCTGTAACTGTAACGAAATAATTTCTTAAACTCAGTGCTCATCTGGAGGTAGCAGACAGTGTAGAAAGGAATTGGTTTATTCACTTAGAATCATAACTAGCTATTATTTTCCTCTTTTAAGGAGAATTTGTAACCATTTTTCAAACTGGTTCCACACTAGACCATAATTTTTAGAAGGATCTTAGCCCAGAAAGTGCATTTAATAGGACATTATTTTTTTAAATCAGAAATCCCAAGATTTTAATTCTTGATTTAAAATAGCTTTCAATGGGTGCAAAATACAAATGACAGATTTTATTTGGAAAAGGATTTAAAAACTCTCTTTTTATGATTACAAAGGTCTTTTGCAATCTGGAAAAAGACCATGTTTGACACTTTCTTTGACATAGGACCATATTGGTTTGTTTTGAAGTTAAATCTGTTGGCAATGAGCCAGTTTTCAATCCAGTGACACAGTGATACAGACACAAAGTAACAACAGATGCTCACAAAACTATTGAACATTAATAAAATATGGGCAAAACATTCTTTATGTGCTCCAACAGAAATAATAAAATCGTGTAAGGCATATGAAACTTACAATTCAAGGTAGGAACCAATACATTTGAAATAATCAACTCAATCAGCTGTATATTTTCCTCTTTGAAAATTGATAATATGGCCATGCTCATGTCCTGCTGTGGAACGGGGAACATTGTCTCCTGCACCCCATGAGTAACACTAAACCGTTAGTGATGCATTTTTTGTTGCTCTTGCACTGACTTATTTTTGTGATCATTCTTACATTATTCTTCAGTTGTGTACTCATAAATAATAGTGCTACTCATCTTCAGAAATATGATACAAGCACTAATTACTGGGAAAATAAGCATAGAAGCTTTCAGATAATATCTACGGTAGAAACACAATGTTTTTGCCACAAAAAGAAAGCTTGAGAGTTAAAGAAGGAAGGAGATAAAAACAGTGTTAAGTTCATACTAGTAAGTCACTAAACTAGATAAAAAACAAGAGTTACTGTTCTTGTTCTATCTCACAATTCAATCTAATATAAACTTTTCTTGTGTAAAGGAGGACTTCATTGATGTTTACGGATAGACTTTATAGCTTATTTGTCACAGTGAGAGCTGAGATGAGTCTGTCTCAATCTCTGCTCAGGAATGTCTGTCCCATACATGATCTG
This sequence comes from Tinamus guttatus, assembly GCF_059628265.1. Classification (NCBI taxonomy): domain Eukaryota; kingdom Metazoa; phylum Chordata; class Aves; order Tinamiformes; family Tinamidae; genus Tinamus; species Tinamus guttatus. Next base: position 1,090,404 of record NW_028288923.1, read on the forward strand.
TTTTCATACCATGCAGAAGAAAAATATACTCTAAAATTCCTGTACCAAAGCAACTTTAACTTGTTAAGATAATTGTCTTGCAATGATTGATCTAGTCATGTCAAGATAATAAGGTTCTTATGGTCCCAAGGAGGCTTTAATCTAATTTTTGAGGGGATTCTGATCTCACTGTTCCAGCTTTATCACTTTTAATCTCAACACTTTTATTTGAATTTGCTCTGCAAAATTCAATATACTTCTAGTTGACAGCTCAAGACACAGAGTAGTCCTTTTATACTAAGTTTTCCTGTGCTGAAATTGTGTTTTAAATCTTGTTATCATTACTCTGAACAAATCCAATTATGGAGTTATTTTGCTATTTTAGGCAGAAAATATTCAGTATAATTTCTCCAACACACTAAAAGTGCCTCTTACAGAAAAAGTAGAAACCTGGTTTTGAATAGAGAAGAGTGCTAATGTCTTCTTTAACTACTCGGTAGAAGACCATTTATAATTTACAAAAAAGTTGTCTAAGATTTGTTGTCTTTGAATACTAACTATTTAACAGTTATCCCTTGGCACACCTTTCTATTGGTTCAGGTTTCTAAATACACTGGAATAAATCCGTATTTAGACAAAAGGTACAATTTGCACAAATTTACTGTACCTCACAGGCTTTGGTTAAGGGTGCTCTGAAATTACAGGGTGCCAGGAACCAAAGCAGTGAGTGAAGGTGGAAAAATACACCACAGATCTGAGCTGAAATGAGAACCAAAGGCCAACAACACACGACAGGCACCTTGAGTCCCAGAGCGTGGCGGCTATTCCTAGCGGACAGGCATTAAATAATTAAGCTCAGTAACTGTGCAGCATCAAATAATTAAGCTCAGTAGCTGTGCAGCCTGCCCACCTTTGCCTTTGCTGAGCACCATGGCTCCCCAAGGAGCAACCAGGTCCCCACAGGAACATGTGTCCCTTGGGATGTCACTGCTGCCCAACCCTGCTCTGCACCCACTGGAGTCTCTCGGCTGTGTCCCAAAGGGAGCTGAATCTTCTCCCCATAAAAAGCCAAAGTCTTCAACCGAAGCTTCTTCTGGGACTGTATTATTTGTTGTATTTTTCTTCTTGGCTCTGTCGTCTTTGATTATTTTTAGTTCTTAATCTTATTATTTCACACTTCTGTACAACTGAGCTGAATAAGCTCCTTATCCAGCCTCTAAGCTGCATCTATCCTGATCATTTTGAATGTATTTGCTCTACTCCTCTGTATTTACTTTATCCTCCTTCCCCAAATTTGTGTCATTGGCAAATTTAGGTCAGTAAATTATAAAGTAAACAAAAATGGTCCTAATGCTCTGCTTTCTGACACTCCTTCCTGGACCTTTTTTTTTGAGAATAGCTGCTCCCTCAACCAAAAAACAATTCATTGGGGATTTATACACATGTTGTAAGACAACGCTTGCCTTATCTGTAAATCAAACATTTCTCTTAAAATACACTTTAATTAACCACCAGATTTGTCTCGTTCATCACCTGCATACTGTATTGCCATACTGTCCTGTCAAAGGACAAGGGACACAGAGTACAGTATCCTAAGCCACACTCTGCCACAGGCCTCATTTGGCCTGGGCAATCACTCGACATTCTGCTCGAGACAGGAATTTGGCGTTTTGAGGCTTATTTGTTGCTGAACACCTGAAAGGTTCTGTAGACATGGTTAAGATGTCATGAGGAATCGCATCTCTGTCATCTTCATCCTCATGCATTTGTTAGTACCACATAGTCTCTCGCTTACTCAGTACTTTCTCATTTTCATTTTTTGGTTGTCAACATCTCCTGCCTTGCTCCTTAAATAAAATGTTCTCCCTAGGCTGTGTGCAGTGATCCGATAGAGAGGGGCTGCAATTTGACTTGCTGTGACTGTTTCAGAACACTCTAAAATTCTCCTTTTTAAACCTGGGCATTTTCAAGTATCCAAAGTATATAATGTAACTACATTTCCAATGTACTGCCCAAGATACATCAAAATACATGTTTTAAATCAGTATTATTTTTTAATTTTTAGTTCAGAATAGCCTCTTCTGTATACTGACATTCTTAATTCTACCTTTTAATACAGTGTTCAATACTGAATGCAACAATCCTTCTCTCTCTGTCAGGCGATATGCATAAAAGGATCAGATGTGCTGTTTCCACAAATAATTTTTAATCTTATTTCTTCCATTCAGTGTACTCTGCTGAATATCCGGATTGTCACAGCCACCTCTGCTCCCATCTGATATCTCCTTACGTGCTCCATTACCTTAAAGTCCTTAAAGTTTCTTTTTTCTCTTTCTTGTTTTGGTCAGACTCCTTGTACGAGATCCCTGGAATATTAATAACCTGGAACATCCAGGCCTTAGCCATTCTCTGTAAGTTGTACTGCCTTGTTTTAAGAATGAGGCCGTCACATACGAGGCCTCATGGCTTTTTTCAGCACAGAAATTTTCAATTGGTCAACAGCTACTGGCTTATTTATGAGCTTTCCTGTGCACCTACATGTCAGATAAGCAAGATGGAAAGAATGCTCCCACGGGGATAATTCTTGCCACGAAAGTTCATTCTTAAGAGGAGACCAATTGCCCCTAATTTGTTACTCCTGGAGAGCAGCAGTGTGACATAAGGATGACAGAGAGGCAGACCCAGCTGTGTCACCACCCCTGCACTGGCAGCGCTGCGGAAGGACGGTGCCTGCATCGGAAAAGCCAGCACTTGCTCTCCAGCACAACAAGCAGGAGATCACTCTTTCTTTGGCCTGCAATACCCACAATGATCCAACACTCCTGTGCTGGCATGAGGGATGGTTCAAATGATCCAACACTCCTGTGCTGGCATGAGGGATGGTTCATCCCTCCGACACCTGCCAGGTTCTCTGTACATCAACCACCTTCATTCTGCAAATATCTCTAGATATCCTACTCTCTTTTAATTGAATAAAGGATATCTTAAAAGTTATCACATACAAACACTTGCTGTGTGTGCATATGCAGAGTGCAGTACTTAAAGATAAAAAACAGCTGTAAATATGAGCAGTTATGATCATTCAATGAGAAAATACTTGCAAGCATAGTTAGAAAATTCACTGTAGCAACTTGGCAGCACTCGTGTTTACTGCATTTTCATGTGTTTAATCCCTGGGTTATCAGTTAAAAGCAATTCAATGCAGTAAAGGATGCATGTGCATATAGATAGATTTCAGCAAGAACCTGTTTCCAACAGTATCTTCTTGCCTCCAATATTCATCATTATAGAAACACCCTTTTTTCCATCTTTCTTTTGTTCTGTGGAGGTCAACCACACAGTTATTTGGAAGCACTTTTAGATGGTGGGAGCTTTCAGAGAAGTGTGACACACATGAAAATACAATAATCTCAGCACACAGGAATGCTCCAGTTTAAAATGCTGTTAGCAGACAGCCTGCTTAAGAAGAAGAAAAAGATTATTGAAAACCACCTTATGCACAAGGCTTTTTTTTTCCACTGAATATATTGGAAGATAAGGCAGAAGACAGAAGCACTGATGGAGATTAAGTGGAACAGAGCTGACTGTGCAGCTCTGGAGATGCTGAACGTTTCTCCTGGCTGTCTCACACAACTCCCCTGTGCTGCAGAGCTGCCGTGGGGCAGAGCCTTCCCCAGCCACACTCCAAATCCACATTCCCTTCTGTCCCTAAGGAATGAGCTCTCACTGCTCCTGGTCCAAAGGCTTGTTTTCACTCCTGGAGCAGTAACATCAATTTAGAAAGGCAGAAAAGAACTTGGATATGTGTATATGTGTGTGTGTGTTTGTGTGTGTGTTTTTTTTTCTCCCACAAATGCTGAGAGGGGTTGGCTAGATGAAGCTCATTGTAAAGAAAGTGAAGATATCTTGGCATATAAGCAAGTGAGAGACAGACTTTGGATGTTTAAGAGGCAAAAAAGGCGTTTATCACAGCAAAACCAGAGACGTGCTTTGGGTAAAAGTGCATTATACCCTACCTTGGTTTCCTGTCCAGGCTGAGCTCTCCCGCACATCTGCCCCAGTAGGCGAGCACGGTTTGCATCCCTAGGCCCTCTCCAGCCCATAGCGGCTCCAGTGCCGTATGCAGCGGGATGAGCAGGGAATGACGGATGGATGCGCCCCCCGGATGCGCCTGACCTCAGGACGCTGATCTTGGTGGCAGCAGATGGATGTGCCAGGCTGGTCCCTTGCTTCTCAGCGCATCTGAAATGCACTGCACAGAGCAAAAGGAATGAATATTATCGGTAGTTTCTGGCATGCTGTAGCATCCTTAGCTGCTCCACGCTTGTAGAAGCAGGTTTGGCTTATGTTTGCAGCTTAATGCTTCTCTTATTAACTGGATGGTGATTCTCCTCTGCTTAAAACAGTTACACAGTTCAAAGTGAGAAGAATACCAGAGATAAAGAACTCTCTCCCCGATAAACATTGTGGATATTTTCATCTTTAAAGCCATTTTATAGTTAAAATGCAATTTTTCAGGAAACTTGCTGAGATGTTTTTACAGAGGTTTTCCTGAATATTTTTTAAAAACTTTCCATTGCCATGACCTTTAAACAAACAAATCACCTTTGAGTTTTGTACCTTGCACTCAGTGGAGACAACACAGAGGAGGAGAATCACTAAGGATCCGTGCAGCTCTGTGGGCAACCACCCTAATGAATTCCTTGTTTACCACAGATAAAAGAGAAAGCTCCCCAAAATTTCAAACCTTAGAGGTGAAATGCTTAAACCAAAGGGGAGGAGCATGGGGTGAACATGTTCTGAGTCTCAAATGCACGTCTGGGTGAACACTTCTCCTGTGGTCCAGCACCAGCAACATCCCTGTGTCCTTCACATCCAGCCCTGCCTGTGGCCAAAGCCACCTTTCCTCCTGATTTGCACCCATCCTTGGGGAAGCAATTTATCATTAATTCAAATAGTTCATACTTAATATACTATAAATCTGTATAGGCTGGTCAAAACCAAAATGGATTTCGAAAGGAAATATGCAGGACTGGCATTAATTGGATGATGAATAACTCCCAATCTTAGAGGACAAATCACAGCTCTGAACTCAGTGTACCACTGAAACAGCACCAGAGATGAGAGACAGGCATTCTGCACTTCTGAAAGCAGGAATATTTTGTCATACTGTCATAAGATACAATTTCTGATGTATAGTTAAATAACCTTTACTTTCATCCCTCCAGTGTAAAAGATGAAAATCTTTTAAGAGCTGGAGTCCCAAAGAAATGTAAATACAGTGCATTCACTACTGACATTTCAAAAGATTTTGCCCCACCAGTGGAGACAGCTATTCTCTATTATCAGGTTTCCTGTCAGTCATGTTGATTAAAGTTGATAAATACTGCAAGCCACTTGGGGTAGGCTAAAGGACACAAAAGAGAATGTAACTTATTTGAAAAGGACCATATTTCTTGGGGAACGAAAGCAGACCTTATTTGACTGTGTCTCTTAACTTCAAAAAAAAAATCCTTTATTTAAAGAAATCTTCTTTAGTTTTCTTTAGCATTATATATGTGCATAGTATAATTAATTTTAACAGTGCTGTGCATGGACAAAACAGCATGGCACTGAAATTGAAAAATTAGCTCAGTTTTCGTGCTTTTTTAACTATTATTTTTATTGAATTCAGGGAACAAACGGCAGTTCACTAGACCAGTTGTTGAAATTCTGGTTCCAGAAATAGCTATTTCTTAAGGGAATACGAGTCGAAATGCATCAGGAACATCAGGATTTATTTTTGCAATACTGAAGTATTGGTCCAGAAAGCAAGCTGCTTCTGAAAGCATGCCATACTTGAGCTATAAATATTTAATACATAAAATACACAAGATCAGTTTGATATAATTTATAGGGTCACATTATTTCTAGGGATTCTTCAAGTTGTCACTGTCTATGCATTATTTGCCAAGTGTCCATAAGTCTAAGCACAAGTGGCCACTCACCTTAGAATTAGTACTAAAGAAGCATAGATTTCTTGTTTGCCATCAAGGCTAGGAAAAGAGCAACACTTTGGTTGGAGGTCATCCTTAAAAATTGAACAACATGTACAGATAGCTAACTTTAAAAAAAAATTGCTGCACTTCAAATGGTGAAAAAAATGGGAAAAAAAAAAACTTAAATCTGTGAACACTTCACTAAGTATACTTACACAAAAATACTTATGACATTCGGGTAGGCATCAGTAGAGAGAGTCACACCTTGGTAGCGGAGCACCTGTGCTTATCCAGAAGTAGGAAATGTACATTATTTGCTATTGGAATTGTTATCCCAATGCAGTCAACTTTTCCAATCCAATACTTTTTAGCATAGTTGGGTACTATAATTAGACCAGCAGAAATGACAACATGGCAGAATCTACTCCAAGTTGGACTTTTTGGAAAAAAAATAACACCTAAGAGAAAGCTCAAAGTTACTCTACGAAAGAAGGAATGAAACTTCTTTTTCATTAAAAAAATCTTATATTTATAATAAATGATTAATGAAATTCATTATGGGTCTATAAAAGTATTTGATGACCCGCACATTTTTGGCTAATCGCATGATCTCTACTGCCAGTAGAATACATTGATTATAACTCATGGGATTTTTATAAAGGTCTGCAGTGCCTTAAAAATCTAAAATGATCTGGGATTGGAAATTCTGAACTAAGCCCAGCTGGCATTAGTATTTTAAGACTCTCACTCATGCATTTATCTTTTTGAGGTTACTGTTTAGCTATATATTTCCTACAGCAGCTGAAACAGTTGAAAATTTAATACAATAAACTACAATAATTTTTCTGACAAACCATAAAAGAAAGAAATCCAGTCCCATTCCTGTACTTTGGCACAGAGATTTTTTTTTGTAATGAGATTCTTTTTAAAGTGCACAAGGTGCCAAAGTGAGTGTACCTATTTACGAATCTCTAAGTCTAAATTAGAAGAAACTAGATAACGGAGAACTAACTCTCAAATACATTTACAGAAACTTTAATACAGCTGCCTTGGGTGTACTTATTTACTCGGCTGCTTATCCATCATAAAATCACACAACGAAGAAATGAATTATAAATCCTGTTGAGAATTCTACATATGTGGCTAAATATGGCATTCTAATTAATTCAGTCATAAAATCTATTATGTGTTAACGGGGAAAAGGATTTTTTTTTTAAGTTCTGGCATTCTTCTTAGTCCTTAAAGAGTTTTCCATAAAGAAACAGTCTATAATAGAACAATTTAATAATGGTCAAGACCCTATTTTGCACTTTTCCATTATTCCTTTTTCTTAAATGGAGAGATTTATAATTCATTACAGTAGTCCAGAGTTTTGAGGGTTTTTCATATCACAATTTGATTCATGATATTGTGATGAGACACACCTGATAACTACCACAGGCTGGAAATGATGATAACCCTTTTGCTGCTTTTAGATGAGGCAAAGGGGACAACTACTCCCTAAATCAATAGAAGACATGTGAGGAAGAATTTACTGAAAGCTGTTTAAGTCTAGGTTATCATTTTTTCCCTAGTTTTAAACTAATAGAAAATAGACTAACAATGCCAACAAAATATTATTAAAAATAAGTTTAAAATGACCCAGCATTTATTATATGCAGGTTTGTTCACAGCATAAGCTCAACTCTCAATCCTTTATTGTTTATTTGGTAAAACATCAGAGTGTTTTTTTACTTACATAGAAAAATAGAAATAGAAAAAGCAAATAAAGAATATTTCAGGGCTACAAATGACTAGTCTACCAAAATAGCTTGAACAGTTCATAGGAGCAATATGAAGAGCACCTTGAGTGTTCAGAAGCAATTATGACAGTGATAACTGCAGATGAAATGAAGCAAAATGTGAAAAATTTATCTTCATGTACACTTTTCTACATAACAGAATGGCCTCCATTTATCTTGCTCCTTCCACTGTTGGACTGATTAGTTAACTGGCTTCAGAAGCAAAATATGAATGAGCTGACAAATTGTTCCCTTTGACTTTTGCACAGTCCAAGAGTAAATATCAGATTTAACATTTAATCATTTAAAACAGCAGATCTGGCTGCAAGTTAAGATGTGAATATGTTAACCCAAATGTGCTGTCAGTATACAGAACTGAGTTCTGCCTTTTGCATATAGACATTTTGGAACCATTAAAAGGAGAAAGAGGTATCAGCACCTTAGTTTTACCCTACATGTGACTATACTGAATATACAGCTCTTTGACATTTGCTCAGAGACTCAAGTAGCAAGCCATTCAAAATTCCTTCCTGTCTTTTAAAAATCTTTACCTTGTGTGTTAAGTTTTATAAAATAGCACATTTCTCACATTTTGTTCCAGGCTTACAAAACTGTGTGCGGAATGAAATGTCTAAATCTCTTGGGAAAATCTTTGACCAACAATTGTCAGACTTCTCCTTGGTCAGCTGAGCACTAACATCATCCCTCAGCAGACGTGACCTCGCAGGTATGGCCTTCTCCTATCATTTCTGTAATTTTTCCAGTGCACCCTAACTGCATTTGGCTGAGTGTCATGATAGATTTTATTAGCATATACTTGGTACGGCCAAATGCTTGGTGATGCTTTATTTATCATCTCTCCCATCTAAACTATCAGAGAGTTAAGCTTTCTAAGACTCCTTCTCTGGCTTGCTAAGAAACTTTTAAAAAGATTTTTGATTGCAATCCTATTCCTAGAGTCAAAGGCCCTGTCAAAGGAGCTATTAAAAACCTGTTACTGTTACAGAAATCTACAGGCTCTCCCGCAATGCTCTGGAGTGACGTTTGCGCTCCCCTGAATTTAACTTACAAAAGATGCGTTGCGGTCTGATTGCCCCTGCCTGCAGTTTTCAATATCAGAAACTGAGAAATCCTGTTTCTTTTCAGGCATTTTATCTCAACCCCTCCCTGACTGCTGGGGACTGGACTGACCATACAGCTATTTCCCAGGCATGGGGTAATTTCTACAGCTTTGCCTTCTGATCTTTTGTTATTTTCACTCACCTCCAAAATTCTTCTCCCTGACATTTTTAGTTTCTATAATCCATAGTCAAAAAACCTACCCAGTCAGATTTGCCTCACAATCCTGAATGCATTCTGGCTCTATATATCTGGGTACAGGGTACATGCACTTTTACACTGCCATTTAGAACAAAATAGGCCCTTTAAAGCAATTGCAGCGAGCAACTGGCAGCCTCGGATAAGGAAAGGGGAGCTCTGTGCTCGTTGTTCAGCCCCTGTGGATCATAAAACCAGAGAATCTTATTGTTTGCAAAAGACCTTTAAGATGATCAAGTCCAACCATAAACCCACCACCATGGCTACTAAACCACATCTCTTAAGTGCCTCGTCTCTGAAAGGGATATCTTGTCCCTGCTGGAGGGTCTCCTTGGGAAGCCTTTACGGACCGGAAAGGTTTTATGCTAGTCAGGGTGGAGAGACCAGGATCTCAGCTGGTGTTATGTGGTATGAATGGAGTGGATATTTGTGTTCATAGAACAAGCAGCCTCTTACAGCACCTTCACAGAAGGTATCTAATTGATGCCATCTTTTAACATGAGTGGGATCTAGCTGGAAAATGCTGTTCAACATTTCTCTGTCTTAAAAGAAGGAGCTCAGAAGAAAGCTATTTGAACCAATATGCTTGTGCAATGTGTTCAAGGTTTGTTTTCTTTCTTTTTTTTTTCCCTCTTCTCCACTCTTATTTCGGTTTTAATGATAACTTGTTTCTTTTTGCAGATCAGCTGCTTTTTCTGGAGCCTACAGTACAATCCTAAGGAAGTGGGTTTTGGGGCAGGGATATGGCCCTGCAAAGTGAATTCCTGTGGCTGCTGTTTTCCCCTCCTATTCTGAAGTACGGCTTACGAAACTCTAATCAACAACATACAAAAAAAAAAAAAAAAAAAAAAAAAAAAAAAAAAAAAACCTAAAAATCCTGGAGCCAGTATTTTCATCATAAAAAACAAGCACTTTCATCTATATCCAAACTTCCCCAAGAGCTGAACAAACTCAGCATGCTTACAGGATCATCTGACAGTTTAAGATACTAACTTCATAAATGAAAACGTTAGTAATCTTATGCACCATATATTTCCTCATGTTTTTATATATTCTGGATTTCTATTTAGATATATATTCACACTGCCAACAGCATCACACTCACTAATGGGTTTATACTTCCAGCAGTTTCTACAAAGAGGGATCGTCATTACAGAGTAAGGGTTGTATTCATCTGACTTTCCCAATGACAATTCGTATTTCAGTTAAGAACTGGATTGAGATAACTGTCCAATACCCCAACCACTAAATTATCTTACCCATAAAGTGAAAATGTTGAACAAGATGAAAAGGACTATCAAAATAATAATAGACAATTAACAAGTGATGGAGGCAAAATATATAAAACATATTATTTAGGAAAAAAAATTGTTTTTAAAAATATCACAAAGCTCTGTGTGTTGGTCTTGCACATGGTCAGATTTCTTTACAAATATCGGAAATAGCATGGAAAAGTTTTCCAGCATGCAGTTAATTGGTTGACATTTTCAATTGTGAATATGTTACATTTTGTATTAGTACAGCTGGTATGTGCCTTGATAATGATATCACTGGAGAGCCTTTCTTCACTCACACAGGTTCATATTTAATAAGCATCAGAGATCATAGAGATTTTATGATATAATGCAATAGATTATCAAACCAACTGAAATTACCCATGTTAGAAATTGGTTACACCTTTATAGCAGAGACTCTAGGGTGGAAAAATGAAGCAGAATGCAAAGTAATGAAGAAACATAAATTTCATATGCACTGAGAATGCATATGAATAATGTGTTTAATATGCTCTTAGATTCATCTAAAATGAGAGCAAACAAAGTAATGCATTTTCTGGAGAGGCTTAACGTAATACTTTCCTTGAGAATGCTAAATTTATCTTTAACCTGTTTTCTCCAATTATACTTGTTGATGTGAATTGGAAAAAATGAGCAATCCTCAGACTAGCTTTTACAGCATTTTTGTGGTACCAAGCCAAGAAAAGCAGAGCAGGATGCTTTTCTGCTTTATTCACAAATAAAATAATAAAATAAAATAATAAAAAACAAAGCTTCCACTACAATTTAAATATGAATATATTTGTCAAGATCTGGAAGGTCAATGTTGAAAAGCAGTCACTTTCTTTGATAAATGATGAAATCAGCTATATATAGGGGTTCACAAAGCAGAAGGAAAAGTTTAACATGGTTTTTATCCCTCTCCTTTACTAACCAATGAAACCTAGACAATTTACAGTTTAAAGCCACCCTAAAGCCTCCACAGTTTAGTGCATGCATGATGACATGTGTAGATACCCTGTGGCCATCCACTTCCCCAACTTCCCAGGATTGTGGCTCATGGAACGGGTGCCCAACAGAAGCCCTAAAGGCTCTCCCAGTGCCTGCTGTCCACCTGCAAATTTTCACTTGGTCCTGGGAATAGCTGAAAAACGAGGAAAAAAAAAAAAAGACACTAATTAGACACCATCTACCAACTAGATTTCCAGAACAGCAGTCTAAACACATTAGAAGTAACACATCAGATATCATATCTTTTAACATATCACAAAGCATCACCGAACAGCCATCTGCTCCTATTTCACCTATATATTGCAAGATCAATGGCAGCTTAAACGGGTACATGTTAAAAGAGACCAACATGACATTCTCTTCAAAGTGTAAGAGAAAACAAATGCTAATTTACATACAACTCGGTAAATTATTGGGCTATACCTATGAAGACCAAATACAAACTTGGACTCTTGGGAGGCTGCCAGACAGGCAGTCTCCATCGGCAGAGACCAAAGTCCTTTCCAGACACTAGGGTCTTTCTAGTTGGCACCTGATATTCTGTTGACAAGCCACCATGGTTAATAGCTGGAACTTCTTGCAAGTACTTTCACCCCTAACCTATTGCCTTGACTTTTTTTTTTTTTTTTCCCTTGTTCTGGCAGTAAAATATAACACAGATGGAACAAAGAATAACGCAGACTGATTTTAGTTGTAGGTGGGCATTTTCCACCACTGTTCAGAATAGCTGGGATTTAAAAGTCAAGCAAATATGGAAGAATTTAAAAAATTAACTAGCACATGCCCTTCCAAAAAAGCAATTCAAAAATACCTTGCTTTATTGCATGAAAAGATAGCTAATATTAAAGTACTGTTGCACTGAGAAAGTTATTTTGCTTTTAACTCCCAGCTCAGATGTTTGAAAAATACCTCCAAGTCTAGAAAATATACCTTGGCCTTAAGAAAATGTAAAAGTTCAACATTCATAAAGAATTTAATAGTCTACGTGAGAGAAGCTTTTAAGACAGAAAGCTGATTATTTTATAGATTTTCTCATCTACAGAATCGCCTGACAGAACTCAGTTTTCAAGTGAAAAGAAGTAAAGGATGATCAAAAGTGTTTACATGCACGAAACTATGGTGGACTTATGCTAATAAGATACATTCACACAACATGATGATTTATTATCTCCCTTGTATTGTATGTATGCTCTAAAATAGGGAGTGTGTTTAAAAAAAAAAGGAAAAATTAGCCTCCATATATAGGAATTATATATCTGCAGCTATTGCAGCTATTTTTTGCATATATAAAAATAATCATATAGAATAACTAAATTTGGGGCTCAAGACATCTCTCACTTTTTTTTTTTTTTCTTTAAGCAGTAAAAGTTTAGGGACATATTTGTCAAAAATGTATGAATGTAGTCCAATGACTGAAAAGAAAATGATCTTCCAGGAATGACATAAACCATATAGAAATGTTAACACTGGAGAAAACAACCAGATATAGAAAAGGACCTGACTCTGATCAAGTATTTCACAGCAGATTGCTTGTTAATGGTGCTAAAGAGTAAGCACATCTGTTGCAAATTAAAACAAAATTGTTCATCTACAATAGTGGTAATTCAAATAAACAAACAGCAGTTTTGATCTTTGCTCTAGTCAGCTTACAGCATCATTCTAATAAACGTTACATTGGTATCCCAGCAGGAAACTAGAGTTCTGAGATATTAAAGACATACAAATAACTAATGCATCCTAACATGCTATAGTATTCTCCCAGCACATGAGAATTATCTTCAAGCATCAAGACTTAAAACATTTAGTTCTATTGCTCTTACCAACTGAAATAAAAAAAAAAAAAATTCAATCCCAAAATAGCCCATTTCAGTGACGATAACAAAATTTCAAGACCAAAAAAAAAAAAAAAAAAAAAAGGTCAAAGGAAACATCTCCGTTTAACTTTTCTGTGTTAGGATCAAGTTACATTTCCCAGGCTCTAGTAAAATCTGAACTTGGTCATAAACACCCATTCTTTACTTATTACTGTCTGGCAGCCTTAGTGCCATTAATTTATTGCTAGGGTGCTGTTTCAATGGTCTGTGTGACACACAACTTCACAGTGTGCTCACTGTGTACAACCTGAATCTAGAGACTCATGTGCAATATACAATTATGGAGTATCACCAAATGAGTCTGCAATTTATTGGAGGCTCTATAAAGCCAACAATCACCAAAAAGGTAATATACCAGCATTCCTTTTTAGTGAGCAGTGTATTTCCTACTTTCTCCCTGTACAAATCTATATGAATGTATTTACTTTGCAAGGCTAGAAAGTAATTTAGTAAGAGATGAGTATTTTACTGGTGCTTAAACTCCATTACAGATAATTTATTTCTATGAAATATAACCTGCACTGAATCAAAACTTTCTGGACTGTTACACTCACTGCTATACTTTTTTAAAACACCGTGTCAATAGATTTGGGTGAACAGAACTTTCTTATCACTGTTGGCAGACTTTCATTCACAGCACGAGATAAGAATAAAAGGTGGTATAAGTGTTTCAAATTGCAGTTTACACCAGCTCATTCCCTTAATCTATTCTATTGAGAAGCTAAAAAAATGAGTAGACTATAAATAAATCAGAATTATCCTATTCAAATCTGTCAGCACATTTTGTTAAAAAAATATAACAATTGAAATATTAATTTTATTCCTTTCCAATTTTCCTGTTCTGCTACAATTCATTTACATAAAGTACATTTTAGATGTAATTCCTACGTGCTTCTATACCCACATACTGTATAAGAGATTCGATTAATGCAAACATCCTACAGCAGACAGGAAAGAACGGCTTACCAAAGCAAAGGAAAACCTTGATTCAACACAGTTTTTCTTATTTTTCTGAGCTGAACTACCTGTTTTCTTTGTTAAAAATACATCACAATATTAATAGAGGAAAAAAAAAAAGAAAATGTATAGTGTATCAGTGGGGGATGGAAAGCTCTCATTTCATCATGACACAACTTTCAAAAGTTTAAATTTCCTTTACTTAAGGAAAATGTTAGCTTCATCTAGTGCTAAATATATTAGGCTTTAAAAAGATGCAGCAGATAAAGTCTAATCTTGTATTAAAAGTGCATGGGTTTATCTATATGTATATCTATCTATACTGACTTCACGAAGCCTCTACCCAGATGATTAATTTCAAGCACATGTTATTGATCTGCTTTTGGATTTAAGTGTGAGCTCACTGACTATTTTGAATTATGTCTGTAAATTAGCAAAAAAGATACAAACACAGACTGATGGGGTATGTCTGTCTTTCCCTAAAACAATCTAAACATAAGAAAGATACTCTGACTATTCCAATTATGTGTTATTCACATTTTGAAGAATAAAAAAATAAACAGGGGTAACGGCAAAGTGTCAGTTATAATGAGCCTTCTCTGTAATAACTTATTCGAAAGTGAAAATGAAACGCATTCACAAGTCACTTTTAAAACTCAAGGATATAAATAATCAGAGACCAAGAGGTTAATTGTACTTGCAGTCCTGTCCTTCAAACAGAACTCATTCAGTTCACTCCAAATAGTGTTTTAAGCAACAACAAAAAAGCTTCATTTAATGTATGGTTACATTTTAGTTTAGCTCTCACTTTCTGAAATATATAAATATTTGATTTTTAAATATTTTTTTAAGCCAAAATCTCTTTATATGCAATCATTTTGATACAACATCTTTCTGGTCTTTAATGTTGTTGCTACACTGTAGCTAGAGCTTTATCACAGATACCAGCTGCAGAGATACTGGTTGAAAGAGGAGAAGCAGTCTTGAACTCGGAGCAAGACTGTAAATGGGAATCACACACTAGAATCCACATTTGAAAGCCCTGAAAGGCAATTTCTCTTTCCAGTTTTCCAACATTACTTGTTTATATAAAAGAAATATTCTGAGCTACACTGTCTTTGGTTTCATTGTTATTTCTTTTCCCAGACAAGAAATACCCAAGGAATGAAAACAAAACAAAACAAATCCCATCTATAAAGGCAATAGATGATTCCAGAGCAGGCACTGGATGGAACTACAAACATCTGGTTGCTTCCTTCTTTATAAATTCTTGATTCTATACACCTGCCAGGTCTAATTATTTCTACTGAACAGAAATCTACCCGCCATAATTCCAGATCCTTTTTCTCATTTCAAGGTAGAAAATTTAGAGTCCCTCACCTTGAATTTATCAATGCATCCAACATTGATGGCTTTTCATGTGTTACTGTTGTCTGCTTCCTCCTCCTTTTCTTTATCCTTCTTCTGCTCCCCCCCCCCCTTTTTTTTTTTTTTCCTCCAAATGAGTACCTACACACATGCCCAAATCTCATGGCAATGTCTAGATCTAATGTAAATCATATAAATCATATAATACCTTCTTCTATCACATATACTGGAATTTTTAAATCAGTAGGACTAGTTCATACTTCATTCTTTAACGAGGATTTTCAAATTCCTATAAACTGTTCCATGGCCACCTATAATGTAGAGAACAGACTTTAAGCAAATAAATATTTGAAGATTACAATGATATAATGCTGTCTATGTAAAGCACTCCTTGACGGAAGATGTATAAAATGAATATTATACACAAGTCAGTTAAATTACTTAATTTTGATACGTTAAATGATTAAATATTAGTATGTGCATTCTGAGAGGTCTCTTAGGGATGTTTCAGTTCCCAAGCTTCCATCTTGCTCTGTCCAAAATGGGATTTAAAGGTTTTTAATGGAATTTAGATGGGTTTAAAATCTCCATATGAGAGTTGTACTTTTAGTGATTTATCGCATGAATTTCCTGTTGAATTTTTATGTGACACTTGATCTCCCTAGAGGGACTTTTTCTCTTCTGATTGGATAATGTAAATTTCCAATGGAGATTAAACACAAATGAGTATGAAATTGATTTATTATAATAAGTGAAATTGAGGTCTGAGGTCTCGCTTTTCTTTTCTTCTCCCCCCAACCCAAACTAAGTCTCTCAGATGAAGGGCTTTTGTAACATTTTGCCAACAAAGAACAAAGAAAATTAAGATCACATTTCTCAATTACACTCTGGAAATTAGATGGAATATTGTTCCAAACTTCTTTGATCTCATGTGCACAAGAGAGTTGTTGGAATAGTTTAACACAGTTATAATTACATTGTTGTAGAGCCAATATATTGTCTTACATGACTTCTTCTGAATTCAGACTCATTATCAATTTGATGGAGGAAATAGGAAACAACATTTGTCACAATCTTACGTTCACATCTCCACATTGCAATATCAACATGTCACACAGTGCACTGTTGTGAATACTGAGGGATTGACTACAGTAAAGTAGAGAATGAGGTATGACTTTTGGATAGAGTCTAATTGGCACACAGAAGTAGATTCATCCATAAAATACCAGTCTAAGCTTTACATTCTGAAGTAATTTGAATAATCTGTGGTCTCCACTGGCATCGTGCTCCTTGATGCATATGTGAAAGCTGGCTCTGCACATACTGAGCCTCTGAACAGCCAAGACGACTTCTCCTGCCTGCATTTTTACATGACAAAAAAATTGGAAAAATGGCCCACAGAGCAATTATGAATAGAGAATCAATGTCAGCCTTACCATATAATGCTAACTGATAAAAGATCAGCTTTAGAACTGGTCTTCACAGCTTGCATTACAGTTTCCTAAGCTAAAAGGCTAAAAAATCCCTCCTCAGCTGAATATGTGTGTGTGTGTGTGTGTGTGTGTGTGTATATAGATATATATATATATATAGAAGAGATTTTATTTGTGTATATATATATTCCACTGCTAATGTAGATCTGCATGTACGTGAAGTTATGCACACTGAAATAACTGCTAGTATTTATGACTGTAATATTCACAATACATTTGCTGAAATACTCAGAAATACTGTACTTCTGTCAGAGAGGTTTAAGCATAAAGCCATCAATTCCACAGCATTCGGCATGCACTACACCATTAACTGAAATGAATGTACAATATGAAATGATATAAAACACTCACTGCCAAGAAAACAGCCAGTCTTCTAACCCTTGTGCTGCAAGACGTTACTCAGCCCAGAAACATCTAACTTTAGTGGACAGACACAGCTGATGACCCACTAACATGTGCAATTAATATACAGACTGAGCATACTCTGAGTCTCTGCTGTAATTTTAAAAGAAATGTCCATGTTATGTCAAATAAAACTGGAGAAAAAGCCTACCACTCATGCTGAGAGCCAGCCTGTGAAACCTGCATTTGCCTTTGTCGATTTATGCTTTCCATTGGTTTAATTCCATTAACTTCCCCGTTATTAACAGGCCATCGGTAACTGCAATGGTAAAGGTTATACTGTTACCATTGCTCTGGATGATCTCTACACAAACGTGGAAAGGCTGTGTCAGTATCATAAAGCACAATGACTACTATGGAAAAATAATTTGGCAAAACTGCTTCTGCAGTTAACTCCCTCGCCTACTGTTTAGAATAAGAATTTGCTGTTTGGAAATGTTAATTTTTAAACAGCCGCCACAGTAGGAGGTGCAAAATTTATGCTTCTTGTAATAATGTGCTGGAATCAATACTGTCATTTCTAAGCAGAGAAGATCTGTATAGAAAGAGATACGAGAATGTAAATACAACCTCCCCAGAATACAGCCCTCAATCTCCTTGGTGGATTTTAAAAGGGTTTCAGATTCTCTGTTGTAACATTCACCAAAGTTAGGCCAGAAGAAGTCAAAGTAATTTAGATCCAATCTCTTTTCAAAAATGAAATGAACAGAAGCTTTATTAAAAGGAAATGAAGAGGAAATTGAACTTTCATATTTCATGGTGCAATTGTGATGACAGAAAACAATATTCATCGATAGAAAGTTTAGAAGATAGTTATTTATATGCTTTTTTTTTTTTCTGTTATGCTGCTATACTGTGGGAGTTGTGTCACAACAGAGGGCAGGTAATTTTTAAAAATATAATGGAGCTGTAGCAGAATTACTTGCTGGCTATTCTACACAAGTTCGGAATATAAAACTCCTTACATTCTTATGATCAGGATCCAGAAACATTAATTGAACATGTAAGTCATGAGGAATTTTCAGTGGAGAGGATGCTTATGGGTAATGCAAATTTTATCTGCATAAAAACTACATAGTGCTATATCTCTGTGACATATAAAACTAAATCATTTAAGCTGAAATCATGAGGCTGTGGAAGATGGGTATTACAAAGGGAATATTGTAATTCTGTTCTGCAGAACAGCCAGAATAAAAAGAAGAAAATATGGAGCCAGACTCATGCATGAATCGGTGTCACTCCACAAATGAAAAGAAGAAATATTTGCATTTAATCCTTAAATTTAATGGTGCCACAATTAATCCAATTAAATGTGTTTGAGAACACATTTAGAGGGACTACTCTTTATGGATAAGAACTTAAACCATGTGTCCAGTTAAAGATGTGAAGTTACCTGCAGTTTATGCTCTCTTCCTGTCCCTCTTCTCTCTGATAGTGCTGTCAATGACCCTTTTTAGGCAGAGGAGTGGAAGTTTTGGCATGAATTTTCAGAAACTTCTCATAATTTTGATCCAAGTACCATTTCTTCTTCCTATTCATGTACAAAAGATGAAAATATTAATATTTAATTCCTTCACTGCTCTGCAAAGCTTTTTGTGGATAAAGCACTAGGTTTAAAACAATGAAAATTTAATTTATATTTTGTTAGTGTGGGGGGAAAAAAATGTTCAAAGCTAAAAAATGTCCATAGCCCTTTATACTACAACAGTGTCTAAGAAAATTAGCCAAAGTATTCTTTAATGAGAGAAGAAAGATTATGCTTGTAGAATCCAAGTATTTAATTGCTGCCTAATTCTTGGCAATCTGGAAGAATGGAATGCAACTTACTCCAGACAAATTTAAAATCCATGGCTGATATTGGAAACCAGAGTTGAGAGAGGCCAGAGAGAGGCTTCAGAAAGAATAATTTTCTTCTATTCAAATATAATGCATTGACGAAACCCTGGTCCTCATAAGCTAAATGGCATTTTGCCACTGATTGCAATGGCGCTGCAATGTCATTTTTGACTCCTTTTGTTCATATTGTCAAATCTCAATTTCCACAGTTCCAGATATTTCAAAAAACGTCAGATACTCCAGTACATTACTTTTTCTCATCTACCTCCAGAAACAGTTCTGATGCTGAAACCTCTTCCAAAACTTACACAATTTAACAGAAAATAATGCACTTCCAAATCTCTAGCACAAACGTATAATGTATATAATTATCACAGCTGACAGAGATGGTGGAAAGAATGTAATCAAGATTTACCATTGCAGTCAGATCTTCTAAATACTAGAATTTACATTTGTATCTTGAAAGAGATCTCTACAGCTATCTAAAATTTTTCTAAACACACAAATATTTGTGCTGAAAATAAATATCTACCTTTAAGCTATTCCAACTCTCATAACAGTTGGTGGTACCTGACAGTCAACAGTGAGTGATCCTGAGAAAGGATTGCATTTTTCAGCATTTTTCCAGTATGAAGATACAGACAAAAATGCTAGATGAAAGGATTAGCATTCCTCGAGACAGCTGTGGGTTAATTTCGTTACGTGAGCTCTGTCAACCTGCTGGAAACCAATGTATCGACTGTCACACTGATTTGTCCAGTTAGCAGATGATTCCTGATAAATAGAGGACATTAAGAATCACATTAAAAATTAACATTAAGTAAAGATTTGCAGAACAGCCAATGTAAGCTAATCAGAACACGGCAACAGCTGAAAATCATCAGATTGCCACTGATTAATAATATCATCACCAAAATTAAGTGACAGGGAAATGAACTTGGATAATCAGAAGTGCTTCTAAAACAGATGATTTCTGAAATAATGAAGAGTTGGAGTGGAATTTCAAGTTCTTTCAAATATGGAAGATTTCTATACCACATCCAGATGATTTAAACCATCAGTCAATATCTGACAATTGCATTTTCAAAGGAGTTTGAAAAATACTTCCACAGGTATGGATTTAGTCGTACTACTCTGTACCATCAGCGTGAGCAAGCCAGATTATTATAAGAATAATTTTCAAAACTAACTCCATGTGCATGTGACCATCCTACACATTCACCTTAAGTTTATTTAGTAATCACGAATATTATTTTCACATTGAATGTTTAAGAAATATTATCTTCTTGAAATGAAGGATGGAATTTAGGGAGATGCAGGAAATTTAATGATTTGAAAGGGAATAATGGAGTGGTGAACATCTGTGTGTCTAGACAAAGACCAATGTGGCTTAATCAAACTTTAGGTATATGTAAGAGTGAAATGGTAGGATTCTTTACTGAGTTGCCTTTGTATGCAAAGCTTCCAAAATGCTTAGATACATGCTCTCAGAAAATAAAAGTCCAATTGAAAAGATACTATAGATTTAACAAGGATGTCACCACTTCCTGCATCATGACAACCAAGCCATATTCTAAATTCCTCTAACATAAAATTTAATTCTAATCATGAGGAAAATCTTTTACATTTCAGTCATGGTTTTGCTACATGTAAATTGTGAGGTGCTCGCCTCTCTCTGGGGACTGAGCTGTTTATCAGGTAGATGTTTGTTATGACTCCTCTATTTGCTTAGCAATATAAATAGGTGAACTCATGGCATCTTTATGCTATAATAAATCTGAAGGCTCAGATGGAGTGTTCCTGATTACTTTTTAAATTCTTTCAAGATCATTCTACATGATTTCATGCTACATAACATCTTTTCTCAGGCCATTTCACACCAAGAAAAGCTCCTGATAAACATTGATTTTTCCCTGCTGTTGTAGCCAAATTCCACCACACACCTCTACAACTTACACGTGTACACATTCTCAGATACACCTTCTTCTAGTCATTTGACTCTAAGCTATTGTGTAAACACTTGAAAATTCAAAAACCAAGCTATGAGAAAAAAGAAGCTGGATTTAGTGCAATTATTTTCAAGACTAAATTAGAAGATAGAATCAGGCATTTTTCCCCCAAGAGAAAAACATTAATGGAAGAAGGGTGAAAAAAAACCCACAAAGGCAAACAAAGAAACAAACAAAAAAAGAATAAAAAAAACGGATCTGAGGTGGTTAAAACTTGCAATGCAAAAAGAAAAAATCCTATGAACGAAGTATTTCTTAGAAATAAGTACTGCAGTTCTATAGTTTACAATAGTTCTCAGACTTTTGAAGATTTTAAATTTCAAAACAAATGGCCAAATTCAGGCCTAGCGCTTATATAATATATGCTTGGGTTAGCAAAGGACCATCCTTAACTACTACCATCAAAAAAAAAAGAAATCAGGGCCTGCATGAGTGCAGAATTAATGGTTAAGGGTCTCAAACGCAGTTGGGGAGCAGTCTAGCAAGAAAGGAGTGAGGGAGGTACTAATAATACTTCTCTCATGAGAAAGAAAGATGGGATTTCTAAAAGAAATATTCACAGGCACAAAAGAAGTTAGCTGCTTGATTTCTACTGAATCTTATTGCCTCAGGTGACTCATTAACTCAATGACTTCCCGTCTATGAGAAGATTTAAGATTAATGGATTAAATTCCCTAAATTCTGAGTGAATTTATTAGCTAATATGATACTGCTGTTTGCCATTTTATTAAAAATTGCCATGAGTTCTCTTTATCCTTTTGTAAGATCCATCACTACCTTTAGGCCAAACAACCCTTACTCCCTGGGTGAGATGGGGACAGTGCCAGCTTGCCGTGAGACAGCATCTCTTCTTTCCTTGCATGGCTGTGATTTACCCCATTCCCTTCTCAGAGGGCTACTGAAAGTCTCAGGTTTGCTCTCCTTTTCTACAGGTTTTCTTCTTGGTTTTCACCAGCAGCAGAGAGTATTTATATCATCATTTTTTCATATCTTCAGTATGCAGCTCTCTAGCTGACTTGCAATGAATACGATTGCTGTTAATCAGGCAGATATTGATTCAGTTTGCAAAAATATGCCATAGCAAGGAGGATTTATCCTTTGACCTTTAGCTCATGTTCTGGTTGTACACAAACAGCAGCTGGGAAACAATTCTCCTCACAGCATGTTCTTCCCCTCATGCATTACTGTCATTTCTCAGAAAGAACAAAAATTTGCAAAACTACCTTGGTAAAAATGGAGTGGTTTCACTTCTCATGTGAGGGATTCTCATTTCACCTTAGGAGTAGGACTTTATTTACTAGCGTCATACTAACATGACACGGTGAGTTTTTCTCAGTCCTTGCTACGTCCAAGTAAAGCTCACTGTAAGAGACCTGTTTATGAAAAGTGTATCTGCATGAAGGAAGAAGATTTACTACTTACCACCTCCAGAAACCAATCTTTCCACAGCATATTCTCCAATTCCAATTACAAGCTTAACGACCCCCTAAGTTAGAGTCTGCTTGTAGATCATCAGGTTTAATAGCAACCAACAGATTTGACTAAACCCTTTTTGGAATCCATTTACAGTTTCAAGCTCCACAATTTCTTGCAGCAATAAATTCAGCAACTTAACAACACACTGTGGAAAAGGTAGCTCCTTTTGTCTCTATGAAACCTGTCAGAGGGGTTGAATGCCTGCAGTTCTTGCAAAGCAAGAAATACAAAACAACTAATCATCTTCCCCAAAATCATTCTTTGGGAATAAAAATTCAACTCTTTAGTGAATAGCAAGCAGTTGTTCCAGCACACCAGATCAAGAATGTAACTATCAGACCCTACCTTTAATCCCCTCAACATGGGGGTGTGCTATGGATGAAAACTGACCCACTTGCTATCTATTTCTGTGCTGCTAAATATATTTTTAAAAAACTCCCAAGTTGAAGGTAACACACATAGCAGGAAGATCTTGGCCTTCATCGTGATAAATCTCTATTAAGATGTTATGAAATCCTAACTCTTATCAGACTCATGCTAAAATTTAACTCAGTATACTACATACTTCAGACAAGCAGTACCAAGATGATTCTACATCAGGCTCAGTGGTTTCTGTTAACCAAGGAAAGCTTCCACAGGTGAAACCCTTACAAACTTGACAAACTGTTTGGTTATGGGACATCTACGTAGGAGATTCTTTTATCACATTGTAAAGCAGACCAACCAGATGGCCATATGGGTACAAGAGAGGAAAGGTTTGTATTCATAAGCAGGAAGATGATCTAACAACTATTACTCATTTTATTATTATGGGAGATCATGGATCCAATTTTTGAAACAAGAATTTTTGAGTTTGAAACTATAACAAACAAACAAAAAACCAGAATTACACAGGCTGGCCAAGTTAAAAGAATACCTGCATATGGTGAAAATCAAATGTGAGTTCTGGCTGATCACTGATCTAATGCATTATGTTCCTTACAGGGAATTTTGTACAGTCCCCCAAGGATTACTTACAAGACCATTTGCAGGACAAGCAAATTCACTGAATGATTAGAGAGTAATGAGTTGAATCCAGTAGTGATTGCAATTGAATTATAAATGCCATCCCTGAAAAATTTGTACAGCAGAGAAAGGTGTTTTTTTTTTTTTTTTTTTAAGAGTTATTCCTTTGCCAGTTTTGCTGTTCTTGGAAGCACGGGCTCCTTTGCAAGTGCTGTACTCAAAATGTTATCTTATCTGAATACTGTCAGCTTTCTAGAGCTGGAATCTGGGGAGAGATTTCTGTTACTGTTGAAATGAAAATGTAGAGATGCTTAATATCATACATACAGAGAAGTCTATACTGAGTATGTTATTAATCTACATTCCAAATCAATACTAGAAATGAACTACTGTGACAAACAGAGATACATTGCATATCTTGCAGTAAAATCCAGTGTTAGAGCAGCTACATTCTGAGATAAAATTCTGAATACACAAACAAACAAACATTACTCTATTTAGGGCCTGAGCTTCCATTTTTCACTCTATCAAATCTACCACTAAAGTAACAATCTGATTTATGCCTTGGCACTACTACTAATACATACAGAGTCCAACAAATACCCCAGATTCTTCCCTGCCTTGTGCAAAGCATCTCTCAAGCCACTCTAACTAGCCAGAAAGGGATGTCCTGTGAGCACTATCCACTCCTGCCCCATGGCCCATGCTGCCACACAGGCGTGTGAAGTGAGATCTTAGGGAAAGTGAGGATTTGGCAAGTGTACATTTGCAACACATTCAGACTTTACGCACTGGAAAGCAAACTCAGATGAGACCCATATAAAGAATATAAAGGCAGGGAAGATAAGGTCTGCGAGATTAAGGCCTGTCCTAACAAGTTTAGTTCAGTTAAAAGTTTTGTAATAATATGAAGTTCTGAAAGTTTTTAGGACTAAAAATGTTAAACGATTCCCAGGAGGATTAATTCAACGAACAACAGCTAATAAGACCACTAGCCCCGGGGAAATTCAGAAAATTTCTGGTGTTCTGGGACTAAGCAGACCCTCGCATAGAGCACCTAAAAAAATAGGTTGCAATTTTCTAAGCCTACAGTGAAACTCAAAGTGAAAACTCAACAACATTAAAATACATTAAGCAGTTCCTGGTATGATTTCTGATTTTCACATGAGTTTCAGAGAAGCAGGTATCACTCTAAATGGCCTTGAAAAACCATGCAAAAATATACTTCTGCAAGGCATCCTTAGCCACAAACAGAGGTCACCTCCTTTTATCTCCTGGTGGTGCATGCAAGAAGTATGATTCAAAAAATTTTCATACAACTCTGATGACATACAAGTGCATTCAGAAAATAGACCAACACCTTTAGCCATTACTTCTCACTCTTCTACGTGTACTATTTATTCCCATCTCCCGCTAAGACTGCTCTCCCAAGTCCTTATCAGAGCACACACTACTTTTGGAACACTTAATTCATTCCATTATTTCTTGTTGCTAAGTTAAAGATCTGTGGCTTTCTCTCTACAAAGCCCAGTTCAATGAGCAGGTCACACAGGTGCTATGAGAACAGAAAAATGAATGCTACTAGAAATACATCTTTGCTTTTACTTCAGAGCTATTCTCTAGGTCCAATGTGAGCATGAGTAGAAAGAAGCATGGAGGCAACAAGGCATCTAATACAAAAACAAGTGCTCACAGCAACAGCCATGGTCAGCTATCAGTATTGACCATTGCCGAAATAAATAAATTCGCAATGTTACCATAAACAGTTTTCTGCAACTGCTGAAGTTTTTCTACATTCTGAAAGAATGCAGGTATAGGACAAGCAATTTACCTATATTCATATTCTGAACAGTATAAATTTAAGGATACTGAAATCAGGCAAAAAGATCCAGTGTAGAAATGTCTAGCTGTACAGTTTAGCTACAGATGACCATGTGGGTTTACAGCAATGTTCAGTAAGAGCCTGTTTGGATCTTTGCTTATTTTATTTCACTGAGTTAAGAAAAATTGTAACGTTATATAAATGACACCACTTTGGCTCTTAAATCACTTCGCTGTCTATAATGGACGTAATAAATGTTTCCTATTCCAGTACTACAAAAAATGGTTGAGGCGGTTGCATCCATTTGGCAGTGGTACTCACTTGACTGTGATATATAGCACACTTGTTATTTATTTGCAGAGGCTAGAAGGCAAATGCACTATACAAGAATAGTCCTTTAATGTAAAGCATTAAATTAAAAGCTCACCGTCAGGATTTAACTGCCAATAGAAGCAAATGGATAGCCATGATAACACAGGAGATGTTACTATTTAAAAATATGCCTTTTGATATTAAACTTCTTTATTTAACAGTAGATTTTCTCCCTGTCCCTATTCCTTCAACATTATCGACCATACCTTTTCCATGAAAGTTTACATATTGGAACCAACACTCATTTCATCATATGAAAACACATTAATTTATCATTAGTCTCAATAATTTTTGCAAGGTCAAAACTTCTAATTTAGGTGTTTCAATATCTTAACATAATATTCATATTTCATATATTCTTAAATGATTTTTACAACACTCTTGTTATACAATGCAGACAGAAGCACAGAAAGTTCAGATTTTTAAAGACTGCAACACTCATCCAACCCCTGCAAGGACTGCAATAACTTTGGAATACGTTTTTCTGGGAATGACTCAGGACTGACTCGACGCTCTAGAAGAACCTGCCATAATCTGTCACCTGAACTGCAATTCTTCCCATCCCATCTGACAGCTAACGATAATCCTTTCCATCCAAATTATCTCAGAGCCAAGAACAGACCTGAATATTCTCAGCTCATGAATCACCACTAAAATATAAAGCCTATTCCCATCTTGTGAAAAGTCCAAATCATTTTTCATCAGCAAACTTAATATCATTTACTTAGGACCCTTAAGTTTTATCGAGGGATTCCAGCAAGTAGGAAATCAGAATCTAGTATTTTACACCAAACTCCTCGCATATTTAGCAAAAGAATTTACAGAACCATCTAGAACAGCATATTTTTTTTTCCCTCTCTTCCTTGCTCTGCAGATGAACTATTGCAATAGACTGCTGGATTGTTCTTAAGACTCTTAGTAGAACAAATATATTCCCATGTCACACACACAGGCACTTCTGTGTGTGTTCTTTTGAAACTATTTTTCAAGCTATAGAATAGAAAAAACAAGGCAAGTGACTGTAATGTACATATAATTTCCTTCTCTGTCTTGCTAAGAAGTTGAAAAAGCTTTAGATACATCATGCAGCAACATATATGTAAGCTCAATTATCCGCTTGTGTTACTAGCTAACAGTCATCACCAGGCAGTGTTCAAGTGCTCCAGATGTCATCCTGAACCTAGCCTAACCAGCAATGACCACTGTGCTCCTAAGATATATGCATACCACCTGAACCATTACCAGTGGCATTGCCTTCAAAAGCTCATTCAGGTGAACAAATATGTTTTTTTTTCTTAATTTCTGCAAAAAACTATGACAGATTTTTCAAGTTTTGGATAAGAAACAAATGACTGCAGGAATTTTGGCTCTGTCATTTTCTTCTATATTCTAAGTAAAATCTACTAAGCGTCAAAAGAAGACTAGTTTTGACAAACTTCTGTGTGGAATCAGATGTCACAGAGGTTTGCTACTGTCAATCAAATGTTTGATTATAGCACTTGCCAATACAGAAAAAAAAAATGTGTTACTTAATAAGGTTTTCCGCAGAAAGGAAAACTCATTATAGACTGACCCTAAAAAAGGGAGAAGGTTCTCCTCCCCTTTTTTCCTCTTTTGACCAGTTATGACCACAGAAAGAGCAACCTTAGGAAGGTCTGAACAAAAGAGGCGTGACTGAGATTGGCATTTCTGGTAAGAGCAGCCAATGCTGCAGATTCCAGGCTTTGGAAATCATTTCTTGTGCTAATAGGATATTAGATAACAGAGATTAATGAAGGTGAACACAATATTCATTCAACTTAGGGGCTGAAATGCAGCCTCAATATTAAAATGTCATGACTTAGTCTTATTCCTAGTCCCATTATCCCAGATTGGTCCCACACCAAGAGATGATCTGCAGGGAGAGAGAGTCCTGGCACAGCGTGGAAAACAGCAGCTCTGTCTTTATGGTAATAATTCTCACCTAAACCCAAAATAAATCATCAGCATACTAAGCAAAAGAGAACTTACAAGCTTACTATGGAAAAATTGCTGAAACCATCAACTCAGTCAGTCACCTCAGAGCAGCAGCCACTCAGAAGCTGACAGGACGTGCTGCCGCCTCAGCAGATGGACAGAAGGGACCCAAAGTGGATCATATATTCATGCAATCACTCCTCAATTACATATTGTCTGGACTGTTAACTAAAACCTGAACACTACGCCAAGAGCAGTTTCGGAACCTTGGTCGCTAGCCCTTTCTTGACAGTATTTATTGAAAAACACAGAGAACACTTTCACTCATTTTTCTACCCAATTATACAAGTATAATTATTTCATTTCAGTTTGTTAGGTGACACAACATAAAAAAAATACCATACTATATGTATTTTTCCTCTCCATTTATTTCAGATAAAGGATGGGAAGGTGTTGATAATATTCAGGATAGCTTACAGTAAGATTAGGTTTAAATCTGAATCATGGCTTGATTTCAGCAGTGTAATAATTCTTCAAGCAGTTCTCACACAGATACTTCAAAATTACCACTTGCTGGTAATCACATTACTTAAATCCATATCTAATAACATTTCTGCTGCAAATAATGGAAAAAATGAAGTTAGAAAGCTGTTGATCTTGTAATACATCATCCAAATTGAATGGCAGAAATCTTGTGGGAAGTTTAGTATTGTGAATTTCTGCCAATTTCTGCAAACTTCTTTTTTTTTTTTTTTTTTTGCAAGTAGACCATAAACATCCTTAGATTTAGGGTTACAGTTAGACCCACTAGCAAAGTCAGATTCAAGGATGAAGATGTACATATATACAGTTACTAAATCTTTTATTTATTTTTGTGCTACTCTTTCATATTTCTACAATATTACTATGTCTGAAGAGTCTAGAGTGGCGCTTTTCCTGATTATGCTTTCTGTCATAAATAATCTGTTATTTTTTTCTTTAAATCTCAGTTAAAAGGCATTGGGCAAAGAGAAATCACCCTTCTCCAGGCAAAGAAAACAGGATGGAGACAATGAGAGAGGGGGTGGAAAGACAGAGCACTCAGGACAGCTTCAGTTCTGTCTAAATTTTAGAAGGAAACCTTTATCCTATTTCCTAATGTCGGGTCAGAAAAATCTGCTATTCCCCTGAATACAGCAACTGGACAGCATCTTTACTCCCATTTCAATACATGAGATATCAAGAGTCACACTGTAATCCACACCTGCCTTCTCTTATTGCTGGGGCAATTAGACTGGGGGAAGAAAACTAAATATTTCAAGTGCTAAGTGCATTGGATGTCTGCATTCAAAATTTAAAATGTTAGTATGATATGGGCTTCTCAATGGAGAACACGAAATCTGCTGAAAAATCAGAAAGGAAAAGGGGGTGAGGGGAAATGAAAGGGAAAACTTATTTCCCAGTAATTCTAGGAACAATTATACTGGGAATATTAGACCTTAGTGCATTGCTACACACTGTGCTCACCTTCTGCTTTAACACTGACAAACTCTGGGGTCTGACAAGAAATAGGCTATTTCATCCAAGATGGTTTACGCTGGCCTAAGAAACGACAAGAGAATAGAGCAAGCAGTCATTGCTAATGACAGCATAGCATTTTTATAGACTAAAGGTCGAGCAATGAATTTCAATTACAGAGTGTCAGGATGCCCAAATGCAGGTACCTGATAACAAGCCTGAAGCACCAAGCTTTTGCAGATTTCATCCTTAGAATTTCAATAAACTCTTTTGCCTTTAGCACTGATTTTTTTTTTTTTTCCCCAAACTGGAAGCCACTAGATGTAATATTTTATGAGAAACTCCATCTTTGCTTCCCTTCAAGAGAAATGATTTTCAAAGTCAATAAAGCAAAATTATAAAACGCAGAGAGTTATGCAATAAAAAAAAGATCCAAAATCACAAATTGAGCTCATTTTTATTATTTGGGCCTGAACCCAGCAAGCTTCTTTTAATACAGCTTCTATAAATATATTTTTAGTTAAAAGAAGCTATTATGACAGATTGATTAATTTAAAGCAAACAAAATCTGCCTCATTGTATACATTTAACAAGGTTACACATAAACTAAATTGCAAAATAAATAGAAGAAAATATTCAGGTCTTGGCCTTGAAAATCTTTTTGCAGGCTCTTTCCAACTTTTTAAAATACATCAGTCATTTTCTTAATAATTTTGTTGTTCTGTTTCCCCAAATCAAGAACAATTAATTCTATACCCAATCTTATTTAAACATTTTTTCAGTACACAATTTCAGTTTTGCTTCTTTGTTTGTTTGCTTGTTTGGTTTTTATCTTGTATTAAAGCATTATTTATTGGGGTTTGGTTACTATTTTGAAGTATTATTTTTTCTCAAATTATTTTTCTGCTCTTCTCGCAGAGGAGCTAGGAATTTTTGCCTTCCCACAAAGTTAAATTTGGAGATAAATTCTAACCATGTAATTAAGCGCTTTCAACAATGCAAGCTGAAGAAAGCTTGAAGCAACCCTACTTTTTTAGAAAACTCAGTTCCATAAAAACATTAACTTTCTGTGAAACTGGGAAAAGTTCATCAGAATTTCACTTTGAACCTCCAGTTATGGCAATAATACCTTTTATTTCAGACTAATTTTTACTGTGCTTTGGCAAGGATTGAAAAAATAATATCAAAATAAAACATATTTTATTCACCTATGACTATTTATTAATGGTTTTGCTTTGCAGAACCTCATCAGTTTCCAAATCTGAACGTATAGCAATCCTTCCAAACAATTTCTGAAAAAAGTATTCATGCTATCTAATCCTAAGGTTGTAATATAGGTGCATAAGAAAAGAACCTAAGTTTCCATTGAAAAGATGTACTCAAAAGTTACCCTCTGGGGTAACTTCTCACTGACTGTTTGGGGAACCTACACTTCTAAATGGACCTTTTCCTGAAGGCAAGCAGTATGAATAGATTATGCAACTTAAAATCTCAATCATGTAGAATCACTTCTTTACCAGAAGGGTATGAGAAAGTATGTTCAGAAGAGCATTATGCAAATTGTACAATACATTTATTAGAGTCTTCCCTTAAAAATCATTATTTTAAGGGCACTTTAAAAAAAGGGGAATACCTGCCAAAGACTTCTGCTGATCCAAGTTAATTCATGGGAGGTGGGAAAGGTTTTGCTTGTCCTTGTACATACTGTTCTAATGTTCCCGAAGACGAAACTAAATTTCCATATATCCAAGTAATAAGGATAATACACTTGAAAGGCCAGAAGAAGCACTCACTAATGGTAAATGCAATCACAGTTTCAGGTTAAACCTGTTTCACATGCACAGTAATTCTAGGCACTTAAACGAAAAACCTGTCCCTTTGAAACTTCACAAAGTAAATATTTCCCTCCACAAGTGAACTCATGTGAAGAATGCTTAAAACAATTTTGAAACTTCATTTGATAGAGACCCCAACTTTGGCTTTCATAGCAGCCATTCTGCAGGAAATCTGAAATCTCTTTGATAACATTGCAAAATATAAATATATATATAAATATATATTGCCAAAGATAAAAATAATACAAGCCTCACTCACCATGACAGGATTTGAGTCATCAAAGCATTGAGAGAAAGATATCTGAGACCTGACCTGACCTGCTCCACCCCAAAACAACAAGAAAGATTTTAAACCCAAATGTTCACTTGAATTAAAGTAAGAAAACCAGAGTATAAAAAGAAAAAAAAAAACACTCAGAAAGCAAAGAGAGAGTGGGAGGGACTTGCACACAACGCAGGAAGAGCAGCAATCCCTGGGCTGGTTACAGCAAGGAGCTTGCAGCACTGCAGCAATTTCCTTTTATCCCTTCTGGCCCATAGCAGGTTCTTGCCATTCCCTGTAGGGTGCAGCAGGAAGGCAAGGAATTGTGAATGAAAACAAAAAATAAAATTAAAATAAAATAATAAAATAAAATAATAATAATAAACTAAAATAAAATAACATGCACCTTCATTATGGCAGTTTTATAGAACTGAGTAAAGGATTGACAGAACTGAGATAAAATGGCTTACGGTTCTGTTAAAGAAATTTAGGCAAATGAATGCAAGCCATCTGCGTATCAGCAACTGTAAATTGTAACCATGTGGACTATCTTTACTAGAGAGATACGATGAGAAATTTCAAACAAAATTTTGACTTACCCTGAAATTATATAATTAGTAAAGGAAGCCTGACAGTTTGCATATTATATGAGTCATCTGCCGTCCTTCCCAGTTTCAGCTGAGGTCAAAGATATCAGTTGAACTGGTGGAAAAACATTAAAATGCTAGCCAGCATCTTATTTTGATGGAGTTTAAATTTGCCCTTTAAAATACATATGGTGTACTTACGTGAATGAAGAATAGTGTAACAGTATCTTTGTGGTTCCCATTTGGATTGTAAGATTCGTACAATACTTAATTCCCCTTATATTTAATGAGCCATACTCAAAATAGGACATAATGACCAAAATGCCACTTCAGATTCTCCAGAGTTAGGACAGTGTGTGAGATGGGGATGCAGCATTTGTCTAACCCTGGCTCATTCTCTCGCATGGCTCCACAGTCACGTTCTGCCTCTTTGCGGACAACTGAAATGAGAAATTAAACAGTCCCAGTTGCTGCCCCCCTCCTTTGTTGGTGCCTGGCCATATCATTGGGGTGACAAGGAAATATTCAGAATGTATGTTCAGGTGACATTCAGAGTACCTCTCCAGGCCCACTAATGCACCTCAGAAATAGGCCCAGTTCTTGTGGCTTCCTTAGCAAATTCTGCTTGAGCCTCTTCCCAAAAGCCCCAACCCATTCTTCCTCATTTCCAGTTATGTTGCTGCCCTGATGCTGAAGACAGAGATAGGGGATAGGGAGGGCATAATCCAGGTCTACAGATAGGACTTCATTAGCAACTCCATTAATAACAGGAGTCAGAAGAGAATCCTGGTCCATCTCCCAGCAGGACTAACAACAGCACGACACAGTTGTTTAGCTTTGTGGCAAATGACAGCAAATAGAATGGAATCCACCTGGGGAAATAACCTGCTAGAGAGTCATTCCTTACAGTAGGACCTTGCTCTAAGTTGTCACATCAAGCCATCAACACAAACCTTCTCTCCCTCAAAGAGCCTCCCATATTGATAATGCTTATCTTCTGCTTGCAAGTGTTGATCTTACTTAATGAATATTTATCTAGCATAGTCCAGTAGGAAGTCTTTGTGATAATTCACACAATGCACTTTAATTTACTTCATTTGAAAAAGTACTATTCTTATCTGAATAACTGTGTCACACAGTTATTAATTAGAATCGAATCCTTACTGAGTAACATTAAGCTTCAAATATTTCCTTCTCTGCATTACAAAGACAGCATGTCCTG
Organism: Tinamus guttatus; assembly: GCF_059628265.1. Classification (NCBI taxonomy): domain Eukaryota; kingdom Metazoa; phylum Chordata; class Aves; order Tinamiformes; family Tinamidae; genus Tinamus; species Tinamus guttatus. The sequence goes on from NW_028288923.1 coordinate 1,123,717, forward strand.
ATTGTTCATAAGAACATGTATATGGCTAGAAATTCAAATTATTAGATGAATAAATAACATGGCAAGAGCCCCCATCAAACTCTTTGAATTAAAATTAAAAAATAAATGGCCACTTCAATGATTTATTTACAGTGACATTTTAAATTAAATACCTGAATACTCATAATTACTGTAAGAATCTTGGCTGAATATTTAACTCTCTTTAGTATGTTGCACATTTTTAAAATGTAAACTAATTTACTCAATAAAAGGATGAAAAAAATCTGCCAGTTTAATAAGGACTGTACAGGATAGTAATCTAAAAATATTAGTGAATTATGCAGCCATTTGATATGATTTCTCTGCTCATATGAGCAGTCAAACCGAACAACTGAAGATTCTATAACAGTCTGGCCCACTACCACATTAAAAACATTAAATAACCATAACCTGCATTTTCTGCTCTCAGACATATGATCCACCTAAAACCAGCAGGAAATCCATAGTGCATTACATCAGTTTTAATTTTGCTACAGGTACAGCAGTATATAACAGTTTACACTGCTTATGCCAGGGTGTGGAATCTTTTTATTGCTCTGACTGCACAGAATATCTGGTGGGACTAATGATGTTAATATTGTCTTCCTGCATATTTTTCAATGTGCACTTGTACTGTTTAGAGCTGACATTAGTGTGGGTGCTCTCAAAAGGGAACTTTCATAGAAAAGACAGCTAAAATTATTTGTTTTCCTTGAAAGGTTTTGGAAAGAAAGCAGGGAGGGAAAATCCACAGGTTTTTCACATATCATAAGGAAAAATAAGCTATTTATTCAGCCTATGAAGAAAGAGGAGTTGGGGGATGTGTGTGTATAGCTTAAACTAGGTGTGATAGTCACATAGCAGATATTTGCAGAAACCAAGTCATACTACAGGAAAACATTCCCAATTGACCACAAAAAATAATTTCTCAACTGTATTTTGTTTAGATTTTTATATAATAGACAATATTATATTTTCATTACATCATCAGCTTGTCGAAGCTCTCCTGCCGTAAGAAGGATCTGCCACGTTACTAAAGCTGCAGTGGTATTTCAGTTGCTCCATTCCCTCATGCTGTGCAAGCCTTTCCCATATCTCTTGAGAATCTAACTGTGAAATGCAAAAATAAAAATGTATTTATGGATACACTTGGCTAACTAATAAATCGTTTTAAAAATCACAGTATTTAAAAGAGCACACTCTGGATATTTGTTAAGTATGGATTCGCTCCTACCATATCCAGAAACTTCAACAGAATAGTTCAAATTTTTTTTTTCTCCATTCCTGGAATAATAATAATTCATTCAATTGTTAACAAGAGGAAAAGAAGATGAACCTGTGTACAATTTAGACATACTAGTCACAAAAATGAGGGCTATAAAACTGAGCTATAGTAATACTGGTGGCTATAACATAAATATAGGAAATAAATTAAGTTAGCTTCCCATTTCATCCATCCTTATCTCTAAAAGGCATTTTGTGTTCTGCAGTCAAGAGAGGTATGTAGTACTGGGAACAGAAATTGAGTACACAGAATAAAATTTTAAAGCTGTGAAGGACCTTAAGAGATGTGCATATCCCAAGAAGAATATCCCAAGAAGAAACCACAGTTGTGTCATTTCAGGCAGCTATTTGTCTACCTTGTTCTTTTGTATTCCCAAATTTGGAGCCTCTGTAACCTCCCGAGGCATTCCATTTTCATGATAGCCATTACAGTATTTTTTCTTGTTATGTCAAACCTAACACTTCCTTGTTAATACCTTTAGTCTCATTTTAAATATGATGGAGTAATGTGCACTCATCCTTTAAAGTAACAGTTTTTGAATAATAAAAACCCAAACTGTCCTGGTTTTTGTCTTCTTTCCTTAGGCTATACAGCCTTACTTGATTTATTTTGTATTCAAAAGATACGTTCTGATCTCTCTTGAAGCTGTCTTGTGGGCTTTCTTCAAATAGCCCACAATTCACCTCCTTCCTGAAGCACTGTGTCCCAAACTGGACATATTATGTGAGTTCAGTCTCACTAAAGCTAAACAGAGCTGAAACACTACTTTCCATCTTACTCTGCGTCCGCATAACAAACGGAATTTATAACACAGAGAAGCTGAGCTAGAAAATAAACAGATTAAATAACTGTTTTACAGGTATACACTTGCCTTCTATTTTGCTGAGATGTATCTCTTTTAATCCAAAAATCAAAAGGTATTTTTATTTTCCTCAGATCTAGCATTGCTTGAGATGTGTTAGAAAATGGATCTTTACCATCTTGACAGAAAAAGTGACTGATGCACTTTTAAAAATCTTTAATAATCAAATTTTGAAAAGTATTTAATTCTTAAAAGTCATTAAAAATGCTTGGAAGAATAAATTTAATTTATGGCCTGATAAATTCTAAAGAAATACCTTTTTGACTAAGAAATAATCACATATTTTGCTTTTTTTCCTGCAATATCTTTAATATAAAACATTTCACTTAGAGAATTAATATTTTTAAAAATCCCTAATGATTTATAATTACTAGTGTCCTTACAAAAGTATTCCATTCAGTATAACATCCAAAGAAATAATATGAAACATGTTATTTTAAATATATGAGCAACAAAAGTTATTAAAATGGAGTAATTCAAGGAACAAAAGCACATTAGTAAAAATAATTATTTTCATCCACTTACCTCACAATTTATATCCTTAGCCTTTTGTTGCTTGGGTATTTAAAAGTATCTAAAAAAAAAACCTCAGGAATTAATACAGTGGCCTGAATGTATTTTTATGCCATATTAATTGACCTCACACATCATCTGAATTTAAACTCAGCTTAGTCTAGACAGGAAATGCAAATACAGTTTAACTAATGTTAATTATTCTGCAGTTGACCTTGATATTTTCCTACAAAATAGCTAGATGACTCCAAAAATCAAAGTTCTTCAAAAAAAAGACCACCAGTAGGAGGTCTACAGCCCAAAGCACTTATTCTTGTTCCAAATAATACAGCCAATCACCCTTATTTTTAACCTTTATCCATGACTTCCACTTCTCTCTCCTCTTCCACTTCCCGTTGCCAAAAAAAAAATTAGTCCTTCTTGTGAAAAAAAAGAATATGAATATTATTTGGCATGTCAAAACAGCAGTTCAGATTCCTCCCTGTAAACCTGAGTTATCAGGCATTCCTTATGGTGCACTGGGTAGTGGTGACAGGGGACAGCAACCCAGGGGAAACATTCTATCTACTGACACAGTAATAACAAAATAATAACAATAATAAGTATATAATAATAGGAATATGTACTATCAATCATATATCATACATAATTATTTAATTTATATTGTAATACTGTTACTGCGCCACAGCCTTCTGCTAGTAAGTGGAGTGTTACTGGTAAGTAGACAGCGTACCACAGCTCCAGGTCCTGGCATGTTGCAGTCCAGGACAAAAGCCTTGATTGAAAAGCCCATGTTGATGTTCCTCAGTAAGTGCTTCAGCCTGAGATGACACCAGCTACCTCTCTTCAGCTACTGCATCTGTCTGACAGAAGAAGAAAAACTAATGCACTGCTAACGTACATATGGTGCAGGTGGCTTGATTTCTAACTTATCTCAGAACTACACTATGCCAACTTCGAGAGACTTTGAGTGTACTGAAAGTCCAGAAACACTAAATAGGAGTTTTGCCATTTGTCTCAAAATGTCTCATTTTGGACCAAATCCTAGCTGCATGTGCAAGACATTTTTTGAGCACAGATCTGTTTGTGTTTTGCCTAACATGTTTTCAACGAACAGAGCTTCAAAGCAGTAACTTTATTCCATGGTAGGCAACCTTGCCCATGCCCTGCGATCCCCAACCACAGACTCTTTACCAAGCCCCTTATCTAGGCGTCTTAGCTTGACTACTGCATCTTCTCAAGTGAGAAGGATGATTCCAAGCTAGCATGCTTTGTTAATAAAAGCACCTGGTCTAGAACAGGGAAAGACATAAGTTCTCCCTTTACACATGGAAAAATTGCATGCAATGAGATTTTTGTATTTTTATCTACTTATCTAGAACCACAGAGATGACAGCTTGGACTAAATTGGAAGTAAATGAATTCTGCCTATTCTCCATTTCATCTTAAAAAAAAAAAAAAAAAAAAGAAAGAAAAAGAAAAAAAAAACACAGGTGAATTCAAGCTCTCCCAATTATGAAACATATGAGAACCTGACTATCGAGGAAGCAGTAACTAGAAATCTTCCCTCAAACATACGCTGAAAGTGATCATATTTTATGGAATTTTTTTTCAGCGGACTTTGCATTACCCTTAAGGGTTGACCCATGGCACTAAAAGATGACATATATTCCATTTTACTGTTGCTGCTTTTAATCAAACACTGTCATTCATACCATATTATTTCAACTAAAATTAAATAGAGGTTTGCTCATGTCAGCAAATGCTTTCCAGTACCAAACAAGTGTTCCCTATATTGTTTCATCTGCATTGGAGCCCAGGTTTTCCGATAAATATCCTGGGGTATTGGAGTGTTTACTAAAATTCAGATATCATTTCTAAAGTGCATCATATTCTAATAAAGAATTTTGAAATAAATATATTGCTGACATTAAAACAAAGGATTTTTATTGTTTTTATAAGCTCAGAATCAGAAAGAAATATTAAGAAAAAAAAGAAACTGTCAGAAAAATAGAGCTTTATGGAATTTCACAGAAGGTAAACAATTCAAAACAAGACATGTTCTTAAATAAGGGAGAAAATTATTTAAAATTAAATTAATTGGGAGTGCAATAGTTGACCAGAGGTTCATGCCATATGTATAAATAAACATCAATCAAACAGGCTCAAACAGCTTGTCAGTGGTCAGTGTCTAAAAATGAAGATTTCCCAGATGATCTATCTTGCAAACATGCCAAGTCTGCATGCTCCTGGGTGAATTCCCCACAGCTCAGTTATTTGAAGATTCCCGACAAAGTCAGTATTACTTTCCATTCTTTAGAGGGGTTCTTACTGAATTAAATTTAATTTAGCATAGGTATATTTCCCTGATAATTACAAAATTTACCTCTCAAAAACTACATGGGTACAATATATTTTAATGAGAAAAAAGCAACTAAATAAGGTAAACAACATTTTCAAATAAAAACAACATCTAAACCTGAAATTTATTTCACTTGACACTTCTATTAGTATTAGATGGTTTAGAGTCAAGATACGTAATAAAAGCCTTCCAATTATCTCATTAACTTCTCAATGCTTTTATTATGGTGAAGTGATTTGTATTCTAAACAACGGACAACATAAGTCTACTCTGTTTTTTAATTGCTTTAGCTCTTTGGGTACCTGAATTTTTCCAACTCAAATGTACTAATTTAAATGTTTTTCCTCTTGCATCTTTTCTAGTATATGTTTACCACTTAGGAGGTCAACAACAAAAAGCACATTTTTACTATAGCAAGAATAAAATAGAATATATAACTATATAAAATAAAAGCACTCAGTTTGCAATAACTGGAAAGGCTGAATCAGGCTGCAGACTGCAGTTATTAAAGGAAGTCATGCAGAAACATGCCCTTTAGCATGATACTTATTCTAAATTATATTACTCTCTTAAGTGCTTATTTTACCATGTGAATCTTTAAATTAAAAAGGAGGCAGTTTTAGGTACAGCCTGCAATAGCTTGTTTTCATCTTATTAACCTGTGTTCTTTTATGAAATAAGATCAGCCAGGTTCACTAACCACCAATGCATTCCAGTTGCTCTGTTCGAAATCTTCAGCTTTTCCTTATTCATGCTTCTTTCCTTTATGCCTCGGGTTGTTTGCTGCACGCTTAGGGCACTGTGCAGCGTAACCCTGCAAGAGGAGGATGAGCAGAAGGACAGTGGGGCTTCTCAGGCTGCTGTGGTGGGAAGTAGTTCTGCTTCAGCTGCTTCATAGTTGTGGCAACACGTAGCTTCTCTGGTCTAGCTTTAAAGGATTGATGTTTGTAGAACAAAGTCTACAATAAGATCAGAATGATCATTATCATTCTAAATAGTAATTTATGCATATGGTTAAAATGCAACTGGATTGGGAAGCAAGTGCATGCCTAGGTACACAAAATTGCATATAACAGATCTGAATATTGGTCCAGATTTACACCATGAAATGAGCTGCTAGACCTCCTCCATTACCTATGCATAATTGATTGAAGTTTCCAACTCTCTTTTTTGAAGACTGATCCAGCAGAAAGTTAAGCAGAACTGTAGTAGTAACCTAAAAGTCTATGGATTAATTTGGCTCTTCGAATACAGACATGCAGGTGTAAATTGTCCTATTTACACATTTATTCCTGCTCTAAAATGTGAAGTAAATGGTAAAAATGTAGAACGATTGGCTTCATTCAAATGACCATTTCACTTTGACCTAGTCTACAACCATGTGGGCCAGGCAGGAGTACCTACCCTCTCTGCAGAAACAGAAGGAGAAATGGTGTTGAATATATTCCATGGATGCTCACATAGTGGAGATGCTTTGCTTTCATCTGTGGCTAAGTCCTGCCTCGCTACTCCTGACACAAGGTGGCCATGGGATGGACACTATCCCATGCCTGGTCACTCGCCTCTCCGAGCACCCTGCTTGGAGCCAGATCCATAGAGGTGCCTGCTCCTGCTTGATATCTGCACAGTGCTTATCACAGCAGGGCTCTGTCTCTAATTTGAGTGCCCAGCACTACCACAGTCGCAACATGAAATAAGATCAACCACATAACCATAGGAAGAAGAGGAGAGTTAAATGAAGGAAGGACTTAATACATGCCACATTTTAACCATTCCCCTCAAATACCCAGTTCAGTAGAGGTCATTTCATCTAGAGCGGTTTGATTATTGTGTTGCAAAAGACAAGGCTCAGGGATAAAGAAACAGGTCAGCTGTTCATTAAGAAACAACTCTTTCACCCTCCACCCCCTAAAAAAATTATTTATAAAATGGTTATGACATGTGAAATCATTAATAGTTAACAGCAAGGTCATAAGCACAGTTAAGTAAGTAAGAAATAAGTTACAATGAAGAAGTGGGCAGGTAAACATCATGAAATGATTTAACTTATCTCTAATTAAGTTCTGGAGCTGTTTTATTCACATTATATAATTTATGATTTCCTCTTAACTGTTTATTTTAACTTGTCTCTTAAACTTTGAAGTTGCACATCTTGTGCAGCCCGGTACATTACTAATTAAGATAACTGTCATTGGATTGTAAGTCTGAGTGATAAGGTCATTCTTAGCCTTTTGGTAGCCTTATGTTGAGATCTGTTATATCCTTCCTACAGCAGGATTCTATTATAAATCCAAACATAGTTTCCTTTTTATCTTTTTTTTTCCTGCTTAGATTATTGGCCAGAAGCAAAGCTGCTCCTTCTTTTATAGCTGCGCAGCAGTAAATCTTCTCCTGCTGCCTAAATAACCAAGATACAACCAGAAGTGACCTTATTTCAGTGTTCAAAACTCTTAGGGGCTTTGTGCTCATATTCTGATATCACTAAGCACCCTTTATTTAGAAATAATGTTTTTTCTCTTATGAAGGAATTTATCATTAATTAATCATGATTTCCTGCAAACTTGAATTAACTGTTGTACCATCGTTAAGTCTAAATCTCCATCTGTTATTTACTATTTTATTTACATGCATCTCAGATGGAAGAAAAATGATAATATGATGTCCGAAAACCTGATTGCTTCAGTTTTTATATTGCTTATATTTGTTATATGCTTGACCCAAGTAGGTTTTAATTATAAACAGATCCCCAATCAGATCTGTATTATCATTCAGAACATCTAAAAACTGAAATGATCATGCCTAAATATTATATGCTTATTATACATTATCTCTTCAAACCATCTGAAAGGAAGGAAGAAAACCTTCCAGAGATGTGCATGGGTAGCTTGTCTTTGCATTGAAAGTAAAAGTAATGGTTGAATTTAAATATTTACTCTGAATTTTTATGTTACTGAAAATTATTTGCTATGTATTTTATCTCAATCCAATAAGTCACCAAGGTAGATGAGACACTGAAACAGGGAGAATAAATTTTATGGGAATATTTACAACTCTGGTCCCATTTTATTTTCAATTAATGAAAGGGATGTATTTTCCTAAATTCAGTAGATGGAATACCCATATGCCATACTAATATTAATGTTGTGCATAGTAGCATGATAAATCTGTAGATGTATAAGAATAAAGAATAGGAATGAAATATCACCAAAAAATATTATTAAAATACTGAAATAGCATAGGCAAGCAGACATTTTAATGAAATACTTAAAAGCATATGTGCATAAACCTATTGCTCTCTCACACCTGGCACAGGAATAAAAACAATCAGAGCTATACAAAGTTTGATAGACAAAAAGAAGAAGAAAGAAGAAAAAAAGAAAAAAAAGAAAGAAAAAAGGAGCTATTTTCTCCATTCAGCACAAGGCAGGCAGCCAGACACTTTAACTTTTCAATCAAATTTAAAAAAATGTCACCAGCAAACTTCATACATCAAGAAAATATACTTTGCAGTTAGATTCAGCAACAGAGCTTGAGTCTGGCAGAAATACAATTATATAAATGATACTTCTGCAGTCATATGGGAGGCATTTGTCATTTCATTGCAATCAATGAATGATGCAAACAATAATGAGTACTAGGAATTAATTGCTGGTCAGAAGGTGTAGGACAAAGACCATAATATGCCTGAAAAAAAAAAAAGAGAATTTATCACATAGTGATTGCTCCTTCTTTCCCCTAAAGAAGCACACAGCTATTGTATTATGTAGAATTCAGACAGACAATCCAGATTATCATTTACATGATGGGCTTTGCAGATCTAATAATAATCATAGGGTTTCACTATAGCATATGCAAGAGTCTCTTGTTGTAGTCATTATAGGAATTCCATCCTGGTAGTGTTTCAGCAAATTGCACTAATCTAAGCAATTCTAATCAGCACAGGCTATCAAGGAGGACAAGGTTGAGGTAGGGATCATGAGTTTCCAATTGCCTCATCAAACTTAGTCAAGGCTTATTTAAGTCAAGTATCTGAAGGAAATCGTGTGTGTGTAGATTTATGAAAAGAACAGATCCTTGTTTGAACAACAGCAAAAAAAAAAAAAAGGCAGGTTAATTCTTTTAAGTGGACTGTTATTCTCTCCATCTGTCCCAAACATTCAACATGCTTCCTGGATGGGGTGTTAGCCCTTGGGCCTACCAGCTATCATCTGAGTTGTTTCAGCTTGCACTGTGGGCTATTAGCAGTGCTGTCTCTTGGACCTCTACGATACATTAGCTCCATCTGTAGTAATTCCATGTCTCATTGACGGATGCAGACCCTCATTAAATAGCTAAGTGAATAAATTTAAAAGAGACTTTTACAACTTTTCCCTCTTTTCCATCTATACACGTGGTAAATCAAAATGCCACTTCATCAAGTGGTGTGATTAACAAAAGATGTTACTAGATAAAAGTAACATTATCAAATAGAAAGCTTTTTCTTTTCTTCAGTTTGTAAATTTCTGTCACTTTACCCAAAGCTCAACTTTTTTTTTAAGGAAAATTTGCATCCTTTCTCACTTCTTTATTTTCTGTTCTTTAAGCAACAACTTTTGTGCTACATTATTGGTTTAATTACTTTAGAAAAGATAACTCCACAACTGAAAGAAGGAAAAGACTTAACCACGTCCATACAAGAGAAGAGATCTCTATTGCAGTCTTATGGGAACCTCACCCATAACATCCCTTTCATGTCCTTTCCTCTGACTTGCTCTATCCTCCTCATTTTCTTCTGGCATCTCCTCTCCCAGGGAGTCATAGGGCAATGAGGTTTCCAAGAGGATAGTACTTCTCCATTAGGACATTAAGAGTTCTCCAAGAAGACACTGAGGTCTGTCCACCTCAATTTCTCCACTTAAGTCTAACTGAAGGCTCTTCTCTTCCAAATCACTAGACCACTAGCATCTAAGCACTTATCTCTTTTGTTCAACTCAGCAAAGTCCTTCAACAAATATTTAGCTAGAGGAAATCCAGCAAATCATGTAAGCATGTGGCCAGTTTCACATCTTGTCTGTTATTCCTAAGACGATGCTTGACTTCTATGTATGTATTAAGTGCTTTGTGGAACAAATACAAATCACGTACTTAAAACTGAATGCATGAAGTCAAAGTATTTAGTAACAGCAATAACTAAAACGTGTGTTCAAAGACTCTGGATCCTGCTGTTGATTATTACAATTTTTAGGGACCTCAAAATTGCTTAAATTCCACAAAAAATGACAATCAACCAAGAAACACACAAGACTATTGTCTTGCTATGCAATGACTTCATTACTTTGGAAATTGAGAACCAGACATAAAAATTTGGTTAAATCTAGCTTTAGCATCAAGTGCCACCAAGAAAACCTGGCAAAATATGCTGTGTCACTTCAGCTCTTTAGGCAGACCCCAGTAGATGGCATCAGCTGGCCAGCAAAGCTCTACATTGTACCTCTTAATGTAGTAAGAAACTTCAGAAGGAGAATGCATTTTGGAATGAACCGGGTACTTTTTATGCTGTATGACAAAAGCTAACCTTTGAAAGAGAACTTCAGGGACCCATTTGTCTTCTTATTTCTGGTTCTTTTGAAAGAAAGAAATGAACTAAGGCTTCATAATAGGCAAGCCATACCAACTAGATCTCATTTTTATCCATGAACATTTCAAAGTGTGAAAACACTTCCTTTGTCTGTTACCTCAACTAAATCCTGCAGAGAGAGGATCCTGATTCATGACTTGGAGTCTAGGTGTCACTAGAATAAAAATAATATTATTGATCATTAGTACCTTAGTAGAAGATGGAAGAGAGCTCGAAGGAATCAGGCAAAATCCAGATCACGTAAAAATGACTGTATTTGCTTCACATAATTCTAATATAAAAATTCACATGGCTACATTTTATTTTAGCTGGAAAAAAACATATAAAACAATGAAACAGCAGCTCATCTTGCTCAGATAGTAAGACGTGTTTTTTTTTTATATATTCATGCTTACAAAGGAAAGCAGCAAATTTAGAAGCCATATGTTGCTTATAGAGTTTTCTCTCTCCTTCTGGTTTTGAAAATTGGCTCTGGAGTTCTTCTCTTCTACTTTGGGTTAGCAAAAATACTCCCAGCTCCGAATAATTTATCATGCTACTTGAACTTCTTAATCATTCTTGTAATCAACTCCCTAGATCCTATTTGTATACTCATTATTATCATCTATAGAAGTGTGCATACCCAGAAACCTGTTTTTCTGTGACTTAACAGTCTTTTGATTAAATTCTATTTACACCTAGGGCAAATAATGAAAACGTACATAAAGGTAGCATTCAAATTTTCTCACTCCTTTCTTCATTTCTTTAAAAGCCAGAAGCTTAATAATGGAAAGTCAAAGTCAGCGATAGCCAACATGTAACAAAATGCTGTTGTTCACAGTACATATCTATGCAAATGTTATTAATGACTTGTGCTTTTCGCTTTAAAGGCCATGACAGTAATTTACTTAAGAATAGGCTAAGCACATGAGCAATAATGCTCATATGTTTATAATTAGACAGGTTTCATATACTTTACTGTTTGGGTCCTAAAGCAGCATTCAGGTCCCTGAATAACAAAAAGGCACAAACTAAACCATGAAGGTTGCCCATATGAGGAACTAGGTATGCGGGTGATGGAATCATTTCAAGATTGTGAAAGACAGTGAAGTCAGGTTGGGATTCCCTCCCTCTCCTGTCCTTGCAAAGGCATCTTCTACCGTGACGATTCCCTTCACCACCTGCCCATGACCGCCTGGCCAACAGCACTGCCCTGCTGGCCACTCTTCTTGTGGCACCTGCTCGCACAAGGAGCAGGGATCAGCTCACTCCAAACTATGAGAAATCCAGGAAACACTGACCTCCACGTGACTGCCCCTGCACTAGGGCATCTCTCTGCTCTCTCATATAATAGTAACTTCGGGTATCCAAAGGGTGATACACAAAGGAGGAAAAATGGATGAAACAAGGATGAATCTCACACAGCATTCCCTCCTACGGATCTGCTAAGTGAGCCTAAATTTCAAAAATGTTTTTTTCACAGTGTAAACACAATGAATGAAAACGCAATAGACACAAGGAACTTGAGGATGCGTCTGTTTTGGTCCATATATGCAGCTCCTGTTTACTTATTATTTTGGTTCACCATCATCCTATTCGAACCTTATAGTACAACCAAATATTATGATCTTGAAGAAAAAGAGATCAACTGCATTAGCTCCTATTTTTAGAACTAGCTGAAAATGTGCTTCACTTATCACCTTCCAATAACAGTTTTTCTTTTGTTGATTTGTTTCATGTGTGGTTAAGCAAAACTATTGGATTTAATATTCCCAATTACTAAATACTATGGGCTTTTTAAACCTCTTAAGTTCAAATATTTCATTCCACTTTAGAGATAAACATATATTCTCTTTTCCTTCTTGCAAAATGATCTACTTTGCTGCTGCTCCAATTGTCATATAATAAATTTGTATTTTAGAGCTACTATTATTTACTGCAATAATAAGCTACATCTTTTAAATTTGTTTTTTAATCAAAACATTTTGAATACAGTCCAAAATGGAAACTTTAGCAATAAGAACGGAAAGGTTTCTTTTCGCTGTCTGTCAAGGGACAGATTAATCAAATTAGTTCATGGATTGGGAAAGGCATTAGAAGTACTAGATTCTCAGAGCTTCCATTCTTGCCATTCCTATTTTATATTTGAAAAGTTGTCAGCGGCAATAAAATCAGAAGACAGTGATGTGAGTCAAAAATGTTCCTGCTTAGTTCATCCAGGGTGTTGAACAAGGTATGACTCAAATGGAAGGCAACCGGTGTCATGAAGTTTCATCATCAAGTTTTGCATCTAGCCCACCTTTCCAATAATTTTTATGACAATGTATCATACACTTACTTGTGAAATATTTAGTCATTTGAATTCATTTGGAACCCACATGTCTACATCTCTACAGCCCTGAGCCTAATATGGTCATCTTAAATGTAACCTTTATGTGGGCTTCTCTTAAGAGACATTTTGATAGATATTTTCCTTCCTTGGGTATTTACTTGAAATGGAGATTGCTTTTCAGCATATAGTCATGATCTCAAGGGCAGATAGAAGGGGCAGGAGTTGTGAAACTAGGAGTGCAGCTGACTTTACTCACAAACGACAAGTGAAATATTCTGCCTTTTCTCTAGGTGCTTCTTAATGATATGGACATGTCTAACCCACCAGTTTTATCAGACTTTCCATTCTAGGGAAAACAAGTACTGAACAGTATCATTCATTTTTTATATCTTAGCTGGTTTCTCACGCTGCCAACTAAATGAACACTATAGGACAAAATAGTAGGTATGTAAAAGTGCTTAAAAATCATAGTTAAAATTATTATGAAGGAGCACACTGTTGCATTTGAATTGATGTCTGAACTGTCAAATTTTCCGTTGTGTACAAGCACTACTCATGGTGACCCCATTTTGCAGATATAAGTAATTGCTTCTTGTAAACGACTCTTATTTAACTCTAGAGAACTCGGTTTCTCTTTAACCACTTTCCACTCTTTTAATTCATACACTTCATTCTCCTCTCTGGCTTGTTCAGATAATATATTATAATAGTCAGTATCAGCAAAGAAGGATTGTAAGAGATGATATTAAAAACAATCATAATCTTTTAATTTGACTGTGAAAAGTGGTAAACATCTACTCAGACATAAGAGAAATGCTGATCTACATGAGTTTTAGTACTATGAACTTAGTACTAACTTCAGATACCGAACCTGAAGTTTAGAAATGATAGATATTTCACACTTCCTCCATATGTATATGCACATGAAACACACATGAACATAGAAGCAAAAGCATTCACTGAATCTTTATGAACTGCACGGAAGAGGCTGCAAACAGCCTTTCGCTCTTCAAAGATGTCCTCTTAAAGCAAAGAAAAATCATGTTGTTTCTACCTTTTATCTTACCTATCTCCAGTAGCTCATTTTATCTTTGGCTCAGCAGGCCTGAAAAGAAATGTGACAATGGTCTCTCCAAGAGATCTGTTTCAAAGGAAAAGAGAGAAATTAAAATTGATATTTACATACTCTGGTGATCATATAATAGAAATGTCAATAACTAAAAGCATAGGCCCCTTCAGTATATTAATATTGCAAGATTAAACTTGTGTCATGTGCTTTTACCCTTATAAAATATAATACTAACTAATAATAAAAAATCATAATATACAGGTCATCTCATTCTAAGAGGTCGAAAATATGAGGAAGAGTTGTTCCTCATCAAACCTAATTATCATATAAGCAATAATAATAATAAATAAATAAATAAGCATGCCAAAGAACAAAAAATAATGTGATCTTTGTTCTGATGGTCTTCAACACTGAAATTAGGGATATATTTTAATTGACTAGTTCTTGTTCAGCACATTCCTGTGAAAGCTTTTGCTGCTACTGTAAGAAATTATTTTTATGAACAGCAATCATCTGCTCACCTCCTGTTGTTTCACATTCATTTATGCATTAAATGTACACGTGAACTCTTTTTCAGAAGACTAATGTTTGAACTGTTACTAATTAAATAATGTAAAAAAATATTTTTCTACTTCATAGTGCTTAACCTCTGTACTATAGGCTTCTGTAAAAATATAATCTTCCACAAGAATTAAAATTTTAGCCAGCAAAAAGAGAAAATGCAAACGCAAAAGTGTAAGGCATTTCTACCTTATAAGCCTTCTTAAAGAGTATTTTTAAGAAAGTAAGATTTTGAGGACAGAATTTGGCCATGGACTAGCTGTTTGCCAAGAACTGATTTGTCTTCTAAGCAAACAAAACTACTTCATTGTGATACAAATTTTATTTAATTCTGTATGGAGGGCTACAACAGGGAAACAATGTGAACATTATAAGTCATACCGAAATATTGTAGATAGATGAGAAATGCAATAATAAATAGAACCACGCATTGCCTGTGATGTATTCGTAGTGAATCGGTTCAGTACTTAATGTAGTACTGAAAGTCTGTGTCTTTTCCTATGGAATCTACTTTATTGACTGTTTAGTTTCTCAGAATCTGCATTTCTTTATTGTAGGGTTTCACCGACAGCTATGACTCCTAAAATGAACATATGGTTGAACAAATATTTTGGATAGTGACCAAACATGCTTTTAATCCACTCATCTCTTCTATCTGTATGTGTTGAAAGCATTGATAGTTTCATCCACCTTGAATCTAAGCCCACCATATTTTGCATCCGAGCAAGCTGGCAACTCCTCTGAGCAGGAATCCCCCTCATCAGGTTGTGGAAGTTGGAGAGCAGCTCCATGGATGCTCAGGATTTTCAAGTCCGTCAAGCATAAGAGCGGCAGTATGGGAGAAATGGATCAGAAATTGCTGAAATACATGTGCAGTATTTAAGTGAAAATCACCATCTCTCAAATGAAACTCTTGCTCATCTATGTGAGCACTTCTAGTCTATCTCAGGATGAGATCCAGGCTGTGAGCTTAGACTGCTACTCAGGATAGGTAACAAGTAGATATACCCTTAGATGTACAGGTTGGCAAAGATTTGGACAGGTTTTTTTTTTTTTTTTTTTTTTGGAAGATAGTTTTAGCTTAAAAGAATATTTTCAATGTTTTCGCAAAGTTTGTGTTATTCAATATATTTTGAATAAAATAGGAGTGACAAACTGGCTTTTCTAACATGAAACTGCTTTAGCAAGTGATTTCCAATTAATTCTAGGTAGGTATTCCCCCTCCATCTCAAGCTTCATCTTAACCCTGTTCAAATGAAGAATTGACTTTTCCACTGCCTATCAGTAATAGTTCCATAGATATAAAATAAAGGTGATATTGTGACTAAAGCCAAAGACTTAAATTCCTTTGCAACTGCTGAATCAATATTTATTTATCCAGCCAAAAAACTCATAAAGGTGCAATATAAAAAACCGAAAATTATTATATTAACACTCAATCAGAGCTCTAGCAACTTCAGAGTCATGCCCCAATGCTTCTGTATGTATTTGTTCATCTTAAATTGTATTAAACTACAGTTTAGAAAAACTGACAACTAATCAAAAGATATGTCTAGTTCTGAAATGGGTAAATTCTATCTTACTGATATCCTTAGGGCATTATCATTCTTTACAGTGAAAACAGGATGATATCCAATAATTCTAAGAATAATTTTGTGAAACTTATGTTCAATGGTAACTACCTAAAGCAGTGTTAATGGATTTCTCATGACAAATGTCAAGCTGAATTTTACTGATGGAAATTGATTGCCTTGGTCATCATTTCATCAGGCAACTTTAACACTGCCATGAGAAAATATGAGCTATAATAATTTAGTTAACTAAATAAGGTGGTGTTCATGTTTTCATCTTCATCACTATCACACCTGGCTTACCAGAAATTTTTTCTATGCTCTTGTTCATGTCGATTAACAGTTTTTGATAATACTCAGGACATTTAACTTTCATATATTGAAAAGTATTAACATGATGCTAATACTTAGAATATCAGACTACTGATTCAGGAGAATAAACTGAAAAGGTACATGATAGAGATATAATTATGTGAAGTGCGTTACAATGTTTTCACTTAGATTCCAGCAAAGATTTTAAAACAGAACATCCTATGCATGCTTTTGAATTTCCACATTTTGGTACCTTTTATCTACTTGTTTCACTTCTACGTGATAAAGTGAATATTCTAGTAAAACGAAGGGATTAGATCAGTGTAGGAAGAAGCAACTATACTAGTATCTTTTGCATATTTGGAGCAAAGAGCAAGCAAAGGTGAAGTTTAGCTTTGGAAACAAAAAAAGGGAAATCAAATCAGCTTTCTCAGGAGATAACAGTAATGCAAAACAGATACTTTCTTTTAACAGAAGCTCAATACCTTCAGACTAACTGATCCTAATAAAACACCTTTTCATTAGGGATTATTTGCCTCCTTTGCAGAGACATTATTGAAGATTAATGAATTTAATGAAAAGTCCCATGTAAGCATCAAACTAAGAATTCTGTTCCTAAACCAGGGCAGCTGACTTACCCCAGTGAAATCACCTTGTTACCATATGCATCTAATCTTGACCAGGTGGTCTCATTGCTTATCCATCAATTATTGTATCTCAAGGGAGAGCTAAAAAAGATTTGGCCTGTGTTTCCAGGCAAGTAAGAAACTGAAAGTAAAGACAATTAGTGAATTGTTGTTGATTTTTACAAAAGATCTTCCCCAAAAAAATGCTTAAAATGATGTGTAGAGAAACTCTTATCATTCAGATATTTTTGAGACATTGTGCTGCTTCATAGGAGGAAGTGGTTTTTATTGTTATAGTCTATGTCTTCTTCTTGCTTCAGTTCCAAAAACAAATGTCAGAAGCTTTCAGATTTGGTTCTAGCTCTGCATTTTTCCCTCAGAATCCCAGCTCTTGCCAGGAGTTTAGACCAACATTTCAGTGTGAGGCACGTTTAACATTTTTCCAGCTCAGATGAATAAATAATATGAGCCTGGATGAAAGTCCAAATACTTTTTCCCATGGTTGAGTTTGCTCAACCTGAGGTACCACAGTTGGGATGTTTATTTAGTAAATTAAATAGACTGAAACAGATGTCAGATCTCAGTGATTTACTGCTTTGGCTTAGCTGTGGTCATTTGAAACCAGAAACAATGGGGAAATAAATCCTGCTAAATATAAATTAATTCTGGGAATTTTGAATAATGCATTATTTCCATTTTGTAAAAACTGAAAGCCAGCTTTACATTATGTCATAAGAACTACTCAGATTTCATAAAAAAAAAAAAAAAGATAGTTTAAAAGAACTCTATGTAGCTTGATAATATAATCCATATTTAGGCAAAGACAATATTACTGTAGCTGTTGTTTTTTGCCTATTTTAACTTCTAAATAATAAAACTTTGACCTGCCAATAGTCAGGAGAAAGGGGAAATGAAAAGGAGACATTTCTCCTTCAGCTGAACTCTAGTATTTTTCTGGTGTTAGGTGATCTCCTTAGTTGCCTGTGAAGTTCCTCAAGGACTTAACATTATTTATTTTTAGTCCATAAAATTCTCAAAAATCTAGATGTTTAAGGTAATGCCCCATTGACCTTACTTGTTATTATATATCAGCTGATAAGCTGTATTGATTTCAGTAAGTCCAAATGACCTCTTTCCTCCCCTTTCTTCCTTTCATTTAAGTAGAGAATCAGTTATGGTTACCTTCTGCTGTTTCAGTTTTAATGTTTTAAAAAGAGTTTTAAAAACTCTTGTTTTTTGATTTGGCAACTGTAACAACAGGAAGTATTTAGCAGTATTTAAAGCTGTAACACTGCGTTAACAGAGCTAAAATGAATCCAAATTACTCCCATATTTCAGAAGTCAAAAAAGCAAACATGACAAGTTTATTTCCTTCCACACTTGCATATCTGCTTAAGAAACCTCTTACCCATGTTAACCAGCATGCCAGCACAGCGAAAGCACAGGAAGATTAGAAACATCTTATGTATCCTACCCTAATTAATAGACTTTACTCTGACTTTTAAATATCTGTATTGTCCATTATGGAAAAAGCTACTGAATATCTCCTACTCAATTCTATCTTCTCAATGAAGTATAAGAGAATGATTAAACTGCATTTTTAATATTGATTTTGGGAATGGATTTTAAATTATTTGCATAGCTTCATTTAGTGAGATTATCACTTTCAAAGATGTGGCAGATCACATTTTGCTAAAGGTATCTGCAACTCTTGCACTGTATTTTAATCATGTACATAGGAAAACTATATTAAAAAAGCAAGCATTGTACATACAAGTTGACTACTCTAGTCGTACAAAGTCATAACTTAAATCTTCAGAAGCAAAATACCAAAAGTAAGATTTTCAGAAGCTTCTGATGCCTTAATTCGGTAGTTAAGCTAAAACTTATGTGTATAAATATACATTGTATATTTGATTTTCTTCTCCGCATTTTTTGGAAATATACATATCAGTTTACAGAAAATATTGAATCTCTTTCTGAGGATTTGAATGTCAGTTTTTTGGTTTAAAGTATATGTAAAAACTCCTTTCCTGGGGTAAAGAATTTTGCTGGAAAAACTCCCTTGACTTCCTCTAGTATAAGTTAAATGCTATCTAAAAAAAACAATTATGCAAATAGATGACTTTTTTTCTGCAGTACGCTATAAAAAAAAGCCAAGAATGAACATATCAGATGTTGTTTAAACTGATGCAAACATTGGGGTGCCTGAATTTGTTTATTTAGTTTTCACTAAAAAATGAGAATTTTTACTATATTTAGATTCTTATAGAACTTTTTACTGACACTATTTACTAAAATTTACTAAAATTCACAGAAAATTTCTGAGACACTGAAAAAGATGCCGTCTAATGTCTCTCCCAGCTGTAACTGCACTGAGAAAGCAACACAGTAAGCTTGGCCTTCTGTTCCTCCATAGCTTTTAATAAAAGTATCATATTATTCTAAATACTGTGTGATACCAGATTGGAATAGTTTTCTTTGTAGATTAGGGCAACAACACAGAGTCCTTCTTATGGTGTTCTCAAAGATGTTCCTCCACATTAAATGCTAATATGCTTTCAGTCAGCAAGGATATACATGGACCTATATGTATGTATATCTGCTATATTTACGTAGAAACACAGCATTCTTAGCCTGTTAAAAATTAAATATTTCTCTGTGCTTCTTTTGAACAGAAACATAAAGCAAAATGATATATATCTTATACTCTTCTATATAACACATCATATTTAAAAATGTGTTGGTGATTTTCAGTATCAGTTGTCAAAAGAAACAAGATTATGTTTTGCTTTTTAAAACCACTGTGACATGACAACCGAATTCATGGATTTTTCTCTAAGTGCCTCCCAGGAGCCTGGCAATAAAGGGATGTTTTAACAAGATGTGATTATGCTGCCTTTCCCATACTCCATTACTTATCCAAGGTATGATATTAGCAACTAGTAATAAATGCAATATGCTGATCATCTGGCTGCAGTCTAGAAAATGCCAGAAGTCAAAGAGGTAACAAAAGATCTCCAGAGTCAAAGTTGGCTCCTCTTTCTTGAACTGCATGCAGTGTTTTTAGAATGCTATTCAAACCCTTAGCCTGTCCCCAACTCATTTTCTTAAACGAAACTTGCAGGACTTGAGCCTGTCTACTTCAAGCCTTGATTAATGTTGTTAACGGCTATCCCTGCTCTCTCCTTGCTTCTGCCAGATGGAATGCTGAAGATTATTCTGCATCACTTAATTGGAGTTTAAAATTAAAAAATGGTGAGTGTTACGGACCACGTTTTGCCCCTTTGATCCCTGTACAGACAAACAAGCTTCTCTAATCAGTAATTCCCCCGTGCTCTAATTCAGAGGCTGTCTGAAAACATATACCTCTCATGTCTACGGTATGTATTTATACTATGTCATTTTCAAAGGTGAGGAGGTAAATTCTGGTCATATATGCTTTTTTTTCCCCTCTAAATAAGTAATCCTACGTACAGTAATGTGGTTCTTCACATACACTGCTGTGTACACCTCTCAAACACACAGCAATACACTCACAAAAAAGAAACATAGCAACATGTGCTAAACTATGCATACAGCTCCTATAAAGTCAAATCCAGGACATCTTTTTTTGCAGTTGAGTTAGGGACAATTTTGAGAAGTGACTTTCTGCATTGTTTTGGAGGGCAGCCAAACCGAGCAAGGGCAATTATACCTCTGCTTCTGTTTGTAGCAGCAGTCAAAACGCATGTCTGTGCGCCCAGGAATATGTATGTAGACAGAAGTCTCCACAGTAATTTTAAAACAACTCTTCCTCCATTTTCCTATTTAAGGAAAATGCAGGCATTGCAGGCAGCATTAGCATAGGACAAATCACACAGCACACACCTGCAGTAAGGAAGGTCCTGGGCCTCTCTCTTCTGAGCATAGCACACAACCTCCAAAGCCCTTCAAATAGGGCCTGTGGTACAAAAAGAAAGCTGCAAAAAATATGAAAACCGTGGCCACTGGCTTTCACTCTACAAAGGCAAAAAGACTCACATACCATTTCCAGTTTTCCAATATTCTCTAAAAAGCTGTGGGAAATCCCTAGAAAGCAAATGGGAATACTAGAAAGCAAAAAATAAAAAATAAAATAAATAAAAAAAAAGGCAAAAAAAAAAAAATCCTAGAAAGCAATGACCATTTCTTAGAAAGGCTGTATGTTGAGGAATTCCTCAAAAGCCTAAATTCCTAGATATTTGGGAAAGTCCTAGACATCAAAGGAGGAATCCCAAAGGTTCTGGATCAAGGAATTGCTAGAAAATGCTGGGTTACTTTGAAAAACAAAAGGAATTTTCTTCCTAGAAGTAATCTTTCTTCCTAGAAATGTTACAGGTCCGGGTGATGCATCTGCAAGGTTCTTCCTGCAGAAACAAGAATCTTGGAGTCCAAATATGTTAGCAGAGCCTACCCTGCCAGGTAAAATAAACTCAGAAAAATAACAGGTAATCAGCTAAGAAAAATAAGAAATTATACAAAAAAACAGTATTTGGATCCCAAACTAATATATGTCCTTTTAAAATTAAAATTATTTCCATCTTTGTCACATTTTCAAAATATATAGGTATATATTTCTAAATTCATCTGTATCAGAATAGAACTTCCTATCTGCATGGAATAGAGAGGATATTAAGAATATCATGATTATTTTTAAGACATCAAGTCCCATTTTGTTTTTTTGATTAAAGAATGACCACTTTGAAATCTGTTTTATTCTGATGAGCACTGTATTCTTGAATCAGGAAAATATTTGAATACATGATTTGTGAGAGCTTAATTAATGCTTAATATAAGCATGTGTTTATCTTTGCATTAAATTTTTTTTTCTTTAAGTCAGGTATCTTATGTAATGATTTTGTATGAGTTAACAGACCTTGTTAACTTTTACCTTTGTCCATAACTGCAGCAGAATTACAAAATGAAAAACAGCAATAAAATAGCTCAAGAAGAATATTCAAAAGCGCAGCAAAGCTGAAGTGGTTCTTCTTGCCTGTCATTCAAAGATCATAGCTGCTCATGCTCGTTCTGAAGAGAGAGAGAAAAATCTGAGCTTGGAATTTGTTTTCTTAACCACATGATATTAACTGCACTGGCCATCTTGGTTTGTTTAGCACGTAGCTGTTCTAATCTGGAATAACTCATCAAGCAGCACGTCCTGCTGAAGCTACAAAGGGAAAAGGATGCTGCAGAAATATTGTATAGCGAATACCAGGCAAATGACATCTTCAAATGAAATATTCTATTCTCTGGAAGGAAAGAATAGAAAATAACTTTTATAAGCAAAACATCAGGCCCAGAAATAAAATTTGGATATATTTTGCAATGATAAGTTACAAGCTAATTTAGTGTCATGCAAAGCTGCAGGAGCCCACATTTCAGGATGGAAAGGTTGAGCAAGTCCAGTCCCTTAAAAGATAGGCTACCTTGCACTCTGAGAATAAACTTGTCCTCTGTTTGGTTCCCCACACAGCAATGGAATATTGTTCCTCGAGTAGATATAGTTTCATGCATTTGGGTATAGATATAGTTTCTACAAATTTTTGCACAGGATCACATTCTCACAGTACAGAAAAAATGATAAAAATAAATCATCATCATCAAGAATCAAAGTTTCAAAGAAAGGTATTCAGCATTTAACTATAATATTTAGTGTTGTTCAAGTATAATGATTAGATACTTGAGATTCAAGTCTTTATGTGTAATTAGCTTAATCCATAAATTATAATCCATGAAGGTAATAAAAACAGTCATTTTGAAAATCAACTGGCAAACAAGCCCATAATTTACTGCAATAATTGTGCTCAGTAACAGCAGCCTGCAAAAGTCAAAATGCTTTTTCTTTCTTTCTTTCTTTCTTTCTTTTTCTTTCTTTCTTTCTTTCTTTCTTTCTTTCTTTCTTTCTTTCTTTCTTTCTTTCTTTCTTTCTTTCTTTCTTTCTTTCTTTCTTTCTTTCTTTCTTTCTTTCTTTCTTTCTTTCTTTCTTTCTTTCTTTTTTGTTTTTTTTTTTTTTTTTAAAGGAATGCTGCCCATCTCTGCTCATATTATATCAAATTATTTCATGTTACTCTCATGATTTTCTTGCCAAGTTCTTCTGGTAACTGGTAAAAACAAGAAACCAGAAATGGAGGATGACTACCCATTCCTCACTTGGACAGAGTTAATGCATATAGTTCAAGATCCTGACCAGAAGCAGATTTCTTCTGAAATTACTATGATTCCAGAATTTCATATTTTTCTCTGAAGAGCTACAGTTGGTAATGGGACTCAGTACCAACGTATACTTAGCAAGAGGAGTGGGATTTTTTTGTATTAAGGGTGGTGTTTCATTCTAATTTAAGTTAGCTATGATTGAAGTACTTATGTTTTTTATTTAATTCGGTGTCCTTGCTACAAAGCATCTCTCCTGTTTGCTTTTTTCTTTCATAACTTTTAAGTTTTGTAAAATATCAAATTTTATTACATTAAAATAATAAAATTTTACTAAACAATTCTGATCACGCAGAGTTTTGTGCTAATTCCCTTGCATTTGCCACAGAAGCTGAGCATTGCAAAAAGGAGTGATAATTGAAAAGTTGTGCTAACATGTGGTGCGTGGCAAGGAACAGCAATTTCAATATGTAGACTTCAAAATAGTATTTGTTTTACAAGACAAAAGGAAAAATGCAATCTGTGGTTTTTAGTTGCAGCAATTTTTCCTCTCCATCTTGGCAATACATGGGTCGTCCTTGCCTCCTATTACTAGAGAGAATTTGGAAGAAAACATGGTTCTGGCTTGAGGGTGGTCAGACAGGGCAAAGGAATCTAAGACAACAGACAGGAAAACTGCATGAATGCACTTGGAGGTTAATGCTGTTAGGAGCTGGCTAATTCCTCCTGGTTAGATTGCTGTCATTTGTAGTAAAGCATCTGCCTATTGCTGTAAAGTATCAGGCAGGCAAGCCCTGTTGGTGCGAGCAGGCAATTAGAGCTGTGTCTGCCTCTGTAGGGCACTTGCAGAAGAGGCTGAGCCATTTTCACAGATAATCCATTTATAAATCACAGTAATAAAATGGCCATCTCGACAGCCGCTCACAAGCGTTCCTGCATGTGTTACAGTTGTCTCCAGGCAACAGCACCGTGTTCATTAGATAAAAGGGGAGGTGGGGATGCAAGGGTAGGGGTTCTGGCAGCTTTTCATTGATTAAGGTGAAAACGGCAAAGGGCTAAAGATAGACTAGTGATTAACATCCGGATCTGTTTAAATTCCCTTAGTTACTTGTTTGAGACACCAACCATGATACAACTAATGTACGCAGAAACACCGGAAAAGTGCATTGGCTGAATAGTTATTTCTTCTTGCTGTATATATTCATTAAAGTTTTTTCCTTTCCTCTTCCACTCATCCTCTCTCCTCTCATCCACTCATCCTCTTATTTCTACTGAATATTGACTTTAGTATAAGTTCAGCCTACAGTAATAACTAAGAATGTAGGAGCAGATGATAGAAACTCAGGTACACGCTATCCAGCTGTTAACAAAGGCATTTTGATTCCTACACATTCTGGAATACTAATTATAAAAAGCTTGGATTGAACAAGCAGAAAAGTAATTTTTCACGAGCCATTACAGTGAAAAATGGGGATAAGTGCATCTTTCCTTGAAATAAAAGCTTTTGTAAATTCCCTAGTTTATCACATATACAATTCAAAATCAATGAGAATTTGGTAGAATACCCACAGTCATTTGAAAATCACAGTATCTGGATACACCATCAAATAAGGTATTATAGAAATCCCAACTTTATAAAAGCAAATACAGTGGTAGTGGTTACATGTCAGCAAAAGAGGAATCTCTATTCAAAGCATTTATTCTGTGTAATTTAGTCACCAATTTTATCTAGTTCATTACAGCCAGCTTGCAGAACAGTACCCAGAAGGAAACCAGTTCTTCTCATTTGGAGAAAGGACTTTTCTGCAAGAAAGATTAAGAGCAAAATCCTTGTAATACAATAGAAGTGAAAATGGTGAAACATTGCTTTAGATTACCGTTAAATAGCCCTCTTTTACACAAAGCACCCTATCCGTATATAAATAATAACCTGAAGTCTAAAGAAAGTACCCGTATAAGGGAATTTATTTGGCTCCTTTTGAAAAGGAAATAAGAAATGTAATCTTCAGAGCAATGCAATGGCACTCTCAGAGCTGATGGGAAGCATTGCCTGCTATTGCATGGACAGCCTTTGAAAAGACAGGAGCCTTCTTTTAGAAATCACTGCACCCCAGCAGAAGGACAGATCAGCAGGGAGCGCAGCCCAGGGCCCTCCTGTAGTTGTCTCTTCGCTTTGGAGCTCCTCACGCTCCAGATGTGCATCCCTGTATTAACCGCTCACTTGTTGCAAACGACCTCCTCGTACTCACTTCACCCAGTATATTAAAATCTTACGTGGACTAGAAAGCAATTCCCATAACCTGACTGTGGCAGCACATTTCAACAGCGTTTTGCCTGTCTGATTTTGGAGTAAAAGACAGAGGAAAGCTTGCAGATCAGACTCTTTTGCCTGTGGCTACAGAAAAGAAGCTGAAGAGTTAAGATTTATCTGGCAAAATCAAGCTAGCTAATCAAAAATGCTGAAACAGCATAATCACAAATAAGGCTATTCATACTATAGCTAAGCTTGCTGCTCCATTGCTAATGTCTATAAAGCTCTTCCCCATTAACTTTCCCTAGAAAGTACATCCTAATTAACTACTTGCATTCCCACGTACTGTATTCTCTCCAGAACATGTAATCACTGAATCAGGTGAGTCAAGCCTAGAATTCAAATCCAAAACAAGGGATTTATCACAAAAGGTCACACAAAGTACAAGAAAGTGGAAAAGGGGGAAAAATGTGTTTGGACAGAACACACTGAAGAAAGACGCTGGCATGAATTACTAAATATAAACATATAAAATTACCTGAAGAGGGAATAAATAAATAAAAAAATGGCTACTGTATTGATCCCTCAATGTCTCATGGATTTCTGTTCTCTAATGGCATTTCTCACAATTATAAAAGTTAATACATAAAACTTAAAAATGCAAACAGCCTTTAACAAGTTAGAAAATGAATTAGAGAAAGAATAAGAAATACCAAACAGACAAAAAACCAAACATTTGCTCAAAGCAGTAAATCTAATGGTATGTCTATATAACTTTAAAAATTCATAGAAGAAAGAAGAATCAAAATCTGAATTAGATGTGAGGAATTTCTGAGCTGTTAATTCTAGCAATACAGTACTTGCAACAAATAGCCTCAGCTGGAGTATCAGACAGATATTGGCTGTCTGAACCCTTCATATATTCACAGCTTGTTTTTCATTAACAGTGACAGAAAGTATGAATTAATTTCATTCCTCTCTTATCTTGTCAAACTATTTGCTTAGTTTTTGAAGTAAGCAAATAACCATTGTCAATCACATGCACCGAGTACCTAATTATTTACAAGCAGGTTTAAATGGCAAAATACAATCATGTCAAAGAAAGGTTGCTTAAGCAACCGCCTTCGACAGTTTTGTCAAAGTCATGATCCTCTAACTGATTCCCTAGCAATATATGCATTGCTGTGGAATGGACAACAGTTTTCCTTAGGAGTCTCAAAAAAGGAGAAAAAAAGGCTAAGAAAACTTCCCCAAAAGTTCCCTTTTAAAAAAACTGAACCTTCAAAATTTGCCCTTGTCCCAACTTTCAATCCTTCTGTGTGTCAACGATCTGTTTCATCTGTTTCCTGTTTATATGTAAGACGTTAACAGAAGAAACACAGGCTTTCTACTTTGGTTTTGTTTTTTTTTCCCCTCCCACGGCAGATCTTTATTTGCCACCTCTTCTCCCAAACACAGCTCCATTTTTATTCACTCTCATATAAGCTAATTCCTCAGCTCTAGTTTAGCTGTTGTGCAAGAGCATGTAGTACACGAGCTCCTTTCGGAGTAATATTAACATTCTTTTTCTCTTCTTAAGTTAGACTCTGTATTGCTTATACCTGATAACATTTCTAATGCTTTCTTTCTGCCACAGCCCCTAAAAGCCCTAAAAAGCTTGAGCTCTAGTGGTGCCAACTGCCTCATTTAGCTGGGTACAACAACCAGCCACAGAAATCTGGATGCTGGCACGCACGGAAAGCAAAGCGAAGGCCTTGCAGGAACACAGTGTGCTGTGCAGGATGCAATAATTCATCAGGCTCTGAGTGGCAGGCAGTAAAAGTCATTTCCTTCTGCTCTTCCTCCTAATATGAAAGCACCCCCTCAAGACTGTGAACACATTCCAGGTCTATCATGGAGTTATAAACCTCGGCCAGGGAGAAGGGAAACACGAAAGGCGTTACGGTCGTTCTCAGAGGCAGGGCTGAGTGTGTTGACAGAGTTTTACCTGAATATCACTTGGTTGTGGTTTTCATTTCCCAGGCTCTTATTTCTCCGTCTCAATTATTTACATTTTCTATACTTTGGATATGACTCCCTTTAAAAACAAACTCAAATAAAGCTTGACAAATTCATTTCACTAATTATTCACTAAATTTTTCCCCTGTAGGTAAACATTACAAACTTAATTAAAATATATATTTTTTTAATGTGTTAGATTGTGAATTTATTTGAGTCTTCCCAGATATGCTCATACAAAAGAAAGAATAAGAAGCGCAATCTCTAGCATTTCTAAGGCAAATTTTTCACTCTGCATCACTGAACAAAACATCAGAGGTTGGGCATGCTGGTCTCACACATACTTTGCAACAGAGGAAGAATAACACCTTGATGGTATTAAATGAGCACCACCCATGAGACCCGTTTTTGCTTCTTTGTGTTTCTTACCCCAGCCAGCACCACACTGCCTCTCCGGGATGCCGAGTCTCCAGGATGCTCCATGTTCCCCATCACTGAGTTCCCTTGGAGGGAGGGAAGCTGACACTTACCTCTCTTTCAAGAGCGCCTGCCTAGAGATGTGGCTTGGATCCAGAACGGGATTCCAGTTCAGCACAAATCCCTCTAATCTCTTGGGAGCAGAAGCTACTTTCCTAGACAGCTGACATTTCAGACCACTGATATCATTATTTGGAGGTATTTGCTGGTGTCTATGCAAGATAAAATTTGGAGCGTTGTGCATCTAGCCAAGAAATTTCCTTTCTACAGTGCCTCAAATACTCACACAATCCATTGCAATTGAAGCAGAGAGAAGAACAGGTAAGTCGCATGTAATTCTTCAAACATAGATGGCTCTGATGTGGGGTTTTTGTCCATTTCAAACACGACTTTGGAACCATGGTTATTAATACTGAATCCTTGCTGTTTCATCCAGCAGCAAAAAAATTAATCTGGTCTGGACAATTTCTCTCAAATTAGAGAAATCACTATATCAGCAGATTTTAGCATGGCCACCACGATTACGATGTAATACCTGAATATTTAAAAGTAATTTATTATATCACCAAGCTGTGTCCTGCATATGCAGAGTCCCTCTGCTGAGGAGATAACTCCTTTTGCAAAGAACACCTGCATTTTTTTAACCACACTGAGGCTTTAAAATTAAGGAAAATCAAAGGATTTTATCATTTATATTTGTATATATTATTCTTCAAAGAAGTATAACAATCTATGATCTACAATAATAAAAAAGAAAGAATTCTATACTAAAAATTACTCAAAAATGAGTTGAATGAGTCACATGAAAGCTAATTATTGTTTTTGCTTTGGAGGAGAAAGACTACTAGAATCTAAGACACAAAAGTGGTCAGTGTAGCCTGTGTGCTAGCGAATGCTGTTATTCTGCATCTCCTCCCTTCAAGGGGGCTGTCATGCACTGGAAAAGCCCTCCAGTGACTCAGCTGAGTTTAAAGCAGACCCTTGGAGTTTCACACATCGGATGCTGCGAAGTTTCCTCATTGCCTCAATTTCAGCAGAGGCCGTTATTCCAGCTACTATCAGCAGCACAAATTTGAAATGCATCAGTCAAAAGTGAAAACTGAAAACAATACAGAAACATAGGTAATAAAATAAATCCAGTATTATGTTATGCTTTCATGTTAGCTATCATTCATGTAAAGGAACCTAGATAAAAGGGCCAGAGTTTTAAAACAACTGGTCAGCCTGGATTTGGATATAAAAGTTGGCTGTTTAGAAAAAGTCATAGCCCATGGCTTAGATGCCTAACAAGTTAATGCTGGCTCTTCTGTCATTTTGGAAATCTGACTTCAAATAGATGCCAGAAACTTCTGAGTACTGAGAAATGGAATCACCTCACACTTCCTTGAAACACTGACTACTGGTAACAGGGCATCAAATATTGTCAAAAGATGTAAGTGTATGAAAAAGCTGAAGTGTCAGTGATTAGTCTACTAAATCTTTCAGAGTATATTTTCCTTAGTTTAAACGCATGAAATCACTTTCGATCCAAGCATAAGGAAAAAAAAAAAAAAAGTAAAATGTCAAGCTATTATATTAACATTTCTCAACTTCAGGTCTTTATCATCTTTCTGAGACAATAAACCAAACTGAGCTTTCATGCTTGAACATGGCTAGTGGGATACAGTTGGTATAGAACTACTGTCAAATACTTGGATCATTCTTTACCATGCATAGAGCAAAAATGTCAACTGGGATGTTCACACAGATCTTGACATTTGGGTGAGTGAATATAACCTTCAGATCTGGGTTTCTTTTAGCACCTAGCAGAAAAATGAACAAGTAGTGGTGAGAGGAATATCAGAGGGAAATAATCAAAGCAGAGCATCCTATTACTCCAGGTCCTGACTACAGGGTTCAATATAAGTATTTGCCCAGGGAGCTGCACATCACCCTACATAAAGAATGAACTATCAAGGAGCAACATGAGGTATTTTTCAATACCACTCGAGTGAGGTTGTGATCTATAAATAGGTTCTACTGATAAGTGATTTGTCTACATCAATTATCCACTAACTCAGAACATGTAGCATGACAGAGACATCCCAAGACTCTCCAAGGTGAAGGCAGCACTTCCTTTGCTCTGCATCTTAGATTCTGTAAATAAAATCAGTAAGTTGGGAAGCATGGCATCACCTTCTATAATGCATCCTCAAAATTATATTAGCATATATATTTGTATTAGGGAGGTAAATGTCAGCCAGCAAGTATACGAGTCTGATGCATGAACCGGCATTGTCCTCAGATGTGATTTCTTTGCTATTTCAGATGTTTCAGTAGGGGCAAGAGGTGAGAAGAAAAAAAAAAAAAAAAAAAAGGAAAGGGGGAAGGTGGGCAGGGCTGTTGCCCTAGATGGGGTTATCATCAACAGTGACACTGGCTTGAAGTTTGGAATAAAGTATTTTATGAAAAAATCAGATGCAGATAATTTATCCTAGATTTGTTGATATAATTTAGACAATTGTAGCTATGTGTCTTATTTGGTGTTTTCTCCCTGATATAATTATTACATTTTAGGTTATTCACATTACTCCATTTAGTCATTTCTTCAGTCTTCCACAAATACTTTTACCCATACAGTTTTGAGAAAGTTTAATGTGTTCTGTTAGCATAGATACGACTATAGATACAAATGAACAATACAAAATGTTTTTTCTTTCCAAATAAGACAAAGAAATACTTTCTAAAGCAAATAAGAGGAAAATAAACTTCTTCTTCTAATGCATATACTCTTAGGCTCCATCATTTTGATCACAGTATCTTACTGCTACACTCTGCAGTTACAAGAGCAAACCTAAAAGGTGTCTTCATTTTCAAGCTGCTCAACAGCAATGAAGTTTGGGCAATCTTCACCATTTTTAGAACTATGTCTATTAAAAGAAAACTAAGCTTTTGAAATTCTCAATTACTAAATAGATGAAATTTCAAAAAGGTATGGTTTTCCATAGCTTTTCTCCATAGCAGCAGTGTATTTTCTGTTAAAGATATACCCTATAGAAAACATGTTGCTTCTACTATAGTTCTCAAATTAAAGAAGACTTTGCTGATCATAGTAAATTCTTCTATATAACAAAGACATAATGACATAAAGCAATCAAATTAACTCACTCCTATAAAATAATCCCTAACTAAAATATTAAATCAAGCATCTCTTCATGTCTGATTGACAGAATAAGCTGGCTCGAATTCAGCAGTGACATAAGTGTACAGAATCTACTAGAAAATAAATCAAAGTTCTGTCCTACCAGGCAGTGAAACTTTCAAGAATCAATACCTCTCTGCAGTATTCAGCATCAAGGCACAGGAAGGACCTGAAAAACTCATCAAGGATAATTCTGTTCATCAAACTAGGGAAACACTGGATCTGTCAAACAAAACACAAAAGAAACAACAAACACTGCACTGGTGTTTTTAATCACGCTTGTATATGTTAAAGGTTAAAGAGATTCAGATTCTCAGGGAATTCAACTTTTAATGACTCTTTGAAAATATTTTTCAAACCATGTCACCTCCCATCTGAACATAGACTTACTTAATAATGAATAAGACTACTCATAAGACATTTAATGCATAAGAGAAATTGTATTTACCCACAATGTACATCTCTGTGAGATTACATCAGAAAAGGGCACGTTTGCACCCTAATCGCTCAGAAGGCTAAATGCCATACATCAAAAAGAGATAGCAGTCTTTGGCCAGATTTTTTAATCTGAACATCTCACTGAAGTCAAATGGAAATTTCTCACTCGTAGTCCTCATTGCTTTTATATATAGGAGTAATTTTGGGTTCAGCTTCTGGCACTATTTTCTTCCAATTTTCTATATTTCAGTCTCTCAATATAATTCAATTGAATTGTTTCCTAGAAACAGGAAATATACCTAAAACATTCCAGATTAATCTAACTGAAACATTTTCAGATTAATCTAATTGAAACATTTAGGGGTTTTTTATTATATATTAATAGATTTAGCTACTTTTCCAACTTTTTGTATTAGAAGGAAAAAATGCAACACAATCTTATTTTCATTTGTTGTTTTCTGTTTAGCTGAATACTCTTGGCTGTAGAGAACTAGTATTAGGTGTAAGAGAAGACTCAGGATATTTTTCCCAATTTGAGAAAACTATTCTGAGAATGACAAATGTGAAGACTAGTCCTTTTAATTGGCTTACATTCCACTTTGAGTTCTCTTAGTGGAGAAGTTGTTTAAATAAGATTTACATTTCTTTTTCTCTCTTTTTATCTTTTGTTACCACGTCACTTCAGTAACATTGGCAGAGCATGGCTAAATCCGACTTTCAAATCAGCAATTTCAGAGAAGCTGAAAGAACAAAAGGTCTAATTCCCAGTACCAAGAATTTGACTCAGCATGCTCAAAATAGCTCTAAAAACTCAGAATCTAGTAATATTGATTATAGTTTTCTATCTCAAAAAAAAGGCGACTTTTTTCATTCCAGAAAAATCAATATGCCACTTAGGAGCTCTAAGCCAAACAATCCAGGCCCCAAAAGCCCTTTGGATCCTCAGTCCCCGAAGGGCAGTGCTTGCTGGAGAGGCACAGGCTCCCAGATCCCAACCCGCGCTCAGCCGTGGGGCTTCGTCTCGCATCAGGAGGACTCGTCGCAGATATGGACTGAGCCAAACTGCTATGATTCAAGAGAAATCATTAACTTGATTTTACTGTTTTCCTTTGCTTCGGAAATCAATAAGGAAATTAAAACAACCCTTCCCAATGAGCTAACATTGAATTAATGACAAATACCTGTATGCTATCAGCTGATACACAGCAAACACGAGAGAGATGCAAACACACATCCATGCACACCACTGATAAAATAGCAGATATACATATCCATGCATTACTGATATGCATTTTACCATACACTCAAGATGACAAGGACAAAGAGGCTGTCAACTCTTGCATAAACATCATGAGCTAAAATAAAACACTTCAGGACAAGAATTTCATATCAATCCCTTGGCAAAAAATTCTGTGAAATCCTGACCACAGTAAGATAAAGGGGAGAAGGGATCTCAGGATGCTTTCTTCTACATCTGTTGTTTGGAAAGATCTGTCCAAACTACTTTTTTCCTGGCCTCAGTTTATACCTCTTTCTCTTTGGCTTGTACATCATAAATTTGTAGAAGACTTCATGTCATTCCTCTTGCAGCATCCCTTTCTATACCTAAAGGTCAGTATCATAGGTTTCTGTAGACCAAATATCATCAGTTCTTAAAACCTTTGTGAATATTTCTCTCTGCCTCAATTTGCTACATATAATACAGAAACACTGAAGCTGAGCCAGGATTCATAAATTGATGATGAAGATAAATTAAAGATGTCTGATACTTTTCTTCACACTCTGACTCTTCTGAAAATGTAAAGGTATTAATCAGAACTAAATTTCAAAGAGGAGCCTGAAAGCAAAAATATTAACATCCATGGAACCAACAGGAAGATGTAAAATCCCCCAATTTATTAATGCAATTTATAAAATTACTCTGTAATTTCCCCAACTAATTTTTGCATTTAAATACCTGCAGCTACCTTCTGCCAGAAAATAGTTTACTGGGACAAAAAATGTTGTGACATGGAGATGCTGAAGAGGAAATTAATCACTGTATTCAGTATGGAGTTTAAACAAATAACATTAGCATCTGCATGATTTTATTTATCTATTATCTCTTAATAAAAAGAGATATTTTTCAGTGCATATCACTAAAAAGTGTTACTATTAATTACTATTAAGTAAACTCAGCTGTTGTACCAATTAAAAGGGAGAATAATGGAAAATAATGGTAATAAATGTATTTGAACAGCAGGAGTCAAATGAAGTTTACATCCAACAACCTGTGCTAAGCACAAATGTATCAACAGTTACACTGCTACTAAACATTAAGTGCTCTGAGAGTCCATTGCTTTGAAGGCAGTATCATCTAAACCATTGCATTTGCAACAGCATGATTTCAGTGATATAAAAGTTAACACGAAAGACAAAGTATTGGACATTATCGTAAGACTAAAACAGAAGTTGTATGAGAAGTTTTCAGTTAAAGCTAGCTAAGGACTAAGATCATAGTAGATAACGTTCAGTAAAATTAAATCTTTATAAATGGCTTTGGATGAGGTGTGAAGTCATTCAGGATATTCTCATTTTACATTCTATGTGCAAAAGAATACACGGTGAAGAAATTCGGATGCACTTTGAACAAGGTTTAATCACTTTCAGACTAAAATAATAGCATTAAAATACACTTAAGGAAAAAAAAAAAAAAAAGCCAGGTACCAGATTTAGCTACAAATCATCAAATTCAGACAAAAAAGGTAGAAAAGGCAAGAAGTCTCTCTCTCATAAATAATACAATGAGATTCCTAAACTTCTATAAAATACTAGATTGGCAGGAAATTTAAGTTTGTTCTGGAAGACCTAATTAGTTCTCTAGTCACTAGAGGTCACTATTACAGTTTTGATTCTTTCAAGTCTGCTGCATCTTACTTTTTTTTCTCAGTGTGATTTAATTTAAAAAAAAAAATCCTCTATGAAATGGATTAATGTTTGCATAATGGTAGTTAAAACATAGCTGTATGTGTCTTGTCCAAAAAATATCAGGAACTTTTAGTTAAAACTTCTATTTAGAAGAACATTTTAGAATTTTTAATTTATTGCTGTACTACCAGAACATTTCATAATGACAGGTTTATTTCAATAAGCTATCACTAAATAGAATACTAAGGTGCGCAAAGTAGTAGGGTTGATTAGCCAAGACTACCCTTATACTTGAACTTGAAAGAATATCCAAGCCCTAACTTACCAGTAAATAAATAAATAAATAAATCAGGGAGAAGGATTGAGCCATGAGACATCTGAGTACTAACTCACCAGAATGAGGGAAGACTATAGATACCAGAGAGGGGAACTGAAACAAGAGTAGTCAAAGGCAAAGGCTATTTTAGTTGTCGTCTGGACCACTTTCATGCTCTTCTAAGATCTATCATCACTTTGCCATACATTACATAAAGCAATCGGTGCGTGGTGTCTGCAGCAGAGCCATCACATAAGGAGAATCTATATGTAACATTCAAGTGGCAGGTCAGTCAAGACCGGGGTGAGGATAACAGCCAAATTTCTTCGCTACAAAGAACATGGAGAATCCATATGATCTCTAAACACGTGCAGTTTCCTGAGAAAGCTTATTTAAAACAAAGACTTTCAAGGCCTTTATAGATGTACTAGATGTAAAAGACCACTAGAAACCAGAAGGCATTTTTTTTTTTCTTTTTCATATTTTCCCTTCCTATGATAACACATCATTTTCTGCTCACAAGATTTGCCTCATCTCTTCCCTTCAGTGCCATAAGCTTCACCTATATTTTTCTTACCAGAAAAAGCAACCAACCTCCAAAACAAACAAAAGCAACAGAAATCTCACAACTAACATCACAAGCACACCAAGTCACTCTGTGCATCTTTCATGCCTTTCAGGAAACTACGTCAGAGAACTGTGTACTTAATTATAAATCACAGCCACCATAGGAGTTCCAAAACTGATATATTTATTCAGTAGATGACTTAGTATCATGCCACAAGATAAACCCAGGCATCGTAGTATCTTGTTCCCTTTTCCACACAATGTCAGTCCTTTCCCTCCTGAGTGCTGTGTTTTTTCCCCCATTTAAGAAAATAAGATTATTAAAACTACAATAGTTGGGACTGCTTAAAATTAAAACCTGCCCAGTTCTCTTCTACATCTCTTAGAAGCACAGGGTGAACTTTATGAATAAGCAGCCTTTTTAGAGACCAAAGGGAAAGATTCAGCCAGATGTGCTCGGTCTGCACAGCAACTGTTTTATGTGCTTATATTTTTAAGCAACAAATGCTTTAAAACCATAAATCTAAGAATTAATTCCGTTCTCACAATAGTGAAAAATGAGAAGAGTGACAGAGCCTGAGTACATGTAGCTAAAAGATATGAATGAATATTTCTCTCATTCATAACTCCTGTGTGCAGTAAACCCAGAGAAGACGACAATCCAGAGCAGGAACATATTCACAGACAAAGAGACAAAACATGGTGAGAAACTAAAACTATTCTAACACAAAAACCTCCTGATTACAGAAAAAAGTAATCCCATAATCAGAGATTTGTAATCCTCATGGCTGTCATAAAAAAGTTGCATTTCCATTGAAGACCAGAGTCCATAGCAAAGCAGTCTTTGTATACAGATTACCAACAAATATAATTCCATATACATTCAACACATGCTAATGCAACTCTGAGAATAATTAAAGCCAGACAGTGCAGTGAACATAGAGGTCAATCACAGCTATATTAAAAACATTCAGTTCCAGTTCTTTTCCAGATAGCATCCAGGGGAAATAATTACATTTTAGAATGAAAAGAAAATAGAAGGTATGGGGGAAATCATTTTTTTCTCACTATGGAAAGAGCTGGTAACAACAAAAAGCCTTTTAAATGGTTTCAAATGCAGAAAAAGGAAGTAAGAGAACAGCTGTGTGAAAATACTGTTTGTGCTTGTTATTAAACAAAGCACAATCAGTCTACATGGATGCAGAGGAAAAAAACACACAAAAAAACAAACAGAAAACAAAGTTAGATCCTGCTGAAGCTTTTATTCACTTTCAAACCATTTTCATGATTCTAGTCTGTTCACTTTTGACTGGCTTTCAATAAAACTATAATTCCTCTCACAATACCTAGATATTTCACCTCAACAAATTCAATTCACTGATTTTACCCCCTAACCTCTAGTTAACCCTTGCCTCACGAGAGAAGAATAAGTTCATCCATCTTGCCTTATCTATCATTTTTTAAACTTCTTTCATCTTTCACCCTTCCTCCCAGCATTTTTTTTTTTTTTTAGTTATGGGGTTTTGATTACAGTGACAAATAGTCACATCGAGATTAGCAGTCCATTTGATCTGGACAAGCTTTCTTCTTGTGTTTCATGTCAGGTAAAAGATAAAATATACATGGTTACTGGTATCAATACTTATATTACTCTCCAAAGGGAAAGAAAAAAGCCAGCCAACAGATCAAGACACTGATTTTTTTTGTACAAGATACTTTAAAAAAGTGGTGCCTTAAGAAAGCGACTAAGAATAGGTTTCTATTGTACCATAAAGCCTGAAGAGCTGAGAACAAATGCCTAAGTAAAGCTAATCTGGCTCTCAATGCAGAAGACTAGTCTGTATCATTCAGTCTTCTGCTTCTAAAGCACTAGAAATCCTGTGGCCAAGTGAAGGTGCTCCATGGGTAGGTAGCAGCATCTGGAAGCATCAGGTGGCAAAACTCAAAACAACCATTTTCCTCCCTATCACGCTCCAAAACTCGCCTCCAGTCAATGTGTAGATTTTCTTTCACGAGTCAAGGCGTAAAGGCATTTGGTGTAAAGGGCAAGCTCAGCCCCACGCGCAGACCCCCAAGAGCAGCACAACTACAACCAGAAGCTTTTCTACAGGAAGATTTGGCACACATCACATCCTCCCTTCGCCAGATCACGCAGAAAACCTGGTGAAAGATCTCTTGGCAGTTTTGCTTGAGCAGAACACTATAAACTGAAGCCTAAGTAATTCACAAAAATATCCTGAAGCCTAAGTTATTATTGCTGTGACCCTGGGCACTAGTCAGTGCTACACAGCAGATGAGGGCTGAAGAGGAGACTAAATAGTTTTTTTTTTTTTTTTTCCCCAGTGGGAAAAAAACATGTTAAACTTGCTGAAGGGTGAAATTTGTAAATGGAGTTTTGGAAACGGTGTTTTAGGGAACACCTTGCTAACAAAGTGCACTGAATAGATGGCACCAGACAGCTGAAAGGTGAACTTGCCCTACTATTTTAACAATAGGGATGAAGACCTGGAATGTGTGTATGTATATATATGTGTGTGTGTATATGATATATAATGTATGGCAAGAAAAGAACAATGAGTACAATACTTGTGCAAATATTTTTTCCAATGGTTACTTATACATTCTTTAGTAAAACTCCCTGTAATTGCCAAGTGTGCTTTATGGCTAACTCTTTTGCTGGCAGAACGGCAGAATAGGAAGTGCTGGTGCAAGCAACACAGACCAGCAATTAGCAGCATTATCCTGTAATTCCTGCTGCTGGGAGGAGCTGCACAGTCAGTCACATTCTGTGCGTTTATGCAGCTCCTCTGTCTGCTGGGCAGACTCACCTTCTAGACATACACACAGTACCTGTATCACGAGCTCAGATGGCAACTGATGACAGCCAAGGCAAAAACGGCCCGTTTTATTTACAAATGTATATCAAACCTAGGAGAGAAAAAAATCATGTAGAACAGGTACCTGCCCTGCTCCTTCCACCTCAAAACCTCATTCTGCACAAAATCTGCCTCAATCTCAGTAAGAATTGATTCTTCCTCCAGTAAGTGACTCTAGGAGAGATGAAGGTGGAGAAAAATCCTCTGCGTAGTCACTCGTGGCTCTCTCCAGTGGCTACCGAGTGTGCAGACTAACAACACATTTCAACCTTTCTGGGAAAAAATCAAATCTCACCTGAACACGCAGAAACGCTTGTAGCGCTGTGAATAACAGGGCCATCACACGTCTCCTGACATAACAGCACTGAGCTGGGGAGGAATAGAAATGAGTGCGAAATGATAAAGGAGGCAGCAGGGAAGGAGACAAGAGCAGCTGGGATGAACTGTCAGGAGACAACCTGGGAGCTGGTGAGACAACCTGGAGAGCTGGTTCTGCTGCTGCTGGTGGGAGCCCAAGGGGAGACGCAGCCCGCAGGGACCCGGGGTGCGGAGCCGCGTGGCCGGAGGCAGCAGCACCACGGCCCAGCAGCCCGGTGCCAGCAAGGGCCGGGAAAACAAATCAAACAAAAACGGGGGCAAGGGACACTGCTTTGTACGGCTCATAATTAAAAAAGATAGGCAACCACAAAAAATAACGGCACCCTGGAATATAATAAATATAACAATATACAACATTGCCACATGCAAATTATGACAGGATGAGCATTTCTGTTTACGGAAATGAGTTGTTGTTGATGTAGATCAGATACAATACAAGCTACAGCACGAGCAGTGGGGAAAAGAAAAAAATGTACTTTTTCTCTTGTCTTTGTAATTGACATTTCTTATTTGAAGATGTCACTTTATTAATTAGTCTAATTTGCACTTTTGACTGGTATATTTATACCATCATTTCTCATTTTCCACCGTATGCTACACACAAAATTCTGACAAAGTTAAGCTCACAGGGCCCCATATTGCTGCTAGGCTTCTGAAGTTAAAGTCTGAGTGACTTAAGGGGCAAGAGAATAGGAAACTTTATCAGTGCTTCGGAATAGAGCAAATATTTTTTTTCTTACCATTCAGACGAGTGTATGGACATTTAACCAGGCCCTTTGATTAAATTTTTTTTTAGCCTTTTGGGAGGTATTTATTCCTACTTTGGTGACTCCTTTCCTCATCCTTTAAATTGTCAGGGGATTGAAGCATGCATTTGAGTCTTAGGATAGCTTCCCAATTAATACTTTAAACAAGAAAGTGTATCTATAGATCTTTTTTTTCTGCAAATATATTACAATAGGAAAAGACTATATGAAAAATGGCACAATAATAATCAAGAATTGAAAACTTCAACATTTCTTGAAATATTTCTTATTTCAATTGAGCTTGATTAAATTCTGAATTCCATAAATCATTTACTTACATGGAAAATTTCAAATATTCATTAAATTTTTAATAACTAGCCTTTTTAAAAATATCAGCATTCATTTCTAAAAGCTCTCTCATTTTTTTTTGTAGGAATTTGCTTGCATGGCTCTAAAAACCCATCTGTAAATTTCTCAAAGTTTTTCATAGTGATGAATACTCTTATCACAAGCATCATCCATTTGAAATGGTGCTTAATTCCTCCTGAGAAGAAAGATGTGTTTCGAGTTGGACCTGCAAAAATAGTGAACCGAAAGTCACTTGTCACTTTTGCAAAGCTTAGCTAATATTTGTTTAAATTAAATTAACAGTAATGACTTTCCTCTATCATACTTAAGTTGGCACTGCACAGGTACCTGCAAATAATTTTCTTCTTGTTTTCATGAGAGCTAGAGAAAATTAATCCTAATTATTTTTAATGGCACTGTGCTGACTGTTTAATGTGCTGGTACTTCAGCAAAACACCTACTCAACACACTGCATGTAAAAAATATTGCACTCTGCATGGGAGCAGCACAGTTGCTGTTGGAGGGAAAGGCAGATCACAGTGCAGGGGTACAACTAGCAAAGCTCTCCACATGCAGAGGGTGCATAAAAGGCAGTGCATGCACCCAATGGCCAGTATTAACTTTAGCAGGTTTGACAATTTTCTATACTGTAAGGAAGATGCCACCAGGCATCGGTTTTCCAAGTAGGGCAAATGGAAAAAAAAAAAAAAAAAAAAACTGATTGATACCCAATCTACAATTAAGTTAGTATACTACTGAGTTTGTTCAATTTGTTGCAATATGAAACGCACACTTCAAAATCATCTCTCTTCAAATTGTAGCTAAAAAGACACTAACTTATCTCCTAAAAATAAGAATCATTATATAATTTTTGGTGACCTTTTAAGGCCCAAGTAACAATCCTGTTAAGATAACTTGCAACGGATGACTTCCTTAAAACTATGATCTTCTTGATACAAGAAGATGTTCTAGATGGAACATGTTACACAGAGAAACAGTGAATGCAGTCTGAATAGAAAATACAGCATTAGAAGTATATTCCCATAGAGGATTAAGCAGACAGTGCTACTGCTTCCCGTCTTAGGATCACTCTCATTTTAACAGGAAACTTTGCCTATGTGCACAGAGGTAATAAAAACGCATTCTTCACATGCATTGCATTCTAAAATCATATTAATGATGGTACTACCTAAAAAATGATGCATAACAACCTAATATTTTTTTCTTTCCTGCTCAAAACGGATTATACAAATTAAGAAAGTCCATGGATTTATGCACACAAAGATCTTATATTTTATTATTTTCCTTACAAACATTCTTATTAATGTCTTTACACATATTACGACATTCACATTAACTCTAATATACAATTAATTGCCTTTTTACAAATCTGTAGTTTGCTTTTATTAACTCCAGTAAGCATCGCATCTTTCTACCTACATTTTCACATACTGTATAGAGAGGCTGGGATGGAAATCATATGCAAAGTAATAATCCCATATGGAAACTGTATCACAGCCAGGTGGATGGCTTTCAGCACCAGCCACGTTTTCTTACTGATAGGTTCTATTGTGCCCGACAGTAGCCATGTTAAAACAATCTTCCTTGCTTTTAATTACAACTGAACTGTCCTAAATATCCTCTCTGCAAAAAGAGAGCAAATTCACACAGGTTACCAGGATACCTGGCGGTTATTTTTCTTTATAAGATATCCAGGACACAAAAACATGAAACAATACAGCTTCCTTTGAAACTAATAAAACATGAAAATATTTCTCCATCTCTGCTAGGAAAGAATATCCAGCTGAAGGCAAAGGAAGGGACCTTTTTGGACAATAAGAACATATCAATCTTTTCCCTGTGAATTCACAAGAGTGGCAAAAACAGATTCCTCAGCTCTCTGAATATTTTGATGCTCTTAAAGGAGAAGATAAGCTATTGCAAGATACAGCCATTCTCACAGATGGTGGTCTTGGGATAACTCAAATGCATTACTGAAAATCTTTTTGAAATTTGTGAAAGCCAGATTTCTGCAAAAATACACTACAAATGTACTCTACATTTACACATAAATATGTTACATCTGAAGAAATCTCTGTATCTCACCTCTCTATAATTTACCTGCTATTGAATAGCACGTTAAGCAGTTCTATTGAGAATCTTATGTATGTGTGCGTAGAGAAAGACAGAAAGAGGGAAAAAAGTGAATAGATGTCCAACAATAAACTGCTATGAAATGTGAAATCAGATAAATATTATTCAAATGGTTTAAGAACTTAAGATTAAAAGCAATAAGTTAAACACTAAATATTATATTTGGCCTCAGGTTTCCATTCTGTTTTATTTCTGTGAATAGTTAGCACTGAAATTGAAAGACATTTTAGTATTTCCTTTACATCAAGGTATTCCCAATTGGAAAGTTCTACCTGAAACCAACATACAAGAACATACAAAAAAGACCAAAGTAGTATAAAAGAAAGAATTCAAACATCACTTACATAAATAATATGTTCTGTTACACCAAATACTGCAAAATCCACATTTGTCTTAATTTCTTACTATATTGGATAATGCCACTAAACACAAAGCCTTGCCATACAGAACCTTTACTCCTCTTTACCATGACCATGAGCAACCGTTCTTGAGGACAGCATCTCCCATATGTAACACAAATCTTCTTAGATCATAATTCTTAGATGCATCAGAACCACTACTGCAGTTAGGAAGGGACCAGAGATACAGGCAGCATAATGCTGAACACTTTAGAAGTATTTAAAATAAGCTAAAACAGAGCAATACAGTTTGAGTATTACATGTTTCCTTCTCAGTAAAAAAAAAAAAAAAAAAAAAGGCATTCTGAAGCATTTCTGATTTTTCCCCCAGAATTTGTCTCCAGAAAAGACTGAATTTCTTTAAATTTAACAGTTTGGATAAAAAGTAACAGTTGGAATGTCCCCAAATAGTTAGGCCTGAAGAATTACTTTTCAGTCCTTTGTGTCCAATTACCTCCCAGTAACCATAACTATGCAATGGAGCAAAAATCGATGAGCAGCCTCTTGCCTGAGCCCAGGCACAATAATTGTACAACAGAGTTAGAGTAAACACGACCAGGTCATTACAGACCTCACAACAAAATTGTGTGAAAGCCTCTGAAGAGAGTGGAAAATCAACCCTGTGCCCAGCTAACCTTTCATTTTTAGAAAGCTTATCTTAAAGACTAGGGCGATGTTTTGTATGATACAGAACAGGACCAAAACTACCAAATGCTTTATATAAGTCAACAAAAAAATAGCTGGTAGATTGACCTATAAAAATCAGGTGATCTGACAGAATTTAGGGTAGGCTTTTCACCCTTGCTTTAGCAAATGGACTTTGCAAACATAAATTACTCCAGCAATTACGAATTCTTATAAACCCCCATATTATTTTATACTGATATTTGTGGATAAGTCAAATCAATTACAGACTGAGCACAAAATTGGCCTCCTCTTTATCCTGAGGTTTGTATTTCCATGTTGTTATGTATTCTGGAAGGTATGAAACTGAATATATGAAAATTCTAGAAGTCATAGAAAATTACTTTAATTTTTTTACTAGCTCCCCATCCCCTTTCCTAGTATATGAGTGTAGAATGCAGAATACATTAATGCAGAATACATTAAATAAAGGAGTAAAGACTCATCAATGTCTAACATTTGAAAGAGAATTGCATTATTTTTAAGGACAGAACAGCAAAGCACCACAAATACAAAGCTGACTTGAATAACGAGAGATCTTAAATTTATAATGTATTTTTCTCCAAAATATGCTCTTACATATTTTCAAATCTCTAATAAAATAATTCCTCTTATCTCCCAGATGTTCCACAAAAAGTTCATTGGTGAAACAAATCTGCTAAGTTTTCTTCCTCTCCTTCTCCAGTCTATTATGTGTCACTTCAATTTTACTAAGGGAAAAAGCAGTATTGTCCAACGTTTTTAGCACATTTAGAATTACTTAAAATCAGATTTTCTTCATGTCTTTTTATAACCATCTGCTATTTGTACTGTTTTGTGCTATATACTCCTCTGTTAATTAGAAACAATGACAGTAAGGTGGTATCCTTCTTGTGCCACTGGAATGCCTTACAGACGTTTTTGGT
Source organism: Tinamus guttatus (assembly GCF_059628265.1). NCBI lineage: Eukaryota > Metazoa > Chordata > Aves > Tinamiformes > Tinamidae > Tinamus > Tinamus guttatus. The sequence goes on from NW_028288923.1 coordinate 1,167,619, forward strand.
ACATCTCTCTTCCAAATTGTCCAAAAAACATTAAAAAGTATTATTCCTTTTCACCTGACTGTCAGTGCAGACATGAAGAGATTGACATGAATGTGGCTTTAAAATCAGGTAGTATGCCACCTTTTTTTCATTAGGGAAGGGAGAAAGGGAGAAAAAAAGGTGGTTTTTGGCTAACTATAAGACTAGGTAGCACTAAGTTTGTAGCAGCATAAAAATTTGCAATTTTCATATCCCATCCTGGCCTGCTAGACTTGTAGGACTTGGCTTGCATTTTTTCTTTCCCTCCAAGAGTCTTCTCTGTTTACCTAACTTAAGATATTCTAAGTAATTTTATTAGGGGTGGTGGGAAAGGAGAGGAAGGATTAAGAGATTTTTTGGTCTTGAGAGCTCACTGTGACAGAAGATCAAGTCATATCCACCCCAAAGCTCTTGCTGACTCAGAGTCTCACCACAAACAACTTGTCCAAATTCTGTTAAGTTAAACAGAGTAATCACAGTTTAATCAATAGGTTACTATGGATTTCACCCGTATAACCATAAATAATATTTTGGCCCTGACTTTACCATGCTGACACTAGAAGTTTTATTTTAGATCAGATTTTGCAAGTATTTACACATTCCAGTCTTTTAATGTCATCAGATTTATATTACAGCTGCTGCATGAGGCCACAATAAATTGCAGTCTTGAAAATAAAAGCCATTTCTGCCTTCAATCCTTTGAGTAACTGGATTAGAGAAGAGTTCCAGCAGAGCAGAAGGAGCTCCAGGGCTGAGGGGAGCATGGTGGCGATGTCCTTGAGTGAGCAGAGAAAGACAGACAAAAAAAAGAATCAGCGAGTTCACACCACACTGCACAGGGCCAGACAGTCTTCCTTAGCTTGCTTATGTCTAGGAAGAAGTATAGACGTGTCTGAATTAATTTACATTGCCTTTTATTATGCTTCTCAGTAGAGTACAGAATTGCAGAGCTGTAACTGCCCTGCTGGCATGTGTGTAGGGCTGGTCTGTACACCGGCAGCCACGGAACATCTGCACTACAGTCTCAGTGCTCCTAGATCTAAGCACAATGTAGATACAATGCCTGCTTAGCATTATCCTCACTATTTCTTCCATATGCATTTTGTCTTGGATGCCTATTATACCCTTAAGGCTCCAAAGTAAACAGATATTCAAAATAATTCCACTTAAAATTTAACAAGCTCACCCCTTTCCCCTGCAATTTGTGTCGCTGATTTGTTCACTTTGCAAATCAGTACAGAGTGATTTGAGCTGTTGTAGTTTTGGACTAGCACTGTAACAGCTGGCTCATTCTTCATCGGCAAGCCAGTACCATAATTGCTAATTATTCAGTTTAGAACAAGATTTTCACTTTGACTTTTGTTTCCATTGGATGGACCACATCTTATATGCATTTTTAAATCCAGCACAATTCTATATAATTCCGCCTTATTAAGAATGTTCAGTCCAAAATGACACTTATTTAATCACCATTGATTTCAACCCTTATTTGTGTAATGGACAGTTCAGAATGTCTCAGTTTGCTTTAGCAGGGAATATTTAGAAGGACAAATGGTAAATCGGCTGATGGTTTTCCTGGAATGCCAGTTGCCGACTGCAGACTCTACAGCTTTTTTTCCCTGCAGCGTGTAGTAGGGAGTGCACATAAACAATCAGCTTGGAGTAGGCTGTGAAATTTTGCCATCTGGCAAATAACTCACTCACTACCATTCTCAGCTGGCTTTCACTACATAAAGACAGAGAATTCCAAAACCCATAACTCATCTCTTAGAATTAACCATCCTCAGGAAAACTGCTTTAAATTATTTCTCCTATAAGTAAATTACAAACATTTTGCGCAGAAATCAATATCTGATTATGTGTATACAAACACATTCATCTTAGCGTGTCTCTCGAAATAAACAGAGGTGTTATTCGGGCAAGTGAAAGATGTCACTGGGTTTCCTCCAAGTGAACAAGCACATTAAGAAAGCCCCAATGACTCAAATGGGATGTCTGGCGTGATTCAAGGGGTGTTGGGCACAGCATTACTGCTGCCTGTCAGAACAGGGGGGGCTCCATGTGTTGAAGAGAAGAGGGGCACAAAGGTAGGGGCTACCCCAAGTACCAGGGTACTGAGCTCAGCTCCGTAACATCTGCTGCTTTCAGGCACAGCACAGGCCTGGTTTATGAGAAATACATTGTGGTGTGATCAACCAAAAAAAAAAAAAAAAGCAATACAATTAGAAGCAAATTGGAAGCAACAATATATGAAGAAGTCTGAACACCTTATGTTAAATATGCACCAATACTTTTATAACAAACTAGGATATATATTTACTTTTGTTCAGTTTAAGACATGGCCAAAATCACAAAGCAAACTGAGCACAGAAAAGTGTCAGTGACATTGCTATTTCTAACCTAGACTGATTTGTTTTGATAGAAAACTGTTTACCCTGGCTGGATAATATTCTTTATGGCCATGTTCGAACTAAGCCACTAATTTAAAGTGACATAACATTAAGGTCTAATTCAAAGTGGTGCCATTAAAGAGCAGAGCTGGACAATGTGAAAAAAAGATCGTTTGACAGGGGTTTACTGATGAGTGACCCTACCTCAGCTCAGTTAGGAAGGAAAATTGATCTAGTTTAAAAACTAAATTGACTTTCATGGCTTTGTATGATACAAAGAAAAGAAACTGTGTGGTTAATGCTGTGGACTGTGTATACCAGTTAAACCATGAAACTAAGCATATTTGGAAATATTTTTCATAATTATTATTCATTGATTTTGATTCTTGGCATTTTCTGCAAAGAATAGAATTGTGTCCAAAGAATTCATATGCTTGTTCTCATTTACAAATTATTACCTTTTCCTTCAAACTGCTTTAATATTTACTTAATTAGTAGAGATTATTGTCCATATTGTTGACTTGAATGTGATTTTAAAAACACATGAAAACTGATGGATTACATTTCACAGAGATTTCTAATTAAACAAAAAAACTTTTTAAAAACAGTTCATGAAGGTTGCCCTAATCCAGAAGCAAAATCTGAAGAGTAGATCACGACTGACAATGTCCTCAAGCTAGAGGAGATACCACGATAAAAACTGATATTCAGTGAATGTTCACAAGTCCAATAACCACCAGTCCCTGGAATTTCAAAATTTGATACCTGTCGGTGCCTTTGTTGCTCTGATGGAACAACTCAAATATCCTCAATTCCAGCTACCAGGTTTTGAAAAAAGTAGATCCAGGTGTTGCACCTGGAATTCTTCCCTGCTTATGGGACAGTGTGATCAGCATAAACAGCAGCCCCTATAAGCTGGCACATATAATTCCATATTATCCTTTTTTTCCACCCACTCATCCACTTTTTATACGTCCATAATCTTTCTAGATCTCCTAACTCCAGACTGTCAAATATACTTTTGCCTTGGCTAGTATACTATCTCCCCTTTCTACACTTTTCCCCATCTGATGCAATTACAGAAAAAAAATATTGAAATATAACAGAAAAAAATAAATCAGATACAACCAGAAAGACATATGAAACTGTAGATTAACTCTGATTAAACAGCTGCATGACAGGCGGTTTACAAAAGACAGTCGCAGAGAAATATGAAAGTGTCTGATCTAAAATTTGATAAATCATCAACTATCAGGCCTTTGTAAATGGACGTTTTATGAGACGGGACTCCCTCACTGTGCTTCTTATCTGTGTCTTGACCCATTGTACAGGGAGGGAACAACCTCTCCTTGCAGCCCTAAATGGCATCACACACAACACAGAAAGTACCAGAATCTGGAGATAAAAATCTATATTCAGGCATCTTCTTGTCAGGATAACAGGAGCTCCAGTATTTACCTGCTCTGCATTCCCTGTCAGTAGTTTATTCTTAGGTTTTCAACAGCTCTGAGAAGTGTCTTAAGAGCCTCTATGCAAGTGTCTCATAACATCTTGAAAAAAAATTGCAATTCTTTGAAGAATGGCATATTCCTTAGGAAAAATAAGGTCAACAGTAAAAACGCATAAATTAATATAGGTGTGTAGTAGGAAGATTATCCAGTAGCCACCAATCTATTGCTGCTTTATAAACATTTTATAGACTAGTTGCACTCAGATTTTAAGGTTTTTCTTTCTTTCTTTTTTTTTTTTTTTTCAGATTCATTCTTTGATGAATAATAAATCAGGTACAATTAGAATCTTTCTAAAAAGATTCTCAAAAGATTTTCAAAAAGTTGCTGATATCCACCTTTTAACTCTCCTTCACAGTCGCATATAATAAGGTTTTAGCTGCCAATATAATGTGTCTTTTTTTTTTTTTTTTTACCTGCCTCTAGCAAATATTTTATGAGATTCATATTTTCTATGCCAAACTGCCAAACTATACTTTTTCTGACAAACTGCAAACTCATTAAGAAGTATCATAAAATGTGATGAAGTATTTGAATATCTTGCATACATACAATATACTATATTAAAATTAAAATATTTCAAATACTCATTTAAGAGACAGATCAGTTTACTCAAAATACCAACACTCAAAATAATTAGCCTTCCTGAAAATTGCTCTATTCACAACTTTTACGTATATACTAGAGAGAAGAATTAATTAGTTTTCAGAACAGTTCTTTTCTCCAAAATTTGTCTCAATCTTTCAAATAAAAGCAGATACATATATTTCAAAATATTTATATTCCTGCATCACAAAGTTTCTCTTTTCTTTGACTACAAGACACCTATTTTCTACTCACCAACATATAAACCATCAACACAAGTAGGTTAATAAGGCCAAGTCCACCGTAAACAGAGGACAAGACACATCTCAAGTGGACACATTTCCAAGCATGGAGATCCCTAAAATGGGAGTCAGAAAAAAATCAGAACATGTTCATAAACTATACGAACCACTGAGGTTCAGAAATTACAATTAGAACATCCCAAGATATAAAAGTTATATTCTTACATAGAAATCTATTTAAGAATTAAGGTTCTGAAATTGAAATTCAAGTTTACAAAGCACGGTTAAATTTAAAACTAAAATATAGTATACTATTTCCTAATCAGTTTATGATAGTTTACAAATGCATGGATAGCTTGAGTTCTGATTAGGTCATTGTAAACGTTTTATACAAAATGAAGTTTGTAGACTGATAGGTACACATCAGTTGGACTAAAAGGTCAATAAATTTGTCATTTCAACTTAACAAAGAATAACCAGTGAAACTTCAACAAATTATGCATGGTTTATTACTGGGAGGTGAGGGCTGCTCTGATGCAATTAATCTCAAACATAAAAAAATGTAATTAACCACATACTCATCACTGTTACCCAATATACATATTGGCCTCCCAAGAATGCACTACAACTTTTAAATCACCAATTGTAATAAAAATAGCATTTTTATACATCTGCCTTTGCTCCGTAAGTTCCTTTTCACAAAGGACGAGTCTCTAGATACTAGATACCAATCAGGATTCATCATCTATAGATCTCTTCGGTTTTATTCTTTCCCCACTTGGTCTGGTGGTGACAAGAAACCATGATCAACACTTCATGAATCCCAAAGGGCTGGAAACAAATGAGTGTGCAGCAAGTATAAATTGATAATTAACTCCCTCCAAATTCCCCAATTCATTCAGACCAGTGAACCCTTGCAGTGTTAAATATCTTCACTTTCTATACTCAATTTCTCTCTTGACAATCTTGGAGGAGTTTATGGCAAACAAGGGATGTGATTAACTAATGCCTAACTAATGCTGAGATTATCAGCAACTGCAATTCTGAGGAAACCAGCTAAATCAGTATTTAGGTTACTACTTGGTCTCCTAATTACTGACTCTAATAGAAAAGACCAGACAAAGTTACAGCATATGCAGTTAATTCTCTATAGCATGCCTTTCTTTTGCACCATTGCCTGCTTATTTAACTGTTAGCTAGTAGAACAGAAACATACAGCATGGGGGAAAATATTATTTCCCCAACAAAATGGAGAATTTTATTCTAGGTTTTGCCTGGAGCCAAAGACTGAGATTCACTCTGTTTAAAATTAAAGAAAGAAGTTTTATATTCATGCAAGTACTTGATTAAAGTTCATATTAACTTCTAGGTTGTTTAAAAGATAATACCTTTAATTTATTCTGAATGTATCGGATACATAGATTATTTTGACTATGTAGTAATATCAAAAGATAACATGTCTAAAAATTCACATAGCAGAAAATTACAAAATATGCTACTTAGGGATGCATTGCACACCTATGCTGTGACAACATATTCATCTACTAAGACAAGTTCACTTTCAGAAAACTGGAATAAAGATCACTGCCAGTTAAGCATGACCTTTGAAATAAAGTGTTTGGCCTTTAATCTTCAGGACTATGTGTCAAAAGGTAATTAAGGGAAAAAAAAAAAGGCCATAAGAATGACACTAACATGACAACTATTGAAGAAGACGTAAATAAACATTTACATCTGACAGTAGAAATATAATGTTTAACATTTGAAGACTTATTAACAATGAGAAGTAAAAGGTCTGACTATGTATCCTCTAAATTGCATCAATGTAATATTAGAAGGAAAAAAACTACAATCTAATGGCAAGCTTCTAAAGTCAATTTTGCAATTTGGAGAATATGCATTTACCCATAACAACAGAATCGTTAATCCATGGACCTTGGATTCACTAATGTTTCCAAAAAGGGAATGAATTATTTTTGTAGATATAAGTAAAAAAAAAAAAAAAAAAAAAAAAAAAAAGGCTGGGTGGACACCGAATGAATGGAGATAACAGTCTTTCCAGAGAAAAACAGTATCTGCTGCTAAAAGAGACTGCTAGTACCATTTCTAGACGACCATTCTGGAGTTTTCAATCTTTACTTACTATCCAGCTGGTTGTGCTTAAAGTCATAATTCTGTTCAAAAAGGCATTTGTAGCCTGAAAATTGCCTATTGTAAAGATATCAATGGAAATGCTATTTTCATAAAAGTCAAGGAAAGTTTGCTATGGACAACACCAAAACCATCCAGCCCTTTATTAAGTCTCTCTTATTTTTCTGAGAATTTAAGAGATCAATTGTATTTTGATCTCTACTACTGTCAAGCAGCTTGGAATTACAGTCTAAAGTCACTAGTGCAAATCCCAGCCTTTGGTATTAATTTCCATGCTAAACTACAGCTTTGATTTCAGTAATCTGTTTTGGAGAAGATTTGAAAGTTATATTAAAGTAAAATCCAAATTAGTTCATCAATATGTACTTGACTACTCACGTTGCCTTTCTAAATAGTATTCCCAGATACTATGGTCCTTCAAAAGCACTAATCAATAAATCTCATATTTACAACCAAATGACAAAGGTTAGTAGAAAAGAGATGAATGAAATATGAAATATCTGCATAGCATGCAGATATTCAGAGAAGCACCAATAGAAAACATAAAAAAAAAAGGGGGCTACAGAGAGTACAGCAGTTATTGGAGCAGACTGTGGATCTGTGCTACACGGCAAAAAGGAGCAGAACCTGAGCAAGGGCATTCATTACCCCTCTCAGCAAAATGCCACTGTGAAACATGCAAAACAGGTGCAGGCTTACATAAATAAAGGCAAATATAACTTTGATACGAACCAAATGATTTACTGAGAGTTACAAACCTTGAGAGTTACAGAGGTTAGGTGACCATTCATGATGTTCATTTCTATCATTTTGTTCCACTGAATCTTGTGCTCATCTTCCACTGCAGTTCTTTTCAAAACCTTATATAAGACTTGATTTATGTTTGTAAATATTACCATATAATATGATATTGCCACTGCTGTTATTCACAGAAGAAAAAGATTATAAAAGAGATAGAGACATCAACCAACCTGGATATTCCTGAAAGCCTGGGAATAATCCCTAGGAAATTTAATAATGCTACAAATGCATTTACTCTGCATATCCAGAGTAAAATGATTTGAAATTCTGAGATATGGCCATTTGTTTTGGGATCTGCTTGTATTTTCATCAATCACCTTATTTCCTGCCAAAAATAAATAAATAAATAAACAAATAAAAAAGAAAAAGATAGATTAGCCATTACATGGTGGATTTGGCCTTCTTCGTAGCTGCATTTTCAAACTAGCACTAACACAGATTCCAGTTTTAGGGCAATGTTATTCAGTACATAGCTTCCATGAAAGATACTTGCCCTGAATCCTTGCCAGACTAGTTGCCCCCAGTATACCCTGTACTGTATTTTTTTGATTCTAATCAGTATTCAAGGACAACAGGAGATTTCCTGAGCTTTCTGACTAGATGATCTAGTTGAGACTATAAAAAGTAAGTGATCTTTTGTTCCTGTAAGCAGCAGAAACACACATTTTTACACGAGGAGCTTTGTTAACAAATCCAAGCAGTTTTACCAAATGAACTAACCCATTTTCGGTCATTTCTGGAGCCACGCTGTTTTGCCACATCAAGGCAATCAATAAAACCTTATCCCCTGTTCCTGTATAGGAAGCTTTAAAGATGCCAGCACAGCACCCATCTAGGCTCTTTTGACTCCATTTGGCCAACATCTGGCAGTGACCAGGCAGCACTGGACAGGCTGCTCTGCCTGGAGAAGGACAGATGTTTCGCCTTGCAAGCACACACGTCTGGCAGAGGGCAGGAACCCACCCCGCAGAGAAGCCCTCCCCAGGCAGCATCTTACAAACTGCTCTCTCTCCCTCACCACTCCAAGAGATCTCCTGGAAAACAACCGAAAGTTTCATTTGCTCATTTTCCTAACACTTCTTCCCTACAAACCATACACATAAGAATAGTAAGGTAGAAAATGCTTTTATATTGATTGTTTTTTCCTTTTTATATTTGACAGCTGGAGTGTTAAAGCAGAATTCTGAGTAAATTAAAGCAATAACAAAATTACACAGGGCAGCTGTTTCAGCGATTTCCACAGAGCAATGCTCTTTAGAAGAGCTAATGAATCTAATGGAATCTAACAGACATTGCCAAAGCAGCAATAAGTGATTTAAAATGTAGGGGAAGGTCTCATACAAACAGCCTCACCAAGCACTAAATGGAGTAACACAAAACTCTTGGGGCTTCTCACTTTTAAGAAAAAATCAAATAGATCTCTGTTCATTTACTGTAGTGGTGCCCACAAGCTCTCTACAGTACAGGACCTGTCAGAATTTCTATTATACTTCTCATTATTGAAGTGTTTGTAACTTACCTAATTACAGATTTGCTCCAGGCTGTAGCTTGCATTCACTTACTGCCTGGTTAATCCCCATTTTCCCATACCAACCAAATTTTGAAATCATTTTTTTGTTTATCCTTTCTAAAGAAATGAGGGCAAGAGATTTGTTCGGCTACTGAAGTTCTACTGCGCTCTTCTGTTTTGTTTTAAATGCTGCTTATAAAAACTGACATGTGGGAAGTATTGCACTGTAAATCATCCAAATGTGATAAATTGGTTTCCTTTGCCGGGGGAAGAGGTAATGAACCTCATCTAGCAGGCTTTGAGTTTGTAATTTGGGGAATAAGCTTCCAGTATGCTATAGTTTCCTTAAGGGGGGAAGAACGTTTTCTCTTAAAATGCACTGGCAGGTTATTTACATACTCTTGAACCAGTCCCTGCATAGGCCATAATCTCAATAGTGCTGATTTTAGAAGGAGTTAAAGGTCAAACTCATCATGAGACTTCTCAGGATCCCAAATGCACTTTGAAGTTCCTCCCAAAGACCTTGCACACTTTGCCTTTGCAGAACGTAGATATCTGGCCCCTTCAAAGGGCTGCCAGAGCACTCGGAGTGGATGTCCTGGGGGTGACTCTGGAGGAGAGATGATCATGTCCTTATCATCCTCAAAGGAGGGCTAGTCTACTGGTGTGATACCATTCATGCCAGTGAGGGCTGGGAATAGTCAAATTAAAGGATATAAAATAAAAGCAGTCTAAAACACCTGTAAGTTTAAAAGCACTTTTAAACACCTACAAGAATGCTTTTTCCTAGATGCCTGTTCCCTAGGAATAGCTGGGACTCCCAATAACCATTTTTGCTGACTTTGCCCAGAAGAATTCTTGTCCTTTCACACTGGTGAGAAATAAGGGCACCGAACCTTTTCCAGGGCATGCTTTGCCATTGCTTCCAGTTTGCTGGACTGGAAGTCTCCAGGCTTTCTGACAGCAGTATGAGAGAGCTGTTATTTTCACTAGCCCTCAGGTCTGAAAAAAAAAATCACTCATTCTCCTTTAGATGAACATTTCTCCCTCTGATTTCTACCTGAAATACAAAATAACATTCTCCGCTTTGGTTATTGACATGTCTTTTATAAGAGTCTTCAAAGTGTGTGTTCATATCATATGCTGGAAAGCCCAGTGATTGGAAATACAAAAGATTATTTTAAGGTAGCTTTCCTTTTTAGTTTGATTTTTTTCAGCTGGATTTAACCCATAGCATTTACATTTCTTGGGCAGAATTTATAGTATTTAATTTAGACTGTTCAAGTACAAAATAACTGTATTTGAATACAAAATACAGTTGCATGCATTACACTTTTATTACCTTTTTCATCATAAAGACTCGTCTTTTTTTTTGTTTGTTTTAGAAAAATAAAAATATATTATTCTTGTAAGTCACCATACACAGATATAAAAAGAACCTCCTTGACAGTTAAGATTATACAATATACATCTAAAAGGCAGATGTGTTGCCCCATGGACTTTTGAATCATATTGGCAATGTTCACTAGAGTTAATAAATAATAATCTCAGCATATGCTACAAACAGTAGCCCTGGGCAAACACATGTAAAAGAAAAGCTTAGTTACCATGTAAATAAAATAAAAAATATGTATATGTCTAAGTAATTTTCTAAGCGAGATTTGAAACTTTCATTAGTATCCATCCTTTGATTAGTACCTAAACAGCTATACCATGCAACATAGTAATCAGATGTCAATTATTTACTAAAACAGTAACATTTATAATGTTAATTGAAGTTAAACTTGCTATAATGAGTTATTAATCCTAGTTTCCAAACGCTTTAATTATCTCACCCCCAGAAAGACCATATTCATGATTCAAGTGGTTCCATTAAATTAACTTCTCAGATGGGGATGCTGAAAGAATATATAGTCGAGAACTGTGCAGGTTATAAAAAATATAAACTTCTATCATAAAGCTAATCTGATAAAGTATCTCAATTTCATTCTCTTGAGAGGGAAGAAGTGAGTAAAAACACTGTATATACCATATTAATATACAGGATATTCATGTGTGATATATTTCTGATCTTAATATAGTAGAAAAGCAATGTCCAGCTGTTTCTGACAGGGTGAAATCAGCTAGTTTCTTCAATTAGTGAGCTTACAATTAAAAACTCTTAACTTTAATAACAAAATAAGATCAGCTAAATAAGGAAAGATTTCTTAGCATGTGCCAAGTAATCTCTTTGATAATTAAAAAGTAAAACATTATTTTGACTTCTCTCTTATAGTTTACTACATTCTAAGATGTCAGGATTAATATATAACTGTCACATACCACAGTTACTCATGAATTGGATAAAAATAACATAATAGTACAAAATGCAATAAAAGAATTAAATGTTAATACTACTTTAAACTGTTTCCAGTTTGTCCAGAAATATAGCTTTTGATTATTTTATGTTAAAACTATCATCTACTATTACTGAATTTTTTTAGTCATGAAAACTGGAAGGTATGGTCTTTCAGAACAAGACTCAGTGCATCAACAGCTGCATTTACTTGTGCCAGCTGCTGAAAGCTGGGCCCAAAGGGGACTGTATAAGAGCCACAGATGAACGAACTGGTGAGACGGTCTGGTCTCCTCGAATTTCTTTGATTTTCCCCATTCCCAGTAACAAAGATCTGAGCCAATATACTGGTTCTGCATCTCTGGAAAACCCCCCATACTGTGGGGAAAGCCTCCTGAGCCTATCTTAGTGATGCCACAGCAAAATCCAGGGCAAACATACTAAAAAAATGTGCTATCCTGTGCAGCAGAAAGCTCAAAATATCTCATTGCATCTCACTGCAACCTTCCTCCACTTAAAATTCAAGACCCAAGTTCAGCACATGCAACGCAAATGACCTCAACAGGGTAACAGCACAAGCTGGCTCCTTGCATCCCGCTCCCTCCCCCAATTAATTTGCCTCTATAGAAAGCCAAGATTTCTTGCCTTAAGCTCTGATGAAAACCTAATGGGCCCTCTATTAACTTCAATAGGCTTTAGATGTGTCTCTTAATGAGAAGGGCTCTGTAAAATTTGCACAACTCACAGCTTCCTGCTTATCAAGTATATTTTCTTAGTAACTATCCAGTGAAGTATAAAACGTTAACAATTGGTTAAAAATGATATGAGCTCTTACAAGAAACAACACTTAAAACAAGCTTATTAATAAACTGGCCATGTCTTTTCACTGTGCAGTTAGCCATGCTCCTGGATGTGACCAATTAGAGATTCATCCATTGGGAATATCCAGAAGATATCATCAGTGGCAGTATTAGCTGAGAGAGAGAGGGAGAATGACATTGCTACAGCAGATCTTGCAAACTTTATAAGAAAACACCAGAAGCAGCTAATCACCACTCACCCCAAAAAGATACATCCATGGATGTTAGTGGAAGCGACTGGGCACCACTGAAATACTCTTGTTAGTGGGACAAAATAAGAGCCTGTGAGCAGTGAACTCATTTAAGCATCTAACCCTAATTAGTTAAGGCTGAACCTTCTATTGCACGTCTGCTATTGCAAAATCATAATCCCTAGTTTAGTGACTAACAAATGAAACACAAAAGAGCAGTAACTTCTTCAAACTTACTGATTAATACTCTGATACGTAATGAATGAGTTGGACCCTTGCTCTCTTGTCCAGTAGACCATACTTAATGATGGCACGACTTTCTCAGAGAAGAGCAAAGCAGCAAGAAGTGGGATTCTGCTTTGTTTTCTTTATTTACATTTTTCTTACTAAGCTACAAGTAATGTGCAAGCTTTGCAATTCAGTTTCACTTGAATCTAAATGACCGGAAAAGCAAAGAATTTAAATTAGTTGTGATAGATAGCCTTAAGCAATTTAAAGCAACTGCCATTGTCATTATATACAGACAATGCTCTTCAAGGAAGTAGACAGCTAGGGAATGTTATTTTTTATTCAGGAAGGTTACTGGAATTTTTTATTCAAGAAGGTTTGATTAAAATCAAACTTTTCTACCTAGTTTTGCCTGTATCCAACAACAAAGAGCTTACTATTTAGAGGAGCAGATTCAGTTTTAAGAATTGAACTGTCCTTAAATGAATAATTATAAGATTATTTCTGCTATATTGCTTGAATATTTCTCAAACACAAATTTAAGTTTCTCCAAAAAACACGGCTATCATATCATTCTCCCTGTAAATGTTGATATTCTGCTCTTAAATGTTTTCTTCTACTCAGAAATCTCATGCCTAAAAACATAAGAGGTACAGTGCTCCAAGAAATCTCAGTATAAGTTAGGCTAAAAGTAAACTAAAAAGCACTAAAATTTGAGTACACAGAGAAACCATAAGATTTGCCTTAACTTATAATCTCTCCTCACTAGCATGCCTTTCTCCTCCCACTTTTCTTTCAGTTCATAGAAATTTTTCTTGCTTTCAACAGTGTCTATTTTCTTTCTAAAGAATATAAAAGATTGCCATTAGCCCTGAGTTAATCTTTAAATGATGCTCAAACAAGCTATGTTAACAAAACAATTGAATTGTCTCTTGACACAACCTGACATATATCTGCTAAAATCACATGTGGCTCTTGACTTCAAGTTTTAAATTCCTGGAAAGACGAAAGGTTACCCAACTCTGCCCATAAAGAATCCTCCCTCTATGGTTCTGCAACTTATATAACCTGCTAGGAGTAAGATCTGTTCAACACACAAGCAGAATGGGAGCCACGGTGATCAAAGAGAAGATGTTGCATAGAAACCTGGGCTAATGGAAGTGCAAGGACAGACAGAGCTTTACCAGATTCACTCAAGTTCTTCAGAGAATTAGGTGCCTACTTAACACTATGAGATAACAGAGTAAGGTTGCCCAACTAACCCAAAAGCTTTAACATGTGCCCACAGGGATCTTGAGCAGCCCAGTGTCATTGTGAGTCTACTTTCAAACTTGAAAATTCCAACTTCAAAAAGCATGCATGTAGAAGAAATAAAAAACAAAGGAGAAAATGAGTGAGAGGAGGGAGGCTTAATCCTTGGAGATTCCAACCCCTATCTCAAGAGTTTATCTACAATGGCCTGAAAAGGAAATGTCTGGACAAACCCTTCTTGGTCTGTTCTTGGTAGCTATACAATTAAAAATAATATTTAAATAGTAGGTATTTAAATATTTAAGTATTTAACGTATTTAAATAAAAGTATTTATTTAGTCATGGTACAAATGCTAATCTGAATGGGTAGTTTGTAAATTTGGGACTGAAGGCTCTAGCACAAGCATTTGTAAAAAGAACAAAGCATAACTATGCTTTATAAATATGAATCTTTCTGTAACAACTATGCTTCTTTTAATTGTATAGTGAACTCAGTATTCTCCAGTGTACAGTTTATTTACTGCCATTCTTATGCATTTGCCTCATTTATTACACTAAATATCAAATGCATGCAGTGGGATTTTTTAAATTGCTTCTGCCCAAGAGCAATCTTAAATAAAAATGTCCTTAGGGTACTGAAATATCTATGGAACCTGTTTACATCTACAGCAGATGCAAACAGACACTAAGTGTCTCTCATAAAATTGAGTTTTATTTCTGTCCAAGAAGGAAATAAATGTTGCCCTTGGGTATCAATATTAATCATGGGCTACTGACAGAGAGTTAAAATAGAACAGGGCAGTGCGGAGAAGAGGAGAGGAAAAAACATTAAATCATGATTATCTAAGCTTCCCTATGGGAGCGTGTGTGACACCAAGAGGGAAATAGGGACAATGTTAAAGTTTTGAAAAAAAGTTTTTCACCAGCCTGGATCAGATGCCCACAAATGCAGATTCAGAGGAATACAGTTTTACTAGCGAATGTAGGAGTTTTGCGCTGACATTGGCACCCCTTCCGCCTGCAACACCTCCAGATTCTCCTTGCAGTCATATTCCATTCCAGGGCTCATTTTATCTTCTGGGATTTGTGCAGGTCAGTGGGCCAGTGGAGGCAGCTTGTGCAGTAATATAGTTAGTACCATGCATTCCTGGGGGCCACACAAAAGACAAGTCCAAAAGAAACCGCACATAAATTACTTAATGATATAGTTTATTTTTAAGTTCATTTTTCTCAGAGGCAAAGATCTAAAGGAGCTGGAATGAGTTCTTGCAGTTCTTGTCTGTCCCTACAAAGCTGGTGCAAATCTCCCAAAAATGCTTTGCTGATACAAAAAGTAGCATTATTATAAAAGAGAACTTGCATATATATATATTTTAATATAGTTAGGTAAAATATTTACAAATAATTTTATTTTTTTTTCTATTTTTTTCTTATCTAAGAACTCATGTGTTTCATGTTTTCAGTTCATTTCAATTCATACATTTAACTTACAAGTGCTCTCAAGAATGCTCCTCAGCTAATTCTGTCCTGCAAGTTGCAGTTTTCAGGAATGTATAAAGAAGACACAAAGAATAAAAACAGTTTGTTTGTAAAAGATAAAAATGTGCACAATGACTGCACGCACTTTACCTCTTCAGTATTTCAAGTGACAGTGTTTAAAAATCCAGGTTAAAGAGTTCTGGAAGTAGTTTTGAGAAGCTTTTAAAAACAGTAGCATTACTAAGTGTGTGTGTGTGTGCGCGCGTGTGTGTGTCTATATATAAGCATATATATCTAATTTTGTATTCATAATATATTGAATATATGGGAAAGGTGCACAAAAAATTTAAAATTCTGAGATTTAATAAAATCTCCTTTTGGCTTTGAAAAGTGCTGGGAATGTGACTATCTGCACTGTATGGAGTGTTGCTTTACATTTGTATTTATATAGGACACATGTTTATAAGTAGCAGTAGAGATGAACACTATAAATTACAAGTGTTTTAATGCTGAAAATTCTGTGATAAGTTTCCTAATGATTTTGTTGTCTATATTTTATGGAGTATCCTTCAAACATTAATTTAAGCAAAGATTCAATGCCCAGAACTCATCTATCATTAACAATTTTGTGGAACCGGCAATTACTAATACGTGCGCAGGACTATTTTACTTTATCAAAATGTCCTTTCGAAATTAGTCTGTCTGCAGTTCCTGATGTGCAAATTAAGCACCTAATTTATCTTGCCTGCTCTTCTTGGATGACTTATCGGTGCTACATTGCTAGCAGCCAGAGAGGGAACATTAAACAAAGCAGCAATCTCT
Source organism: Tinamus guttatus (assembly GCF_059628265.1). Taxonomy (NCBI): domain Eukaryota; kingdom Metazoa; phylum Chordata; class Aves; order Tinamiformes; family Tinamidae; genus Tinamus; species Tinamus guttatus. Next base: position 1,183,990 of record NW_028288923.1, read on the forward strand.
CCTAAAATCTGTGAGAGGCAGCAGTAAGAGCCAAGCACAGGATCAAGGGTCACCAGTCTCAGCACATGTGAAGAAGAACGTGCATGTTCCCAGCATGCAACCAGCACAATTTTTTTCAGTCTCCAGGGTGTCCTTGAATCTCTTGGGATCAGGGCATTTTCTGGTAGGATATATTGCACAATATCCTCTTCCACCACAGAGGTTTGTCAAAGGCTACTGGATAAAGGTTCACATGCACCATTTGTCTGTTATTATTTGAACTAGCAAGGTGCTAAGGGAAGAAAACCACCATAACTTGCCAAATCCCCTTCCTGCTCAGATGGGGCTACTGGGGCTACTATCGTAAAAGGGAATTTAAAAGCAATCCCGGCTGACAGATCAGCAGTAGGAAGAGCAGCAGCCTCTGCAGCCTTAACACACACAGCTACAAACAAAACAGCAGCAGAGAGCAGCCACGATGGCCATTTTTCCTTCTGCAATTCTGTGGGTAACTGGTTTCTCCCAAGTCTCTTATTTTCTTCCTTTAAGGAGAATAGAGCGCAAATCCAATATGGGCAGTTGCAGAAGATAATGACCTGCTTAGCTATTCAAACCTGAGAAAATATGAACTAGCAATAATAATAATTCCTCAAGAACATTTAATACTTTGGTTATTGTACTACTGCTTTCAAAAATCTTGGTATTTCATGGGAGTACACACAATTTTGATTAGAACGCTCTGGAAGTATATTCGGGACAAGTATATTAGAAGTATACTCAGGACAAAACTTTAACAAACAGTTTCTAGAAAATATTTTTGAATAAACTTCAGCACAGACCTGTGCCAGCACTCTGATAGAATTAAGAGAGAATAGTCCACAAATTTAAAATGCATAAAGGCTGCACTGACAGTTATTTCTTTCAGAATATTTTTTCTTTTCTGTTTTCTTTTTCTTTATGTCACAATCTCCACTGCATTTTTGTTTTCCTTTTTCTTAGAAGACAATTTTCAAAAACGAGTGTTGCCATTTAATTGCCTATCCGAAATAAGTGAAAGTTAACCAAATGCTTAAGTTCACCTGAGAAGATTTAGGCTTTCCAGGTGGGAGCCGAGCAAAGTTGACATCACACAGTTCTAAAAATCTAGTCTTTTATTCTGAAGCCTAAACAAAAATCGTTTGGTCTTCAGCTCTTCCACAGAGTTTGGCCCTTTCTCAACACATACCATGATCCCTCCTCATAAATCATTAGCTCAGCTCTTTATCTGGCTACTTTAAAAAGCAGTTGGCAGCAATACCTTCTGCAAACGTCTCATACAGCAAAGAAAAAATGCTGCAGAATCTGCAGATTAGGATCAAAGAAACATTGCCCCTAGCTTCCAAAGCTACTCACTATCTTGATACATTTGATCTTGAGGCTCCCCACATGAAGGACTCTAAAGAGGACTCTATCTTCTGGAACTTAAGACCACAACCTTTCATAATTCTCAAACTTCTAGCAACAATATTACAGTCTAAAATGAAAGAATTAAATTATATCATTACTTCCTTTACCTTATTTCCAGATACCTGTCTAATTAAGTGATGTTTAGCATGATTTAATTAGGCGATATTATCATCCGAGGGACATTGCTAATTTATTCCTCAGTCTTCAGAGCTCACTATCTATGAAGATATTTTTGAAGGAGACAAAAGCATAGTTAAAGCTGCAGTGTTTTCTCTGTGCAAGTAAAACCATGCACAGAGGCACACAGACGCACACAAATTGCACGAGTCAAAAAGCAGCATAAACAATCCTGTCACCACTCTGCTGGGAAGCAGAGGCAACATCACAACGCGTGGTGGATACTAACCCAGCCACGAATAACGTCATCCACAGGGAAAAACTAACGCACTATGCAGTAGGTCAGAAGGAATTCATGAAGAGAAAAAAAAAAAAAAAAAAAAAAAGTTGGGATTCCCAGTGCTATCAGTAGCAGGGATATTTCGGTAAGAATGACCACAACATAATGGTTAACAAAAAACTTAAAAGATTTGGTACATTTGTACATCTATATGAACATCTAGCTGATCTAAATATAAACCTGGATAAAAAACAATTGAGAGGATAATGTAATTTAGCACTAAAAAAAAAAAATTCTGCAAGAGCACAACTATCCTACTGGAAATTACCGCACGTGTAACATCATTGTTGAGGACAACAATTAGATTCTGCCCCTTATTCTGAGCCTTGCACTCCAGGGAAGCTCTGCCATTGGGAGCTTGATACTAGATGAAGGTGATTTATGAGTTTCACCTCCTGTGTTTCTTATTCTCTCTTCTCTTTCGTAAATTCATATAAAAGATTTTAAATGTTCTGGCTCATTATTAGCAAACTCTCAGCAACACTGCAACTACAAGGGGTTTCATTTCCTGAAAATGTCTTAGGTCCTTTGCCACGTGTGGAGTTATTTTGTCTCTTCTGCCTCACTAACAAGTTATTGATTGCCACTTACACTTCGTAGCAGATGACTTCCCATTGCCCACATCTGTATTCCTTTTGAATTTCAGTCTCTTCTTGCTTCTCTACACTGACACTGTTGGCATTAGCAGCATGTGTACTGGCGTGAAGGTCAACATACTTTGCTGGATATTGTCTCAACAACTTATTTCTGCAATTCTCCTCAGCCAAATCCTCTTAGTCCAGAGCGTTTCCCCATCCTGCCAACCAATTGCTGGAAAACCATCCTCACCAATTCCTACAAGCCTTTTGCATTACTGTATTGGTATTTGGTCAGTACATTCTTGCGGAATTTTCTTCTGTTCCAACATGGCCCCTTCAGCACAGACTTATGATTCTCTTGACCCTTTTTTATAAACTTTCCAAAATAGCCTTGTTTCATTTAATGTAAGGTGGTGAGCTCGCTTCACATTTAAAGGTCTGTTAATCTATAAGTTAAAGTGCAACCAAGGATATCAGTGATTTTTTTTTAATGCCTAACAATATAAGGTCTATATCTTACAGTTTGAGTGTCTGCATTACACGAGAAGCAGTTAGTGCATTAACTTCCTTAAAGCAGAATTTCAATGATGTTTTATTACTTTCAGCAGACATGCTGAATTGATTAAATTCACAAGCCACAGAAATGGTTTCTGACAGCTAGTAGCTACACATTACAAGGACAAGAGATTTTAGGAATACACTGTAAAGCAATACAAAATGATAGCAAAAGGGCTTGTTAATCTAGACAAGAGTGACTTTAGATTTTCTCCTTTAGAGAGCAAGAATAAGCTGCTACTAATTTTCACATTAAAGAAGCCGTCCTTTTGTCAGGCTTTGGTAGTTTGACCAGTGTGAAGCAGATTTGAACATCTAAGTTACTTAAAGATCCCACAAGAACACACCCGTAATCATTTTGTTCATTAATAAGTTCCTGGAGCAATCAGAGTATCCTTCATTTCCATTGCTGAAGGATGACTGTAGCAATATGAGACCCAATTATGGAAAGACAACTCTAAACAAAACAAATGTCCATAGGTGACCACCAGTTGAAGAACACACTATTTGTATTGTAAAAATAAATTTAAAAGGCTCAAAAGAACTACAACCGAATGATGCCAGGAGGGAAAAGCAAGCTAAGTGCAGTTATAAGGGTAGCATGACAGTGTCAGTCCAGGCGGGGCTGAACAGCTCTGCCAAATGCTGGGCCAATGCTGAATACGCATCGTCCATCACCATGCGTTGGAACACTCCCCTTCAGCCCGGCGTGCAAAGAGCACGTTAAAGTCAACTAGAATTTATGTCAAGCAAAAGAATCTAAATTTTAACATCAGTCTAAAGCAATGTTTCAAATTATTTTGCTTTCACACGTTATGTCCCACAATCAAGCATCATTTTGTCATTATATCTAGCAGAAAAGTGGCTTTGTAGTCTTTGATATAATAGAAGTCAAGCAACTTTTAGAGCATAGTGATTTTCCTACCTATTTTAACTTGGTTCTGCATAGTTGTGTTTTCATGGAAAGAACTTTGTTAGGAAAAAAAAAAAAAAAAAAACACCCAAAACAACATGATTACATCTGGTTAACATCTGATTCATGTTCACATCTGATAAACAATATCATCTCATCTCTCAGAGAGAGATCATCTCATAATATGACCTAACAATACCATCTAATGTCTATATACCCCTTTTCAGGAAATATTAAGAAATTATTTGAACAACATTTACCATAACTGCTAATAATCTACCATTTTCATGTAGATTCCTCCCCCTCCACCAAAACAATTGTGCAGAGAAAGATTATAGCTGCTTTAAACTCAAAATGCAAAATGAGGAGGGAATTATAGAATTTCTGTGAAAATTCAATAGGCAATTGAAGAGTATTTTGCAAAATGGCAGTGATAACACCAAAGCAAAATAAAATTGAAAAAAAATATGGTGAGCAAATATGTTTTTCCTTCTTAATAGCTATTTCAAAAATAATATAGCACTTGATTTTCTTCCAAATGGTTTAAAAACTTTCAGTCTTTCAAGATTCTACTTTAAAAGATCAAAAAAAATAAAAAAAAAAATAAAAGATTTTTTCTCCACTCCTCACAACAGCTTGGAAGGAAAAGATTTTTTCCAGATTTCAATAAACATGAAAAATAAATCTCAACAACAGTCTGATGTTCTGCCTCTCTAAGGAGAAGTGCTCCATATCTTCACTTCCAAGCACTGCCATCTTTCAGAAAGTGCAAATTCAGTAACAAATCCACACTCATAACTCAAAGTCATGTCCAATCTGAAAATGCTTATAAGACACACTTTTCCGTATTTCAACAACGGTAGAAACTTGTAACAAATCGCAAATCATTATATTTATGAAGGAAAAAAAAATGACTTGCTTTTTAGCAGGAAAAAGATATCAGTATACACCGTAACAGAATAAGAGATTTGGCTTCTGAAAGAGAAGGACAGGACATCACAATGGATAAGGACATTCTGTTTAATATTTCTCAATCTCAAGACACTTACATTTCCACATATAGTCCTAAGAGCAACCTGACCTCAGAATTCCCTGCGGCATGCCCACAGGACAGACTGTAGTTGGATCACCAAGTAGGAAGATGTTCTCTAGAGATTTGTATTGATGGCTGTAGAGGTTGCTTTAATCCCAAGGGCCATGCACAGCCAACATTTATTCCAGTATTATTTTAATGTAAGACCCAGGAGATTCAAAAACCATAACTAATGATGGTTAAAATAATGGAATGATGTATATTGGATCACCAATGAATGGCAGGAGAAGTATGTACTATTTTAAATGTACTAAGCATTGCAGCTTATTCAAAATGCACATAAAAATATAAGCAAAGGATCAAGAAGATAAGGAAAAAGAAGAGGCTGATATAAGCTGGGGGATTTTCTTCAGTTCATTTAGTAAAACAGGGCACATTTAAATACCTGAAACAGATTAAAAAAAAAAAAAAACAAAAGAATCTTAGCTATGATTCAGCTGACCTTCACCCAAGCAGTTTTACTTTGTATGTCAAGGTTTAAAAGATTTTTTAAATGCAGCCGTATAATGTTGTGAGCACTCTACAAATAGCCACATTCTACTTCGTTCACTCCTCACTCTCTAATTTAAATTCTTAGGTGTAAATAACAAAACCACCCTACCTGCTATCCTACAAATACAATTCAGAGTTAAGAAAAGCTAGCAAGCTCTTTTCCTGCAAATGTAGATAAGAAAGGGTCTAAAGGAAAACAAAAATTATCTTAAATGCGATCTGTTTGCCATATGGAAACAAATACTTCCTTCACAGAGTATAAGAGGATTACACATTTAAATACTATTGCCATATTGAAATAATATTGTTAGGATTTGCCATGGTGCTAAGACCCATATAATTTAGTGTGACTTCTAAATGAACATGATTATTTCCACAGTAGCATGCTGTACACTGAAGTCCAAGATAGAAATATTCCCTGTAGTAAAGAACAGGGAAAAAATGCATCTGGCAGAAGTGGCCCTGAGTTTGTCATGTTATGTTTTACCTGTAAAATATTCCCACTTTTTTTTTTTTTTTTTTTTTTTTTTTTTACCCAGCAGAAGAGCACAACTCACCACAGTTTCCCACCATTTTATCAGTTCTGCCAGTGCTAGCAAGAAGTAAAGTAGCAGCTTCATCTCCCTTTCTGTAATGAGTGAAGTACCTAAACCAGGGGCATTTAATGGCCTATCTATGGCAAAAAACAAACACACACACACCCCACTATAAACATCACTCTTGCTGGATCTGAGCTAGAGAAGTGTATTAACAAGTCCATATTCCTACAAAAATATCAACTAGTTATCCTATGAGACAAGTTGGTCAATCCAAGCCATGGACAACCTGGAAAAAGAGCAGGGTCATAGCCTGGGTAAGATGGCTAACAGGATAGCACTGGGTTATGATCTGAATTCTTCCAAAGAGTAAATGCATCTCAAAAGGATAGTTTTTCAATCTCTGAATTACTTTGAAGAAATTGATCTATGGGGAAAAAAAAAAACCCTTTCAGTTCTAGTCATCAGTTTTCCTGACTTGTCTTTCAAGTTTTATTTCATAAAGAAATATTACCTTTTTAAAAATTAAAACTGAGATTTGTTCTTTCCAGTCTGGTTAGGAGGATAGGATTTGCTAGATATACAAGATTAAAATGTCTGACTCTGGATATTTGTGCTTGCTTGATATGAGACAAATTAAAAGGCAATAGTAACAATACTATTTTGCCGAGAGAACGACAGACCTTGCTATTTTCTTCAATTTGAAGTGAAAGGTCAGCGGTGAAAGGTGTCTGAAAAATTCATGAACTAACTGGAAAATGTCCTTGTAGTGAAACCCTTAAGAAGTCAAGAAGTAGGGAAAGCAAATTAAGTCAGGAGTCCCTTCTTTGGGCTGACTCTTGATTTCTTGAGCTTCCAAATTAGATTAAGGTCAGGTAGATCAAGTATTTCCCTGCTGATATAAAAATCCACTCACAGTATGTAGAAATATAAACTTGCTCCAATCAAACAAAAGGTCCTGCCTAGGGAAATACCAACAAACAATAAATCAAGGCCCTTTACTTGATGTTTACAGTATGATAAGGTTACACTTCTACAGTAAACATCCAGACCAGGATATGTTTCCCCATACTATTTCATACCAAACAAAACAAACAGTAACATGGTTACCTAAAGTCTAAGATGCTAGAGGCCTCCTGAATCCTGTCACTGCATCCTTGCTGAAGCTCGAATGCTATGAACTGTTCCAGGTAGTGGTTAATAATGAGATGTTAGGCATTCATGCTTGAAATTGTGGGTCATTTTTGATTAAACATCTTGCAGAGGAAATAAGGCATGGCATTTTCACAGTGAGCTTGCAGTGTAATATGCAAGAGCTTAAAAGCGAAACTTGTTAGAGGTGATATAGATAACTAACAGGAAGAGACAGGGGAAAACCAGTTCAGCTAAACTGAGATTTAACTGAATGCTGCTCAAGATACATAAAGGATATACTGTGCAGAAAAATGAGCTAGGCCTCATAGGTAGAATACTATTTTAGTTGAAGTTTGCTTATCTGTTGATTAGGCCCAGTAATAAAGATTATTTTTGTTGTATAGGTTTCTGAAGCTATGTGAAGGCAAAAGTCAAAAAAAAGAAAAAAAAAAAAAAAAAAAAAAAAGGAATATGAAAAGTGCTATGTTCACAGAAGCCTTGAGATAATTCAGGGGGCTAGAGCTGGTTCTTCAGGTTTCTGATTTTTTTTTTTTCCCAAAATCATTTAGAGAGGGAGAAAGTTTTGTGATTAAGGCACCAAATGCGAGATGCCTGGTTTCAATTCCTGATAACGCTCACATTTCCTGAATAAGGCAAACAATCCAATTAATTTCTTAGAATGAAATATTTATTTTCTCCTACTTTCTATCTTGTTCATTAAACATTGTTTTATCATGGATCAACTCCTTCTGCACATGAAATGTTAATCACAGATAGCCTTGTAGGCAATACTACAATATAAACCAATAGCAAACACATCCTGTGAGATAATGCAATATTATAAAGACGACTATTGATTTCTGATCTGAAAATAAACACAAAAATTTCAGCATTTAAGATCAATAAAGTGATGAAAAGGCTGGTGCATTTCACTGTGGCAACACAGCTCACAAATCATGGAAAAAATCAACAAATAAGTTAAAAATCAACAAATAAGTTATTAAAGCAAATAACTGCATATTGTGCTCTGGTTTTAGAGGGTTTAGATGTAATAATCTACGATGAAGGAATATGCTTCCTCTCTAATGGGGTAGACTCTTCACTTGCTTTCTCAACTAGGGGATTTTTTCAAGCTATAGATTCTGTGAACTGGCATTTTAGGCCATTGCAGCAGGGTACTGCTATACCTAAAGAGAAGGATGCACCAAATATAAACACAGTAGACACTTTTTATAGAAAGACAACTCTAACTATCGCCTGAAGTGCAATATAGCTTAAAAGATGGTTTAAAAGGATGGTTCCCATCCTATTCTGAGAAATACAAACACATGAATGCCTGGGGTCTTTGCTGTTCTGATTTATGTCAATGTAATGAAGAAACAAACAGAAAGGAAGAAAAGGAAATTTAGTTTATCCATAATCCAAAGGTGCTCATGATTCAATATTAGAGGCGTCTTCTGTATGTAGATGTTTAAAACAACATAATAAATAACCCAAAGAAACAGTGAAATCCAGCAACCTAGCTGCTCACAGGTGCACTGTTCCTAAGGCCACTTCTCCTAAGGCAAACTGCAACACTCACCGAAACCTCCGTCTCGGGTGATCCAGACCATCGATCATCACAAGCACCACCCAGGGACAGGACCCAGCAACAGGACTGAAAACTAGCAGAGGGCTGCAGTGAAATGACAGGCACGGACACTCGGCGGCTGGGAGCGCAATGTACATACAACATGTAAGTTCAAAGACAGCTTAAATGCTTGTTTTAAGATGCAATAGTGAGACAATAAATAAGGAAGCTGTGACCACAACTATAGTCTCATCTGGGTTAAGTCCTGTTCCGCCCCTCTCCCACACACATACACTTTTTTTTTTTAATATGTCTAATGTGCACTTGACTCAGAATTAGTTCTTTCAAATTTTCATATGTTTAACAATAGCCAAAAGAGAAACAACTGAGATCAATTTATACAAATCATCCAAGTGCTTGCTGTGAAAGACCATAAAAGATAATTACCAGTATTTGGCAGATTAATTTTAGCTGTCTTCAGTCTGTGTGTGTGGCATATTTTATAGAATTATTCTTTCATACAACTTAATTTTTTGTACGGCACTACCGGTACATGTCATAACACAGCAAGTTTTAAACTTTCTCAGTGAACAGAACAAGTCCTACAAGAGTTGGAAGGTAAGACCATCAAGTATATCATCTTTGTACTGGAGACTAAATTTTAAAAATATAAAGTTACCTTTAACAGATATTTTGAATGTTTTGGAAATTCATTCTTTAACTCATATCATATTTCTATTACTTCTAAATCAGAAATTTTAAACTTTTAAATGAGGATGCTGCACAACTCCAGAGCTCTGAATTTTAACAGCAAAATATGGTTTTGGTCCTTCATCCAAAGAACAAGTAAATTAAAAAGGGATCTGGCAAATGAATTTGAATTTAAATTCTGTGTTTAGTATTTTATTTAAGTACAATGGACAATAAATGAGGACTGAAGATTTGTAAGTATACTGCTTCATATCATTAGCACACTTTGTTCACAACATGTCAGAAACAGGATTTTTAAAAAGATCTGTTATTTCATGAACACAATTGATTTGAAATAGAAGATTATGACAGAAGATTACATATGACTGATTTACACTTTATGATTTCTAATTGCTTCAGCTATCCCTAGTTCATCTTAGTTGAATAATATAATTTAAATATTTTAGGTAGTTTTCTTTTATCAGGCTCTTAGACTTAATGTTTCTGCCTTGCTTCAGGACAACATCTTTTAATTGCTTTAAATTATCAGTGATGTCTCCAGCATTTTCACTGAACATGGATTGATTTCAATTAACTTTCTCACGCTTTAGCATAAAAGCAGTCTTATTCAATTTGCCCTAATTAGATCACACAAACTCTTGAAGCTAAAGCAATGACAGTCATTAAAAGGTTGTACAAAAAGGGAAAGAGAGAATCAAGGTTGTTTACTGCATAGTTAGTCCTTTTGCAATTTTGAAGCTGCAAGGAGAGTCTATCCCTGTGCCTGTATGAAGAATTAAACAAAAAAAACAAAACAAAACAAAAAAAAAAAAACACACAAAAAACCCACAAATTTGGCATAGGACTTTTAGAACTGTGCAGTACTGTACAAGTCTGGCATTGCTGGCAATAATGTATCTGCAGCATTCAGATAGCTAGAGAAGACTGGGATTCCCCATCTTTCACTGTATAGAGAAAGATATTAGCAACTACTGTTATAGATTAATACATACAGGAGGTAGATATAGGGAACTATAATGACATGTATTTGTGATCTTCCTTCAGTTTACACTGCCTTGCAGATTTAATGCTTTGCTCATCTGCAAGCTGTACACAAAATAGGACTGACAAAACAAGACAATCATCTCTACAGAGAAACTTTAGCTGGTTACTGAAGTTATCAGGCATAAGACAGAAAATGGCATGTAGGCTGGATTCAGAATTAGCTTCAGAGCCACTGTGCAGGATAATACAGCTACAGTGCTTGAAAAGAACTCTCCTTCATGCTACAGTGCAAGTACAAATAAATTAACACAAGTTTAATCCCCTTAGCCAGAGGAGCCTGGGTCAAACATCTTCTAAGACTCTAGCAGTATAATATACATTGAGGGAATATCTGTGATCCTTTTATGTATTCCTCAAACACGAAAAAGCATTCACGGAACTTGTAGCTGTCTTGAATTAGCCTATGTTCACCTTCATTTTTAGACGATGCATTTATTTCTGCAATAAGTCTGATCAAGTATAACCATATTTCTAGGCTATGTAGTTACAAATTTTAGTTCTACTGAAGTGTTAGGAAAAATTATTACATTCTGCTGGATCAAGAGTCAGAAAGGACAATTCTACATAGTCACAGGCATACAGAAGTAGGTAAAGCAGCACTATCAAATTTCTCACATGAATGAATTAAATAAACTCAGATTACACATTAATGCATTTGACTAATGATGGATAAATATTAACCCATTATTTACCAATAACAGCTTTTTTTTTTTTTTTTTCCAGATTCGATTTATCCAATCAAAGTCTTCTCTAGAGTGAATTTTTAGGGCTTTCACCTCCTAAACCTGAAAGAGGGATGAGTAATTAGCAAAACAATTCAGTCAGATTGTGGTATTTCATTCACTTGGGACGTCAAGATCACACAGCTTCCATCAGCATCACGTTGGTCACAAGCAGATTGCCAATACACACTACAGTTCAGTGTAGGGAGACACAGAATACATTTTGGCCCTTGACTTCCACTTAAGGGCCAGCATTATTGCAACCCAAAGCAGTCAACCCTCGTTGGTCGGTGGACCTATAACAAAGATGACCCTGAATTTGGCATAAACATTTCAGCTATGTATTTCAGAAGAGTCATACTAGTATGACTCTGCGCGCAGAAAGACTTACTCTGAAATATGCTAGATGGGAAAATCCTTACACCAGAATAAGGATTTTCACAGAGCCCAATATATTGTAACCACTTTCCCCTTACATGGAAAAGAAAAATCATTAACCTAGTATTTCTATACATGGGATCTAAAAGCACATAGTTAATGGAAAGCAGAGAACTTTCTCAATCCTCCTGAAACTCAGTCAATTCCTTAGCTGCAATATATTTTAGTTATGGCACTTACATAAAACATATGGAAGCTCACAGTAGGAAAAACCAGGAAACTTCTGGCTTTGTTTTACTCTAATGGCTGTTTTCTGCACCTCACACCCAATTCAAATGCATTATGTGCCCAAAAGAACCTCCGGGTGCAGTGTATATATGAGGTGAGGACTCTGGCAGACGTTACTGCAAAAGTACAAAGATGCCATGCAGTGCGTTCCACTCTCTCTTCTTCAGCTTATGTTTGTCACATAGTGGTTATCTTTTAATTATCTTCAGTGTGGTAATCAAAGCAAACTGACTTATCTGGTGATTACATAACAGGGATAGCAAAGGACAATTATTTGATTTTGAAGCAAAACAAGCTACTACTGCACCAAGCAACTGTGCAAACTAGAACAATGTGCCTGGTCTTTATTATTACCCTAATTAGAGCATAAAGTCATTTGATATTTTTTCAAGCTAGAATTTAAGATCTGACTGAGTCCCATTGCAATTTATATAAAAATTATTGTATCCACTGAATCCAATATTATAATTCGTACAGATTTCTATGTAAACACGGTTTTGACTTTTCTGTAATGAAGCATACCCAAGTGAAATGGCTAAACCATTCTTTCTTTCACTGAACAGCTGTGGCATAAACAGCTGCAGTTCATGTTAAACAACTTCAAACTGCCAATAAGACTATTTCAATTAGGATAGAATCCTTGCAATTAGAGAAGAGTCTTCCTCTTCCCTTAGCTCCTTGACCTTTTCAGTTGGAATTTACAGTAGGTCTAGTCCCAATATCAATTCTTCTTGACCAAAGCACAGATAAAAAAAAAATCATATAAGGAACAGGCTGTTCTCAGCTTTTCACTACATTATTTTTATATTAAATAGTTTAAGGAAGAAACCATCACAGAACCTACCAAAGAAAACAAACTAACAAAAACCCATCACAAAAACAAAACAATAACAAATCTCCAGAAGATTAGAATTTCCTCTATGAAGAATCTTAATTCTCTTCAGGAGACAGAGAACGAAATAAATCTATGTCTTTATACTGCTTTGCAGATTGAGAGTATTATGTTTGTGTTCAGGATTAAGAAAATCTAGTATTGAGAAATCTACTATGCCTTATCTTGGATAAAAACCTAGAAAAACCTATGTTACACTAAGTGCAAATAAAAGATCATGACAACTCCAGGAACACACGTACTCAGGGTTTCGCAAGACAACTCCTACCTCAGCATAAGAATGTTGCTATAAATCTAAGCAGATCAAAAAATGAAAAGAAGTTACAAGAATCTCTGTCTTCTTTCAAGATATAACTTTGCCTCTCTCAATAGAATACTACTCTAAGCTATAAATTTTAGCAAATCTAAATTGGGCAGTACCCTGAAATTTCTCAGAGGGAGGAATGAACTTCGATGAACCTGCTCAGTCTATGGAAAAGTTGTATTCAGTACCAGCTAGTGAAATTTCATTAATAAGAAATAATGGGAGCTATCAAAACCAATGATGCTTCAAAACCGTTCTTGAATCTCCAAGTATAAATGAAAGCTATCTATAATTTATTTTTTTCCTATACTACATTATAAAATCCACAGGAGTAAATCTGGTGCTTTCTGACTTCTTTTTTAAAAAAGTAGTATTTGTCTTAAAAACTATATTAATGCAATATTGTTATAGACAGACACACTTAAAGCATAAAGTGAAAAATCTTTGCTAATGATCAAAGAAAAAATGTTAATAGAACTAAACACAGAATAAAACATATTTAAGTGCCTGATTTGCAAAACAGCAATGATCATTAGCAGGTATATAAACAAACACAAACACAAAATCTGGGACAATTGGTTTGTACAACACTCTTGATAGGCCAATTTGAAGTACCTTTAAAAAAACTCCCTCTGGATAATCCATTTAATACTAACCATGGCTAAGTCTTGATAAATTTTCACTAAATATGTTTAAGATTATCTGTTTCAACAGCCTATAGAAAGCCTTGTTTACCTTCTAATCATAATAAACACCTGTGTCTCCATATATACATCCTACCTTCTAGGGTCAATTTCAAGTCACTTATTAATAAGTGGAAAGCATCACTGTATTCCTTTTTCTTGCTTTCCCATTGCAGTTTGGGAGGCTTGGCAGGAAGGTCTAAGCCTTCTCATTTTTACAACAGCGCAATGCCTTTCTCCACTGATTCTTGGAAGCTAACAGAGAAACTGAAGCAGCTGGAATTGTGCAAGTGCAGGTAGCTGGAACAAGAATTAAACAATAGAAACAATCAGTTGAAAGGGATGCTCAACAGCAAACTAAGGCCAGGGGGAAGACTAAAAATAAACCATCAAAAGATCATATGTAAGAGTGGGTGTAAACATTTCTGTGCTATTGTTCAGGATTCTTCACAGCAGCTACCCCAGCTGCACTACAACTCATCACTTAGTTGTCTGTTGTCCTATTCTACACTGAAAGCAAATAAAAGAAATTGCATGTAGTCAGCACTTTTTGATGAAATAGGACATCCTCACTAGACACTCCAACAAACAGATTGGAGGAAGAATGTTTATCATCAGTAGGATGCTGAGGAACATATTTGAAGGTTGGCACTTTTATAAGAAGAAATTCTGCATTCCAATGCATGTTGAGAATGACTATGGTCAACAGACTTCGGTTTAGAAATCTTTTTGATTTTCTGCCATTGGTCCTCTTGACTGAGCTCATCACTTTTGTCTTCTGAAACAAAGGAATCAGAACAGCCTTTCTAGGGAACATGATCATGGCATAGAAGCACATCAAAAGTCAAGAAAATTCCTAGGGGATACCCAGCATCCCCTTTGATTCAGATATATCCAGGTTTTGTTTATGCTGAATTACCCTACAGATTAATCAGTTTTAGTCATGTGATCTCATGGAAATTCAGACGCATCCTCAATGAGATATCCACAGTACTGTTCAATTCTGAACCCACCTATGTATTAAAAACAATCCCCAACATAGCTTATCTTCTCCATCAAAATATTACAGTTATACATTACACTTTATCAACATATTATTACCATTATGCTATCGCTATGTTACTCAGTCAACCAATTTGTCTTGATCCTTGAGGAAATCTCAGTATTCCATCAAGTTTCCTTTAACCTAAATAATTTTCTGTTATCAGCTACATTCACCATCCCATCCACCAAATCAATAATAAATATACTGAAGAATGTCAGACCTGAGGCAGGCACTGCCAACTGTTTTCCACTCTTAGAAGATTATCTGCAGTTTCCAGGAAAGCATGTCATTCAAAGCAAGTTGCCTGTCTGGTATGTCATATTGAGATAACTCAATGCAGGTCACATAATTACATCATGTAACTTTATATCATCTGACATGACTGAGGCAACCTAACAGAAAATATCACACTACAAAGCATCCGCTGGAAAATTTAATCACTGCTGTTTTTGAAAAGGAATTGGGGTGTGCGTCTGGGGTAAGACCTCACAATCCTTATTTTTTCAACTCTAGGCTTTGAAGAAAGGAAAAAAGAAAAAAATACATAAAAATCAATACTGTAGACAAGCTATATGTAACTAACACAATGAATTCACAGTATCTTCACTACAACCTGAATTAGAAGTTTCTGGGGAAATGGTCTGTTGTCGTGATCAAAGTCTTATATAGTGCTCAATATATTGTCAACACTGTATTCAAAAAATGTATACATATTATTGCATTAGATTAAATCTGTATGTACTACAATACCTACTCACAAATCTGCTCTCTTATATTCTCATATATCAACAATTCTCTATACAATTCCTTCCTAAAAAAACCAAACGATTGTGCAAATACAAATTACAATGCCAAAGAAATGTACATTTTAGATAAATATAAATACATATATCACTGTAAACTCATTAATCATATTCAGTGGCAGTTTAGGCCACATTCCTTCTCTCTCTACTGTAGTTTCCTGTCTATTAACAAGAGGATTATGACTACAGAATAAGATTTATATATTATATATTGCATTCTCCTTTCAGCATGCTCTTCTGATCAACAAGAAAGCAAGATTATCTTTGCAGTAAGACACTGAAAAGGAACTAATTTATTTTCAGTTATTTACAAAATATGGAATTCAGTGTTACAGGGAGACATTAATTTAATGAAAGCAAGGAACATCATCACTGTGTGCAGAAGTTGATATGGAAGTGAAGCTGGAGATTTATATGAGATGAAACAATGAGATTAGACTACAAAGAGTAATTTATAATAATAAACCAGGCTCAGCTGAAGGTGAACCATGAGTTGACATGGACATTCCCAGATGGGCACATGGCAAATTTGATTGACTGCTACAGTTAGTTGTCAAGGCAGATTAATACGGGTTATTACACCCCACAACAAAGCTGGGCACCGACAGCAAGATGAGAAGCAAGACAGAAGACATTTGTAATACATACAGAAGTATCTCATCAAAAATAGGATTCTGGGGAAACACTGAATAAACAAGACGAAAGACAGACTGTGAGCTGAATCTAGAAGTGCAAGGCTTACACTGGAATTCTGCACACACCATGCATGAAGAGAACAAACTGACCCACTTGCTTGTTTGGCCAGCCACAGATTTGTTTTAGTAATACAAGTAGTTGTCTAGCTGGTTTGTTAATAATGCAATTGCCATCACTTTTATATTTTGGCCTTCAGTTTCACAAATAACTCACTAAAATATTAGACCTCTTCAATTTTACTTTTATTGAAATGGCTATATTTGAAGAAAAGATATAGAGGGCTCAGCAGCTTAGAATGAGGCATTGGAGGCAAGGAGACATTGCAGCTTAGAATGATCTTGACTCCTGTAGTACCTCTTCTCTGCACTGTTTGCTTTCATAAGCCCCCAAACTGCTGGCAAGAGTATCACCCAAGCAGGTGGCCATGCTAGCTGGGTGTCACAAAAGCCCAATCTCTTTTTATAATCCAAAGGGCACAGCAGTATACTCACATTTATACTACATATCTCAATTTAGGCAGTTCTTGTCTTCTGTGAAATCCATTATTGAAGTACAAAAATCAAATGAATGAATGGCCTTAATAGCACTCACCGTGTGATCAGAATCTCATAGGCATCCTTTCTGTGGCACAAAAACATTCCACAGAATCACAGAACGCTTGGGGTTGAAAGGGACCTCTAGAGGTCGTCTAGTCCAACCCCCCCTGCTCCAGCAGGGATACCCAGAGCACGTGGCACAGGGTGGCATCCAGGCGGGTTTGGAAGATCTCCACAGAAGGAGCCTCCACAGCCTCTCTGGGCAGCCTGTTCCAGGGCTCTGTCACCCTCACAGGAAAGTTGCTCTTCCTCATATGGAGGTGGAACTTCCTCTGTTTCAACTTATACTCGTTACCACTTGTCCTGTTGCTGGCAACCAGAGAAGAGCCTGGCCCCATCCTCCCTACAATCACCTCCCTACAGTCCTCCCTACAATCCTCCCTCAATCACCCCTCAGATGCCCAGCTAGCTTAGTCTTTCCTCATATGACAAATGCTCCAGTCCCTTAAACATCTTCCTTATGGGAAGATGGGAGTTTGGACAGACACAACATTGTATTTTGTGCTTTTTGAGGAACAGTATGTTCCCACGGAAATATACAAGGTAGGAGGTACACTCAGGCACAAAAACTAGCCCTACCACCTCTACACCTTGGAAAACAAGGAATGTGAATGACTTTTGTATTCTTGATTGGGGTGGGGGAGAGTAGGGTCAGGCAGAATGGAATTGGGAGCTTCTCGATGTACTGGAAGAGAAGGAACTACAAAAGAGGAGAAGGAGCCACTCTGAATAACAGCTGGGAAATAATAGTCAATTAATTATTCCAACATCTACCTGATGCTTATGGCAGTAGCCTTAATTGCTACCTAATTGCGGCTGCAAATAATGACCATCTAAAATGTCAAAGAATCAACTCATTCCACTATTTTATCAGGAAACCAGATAGCTGGGTTAGCAGCTGTAACTTTTTTTTTCCCCAGTGACAAAAGCAGAAACTGGTGAGGTCCCAGGACAATGCTGGGTACCAACTGCAAAGGTAAAGAGTGATAAAGAGTAACCTCTACAGTGTGTGACTAATTAAAGGAAACGGCATTATTAGGTCTACAGCTAGGACAGATTCTTGTCAAATTCAATAGGGACTGGAGGAAGCTCAAAAATCACTCAAGCTTGGTATATTAAATTAGACTAGAAGTTTGAGGTCAAGAATGGCTTAGCAATGAAGAAAGTAACTTAGTGTGGCTACACAACTCTGTTCATCAGTGCATTCAGACAGCGTTTTGGGAGGAACTTCCATGCTTATCTGCATGACTAGAGATTATGACTGACACATACATGACACTGTACTAGTGTTCTTTTCCAAATGCTAAAAAGTTCTGGAGGGGAGACTAAGAGATTTTGCTAGTAAATATTTCAACAGGGTAGAGAGACAGTGGCAGGCTTGAAGGAGTGAAATGATTTTGTTTGTTTCTAGCATTTTTTCTCTAAACAAGCAGTTAAGAAAATATGACGGTTTATTTCTCTGAAACATTTTACAAGTCAAAATTGTAAAAAAGACTTTGTTAAAAAGACTTTATTATACAACCAAAAGAATAATATAGAGAAAAAAAGTCACAAAGAATAAAAAACGTGCCATCAAAAAGAACACTGAAATTAAAGCTTTGAAGGGATTTTTTTTTCAGAAGTCATCATGTTTACCATTAATGCACAAAATAATTGTATATTATACTTCCAATTAACAAACAATAAATTCAATAGTTTATATTCATGCTTATTATGTATATTCCAATTATATTGCACATAAATTATATTTGCAACAAGAAGGCACACTTTAAATATCTTTTACTGTCACAAGATTAAATCTTTGTGTTTACTTATTAAGATAGGGAAGCAAAGGAGCTTTGAAAGAACCATTTAAAGCAACTATCCGTAGCCCTAAGAATAACTTAGGCAGCCTTCCTTCTGTACAATTTATGCATTGTTTTGGTAATCAAAATAAGTTGTAGTCCAGCGTTGACGAGAAGCAACAAGCAAAGCAAGAATCCTATCTACTTTTCACTCTCTCGGAGCAGGTATTTTTCATTTTTCATCAGATTTTGGGAATAATCTCTCTGTTGTAAAGGGATATTCCTCCCATGTCAAGCACATGCAAGTTTACTGTGACAAGGTTTTCAAAACCAAGTGATGGGTAGCAAACCTTGAAGGAACTACAGTGATGTCCTTGTCTGTACAATTTTTCTTTAGTCATGACAGAAGGGGTTGGAAATGTGAACCACACTACCTCATTTTTCGGAAAGCTTTTTTGTTGTTGTTGTTATTGCTGCAATATAGAAATCCTTTTTGTCATTAAAGATGTAAAGACCCTTATGTTTTTGTCAGCTAAGGAAGCAAATGAAACAAATTGCTTTTATGGCAGTATTATAGTAAGAGCTTTCCAGTTGAGGAATTGCCAAAAAATACATGAGATTAAAGCAGATACAGCGTGACATAACTTGTCATTAAATATATATGTGGATAATATCAGTGCATGTCAAAGTGGCAAATGTTTGATATGCACAATTTACTTAAAGTCCCAGGATACTTGCCAAATACTAACTTTCTCTTCCTTAATTCACGAGTTTTCTATTGTCTTGCAAAATATAAAACATTAAAAGGGTAGGAAAACACATGTTTTAGATCAAGATTTCATGGGAATCTAAGATCTGACTAATTATGGTGCAATAGGACAGGAAAAAGAGAAATAAAAGGAGCTATGAAAATAGCAAATAATACGTCCAATATTAGAGACTTGGAGATGTATGTTATTTCTATTCTAAATTAGGCTGAACTGAATTAGGCAAAGATTGAACCTGAAGCTTTCTTTTTTCTTACAAAATATGTAATAATGAAAGGTCATAGTTATATGCTCATGATAAATGGGAAGACATGGAAATTTCCAAACATTTCAAGGAAAAGGGAGATAATTACCTCTAATAAAAGATGTATCCTAAGACATGTTGTAAGCTTCTTAGGCATGGACAGCACGGCGAGACCAACAGAACAGAAAATATTCTGTTTTTTTCAGTGGTTCATCGCTGGAATTTCTTCTAAGTCAGGCAGACAGACTGTTGGGGGAAAAATAATAATAATAAAAAAAAGTATTTAAGAATGCAACCTTTTATTTTGAGTGCAAATGTTAAACAACCTTATGTTTACTGTGTTACTCTATATTTGTATCAACTAAACAGGGCTCTGTGCATTTTCTGGCTCTGTCAAGTCTGCATCTTGTGCAAGACCTAAATTCATTAAGACTTCAGCAGACTTGAAGTCCAGTTCATTTAAAGTCCTCTGTGGAAAGTTATTATTAAGGCTGTAACACATTATATTCTGAACAGTGACCATGTAAAAGGAGGGTATTTTTTACTCAACAGAACTGCGCATTCAAAGACTGCATTCAAAGTCAAATCTGATGACTTCAGTGACTAAAATACTGCCTGTCACTCTGCAGAACAGAGCAAAAATCAGGCAGCTGAGAGCACGCAAGCTGGATCCCCGCTTGCTGGCCCATCATCGACAGTTTAGACACCGGTCACATCTGCACAAACCCACCGGGAGCCTGAGCTGCTGCTCGGACAACACGAGCACAACAGAAAGCAAAGGTCTGAATCTGCCCAGCTGCAAACACAACTTACCTCATGAAACATTTACTGCTGACAACCATGCACGTTCAAATGGTAAATAGTCCAATGAAGGAATTGTACATGAAAAAATGTTCTCAAACTTAGTATTTACACTATGCACAATTAGTCAAAATAACTGAAATGGAAGGTACAAGAACAAAGCCCAGAATCTTTTGCAATGAAATGAGGCCCTATTTTTAGTGGGAGAACTAGAGAGTAAACACATGAAAGCCTTTTAATAGGTATACTTTGGGCCCTTCTAATGGTATTCTGTATTTGCTAATAAAAGATAAACATGATTTTCATGTAGAGTAACTTTTATTATCAAGCATTATCATATTAGTGACTCATATTTGTAAAGTAAATAAGTATTATTAGTTTTAAATATGTAGAATTTACATAGCTAATGGAATGACTGTGAAAACACTGTCTTAGGGCAGTTAAAAGCTATGTTACATTTAGCAAAACTGTGAACATGAATATTTATTTTTGAAGAACAGCAAGAATAACCAACTTATGAATGTAAAATGATAAAGCAAATAGTGAAGAACATTTATTTTCAATACTCATTCTCAGATTAATTTTCTGTAAAACTGTCCCTTTGGTCTTTTGTTTCCAGCAAGTTTTGAAATTAATGGATTAAGTTCAATCTATTAATCAACATCGTAATTACTATTTGGGGAGAGAGACAGGCATGGTTCCCAAAAGCGCATGGTAAACAATGTAAGATATATTGCAATAAAAACAGGTTATGTGGAGGAGGAAGATGAAGAACAATGAATATAAGAGGACTTCTAGTTATAAGCTTGAAGCTGCTTGAAGCAGAGGAAATCCTCACTGCAGATCCTCCTCATAAATGTGCAGAAAAGGAAATGAAAAAGACCACCTCAAAATTTGCTAGAACAAGCTCTTCTTTGTTTCCTATTTGTTACACTCAAATTGTTACACTTATTTATTTTTACACATAAATTTCTTAGAAATATAACATATGACAAGGCTGCTGTACAGGTAGCAGACTAGCTAGTTTAGACGGAGCAAGAAATAATCTGAGATCAGAATAAACTTCTTCGAGATGCCAAAAACAAAACATGAAACTCAAAGCAACAGTGAAAAAACCCACTCCTGCTGAAAAATCAGTTTAAAGTGGCAAGATATTTAAAAACTCTTCCTAAAAGCATTGGAATTTACGGCGTCTCTCCTGTTTTGAGGCAGCAGGGCCAGAAAAAACAGGGCTCCTGTTTTTGTAGCAGCTGCCCCTGGTTAGCATAACCTTATAATACCATTGAGTTACAAATAGCTTTTCATACTTTTACGTGGTTTAACAGAGTTCTTCCTAAAGCACAGATTCACCGTAGAGTCTTACCACTCTAGTAATCTGAATTTCAAATGTTTCTGCAGACAAATGATCTGAAATTTTAAGACAATTTACCATTTTGTCCAATTACGAATGGAAAGCACCATTTTAGAAGCATATATCAAGCATAACAGAGAAAGCTGGATGCTTATTTCTACCAAGTGTGAAGAGTAGTGATGGCACTATCTGTCCACAAATTCTCAAGCAGAAAAAAAAAAATGTGAATGAGCCATCGAATGAAAATATTTACACACAATAAGCATACCTCATTTCCATTCCTTATGGAAATGCAGAAGGTCTTTCTCTAAACTAAGGGTATACCAAGCAACTCACATTATTATTACAAGGACTAAAAAGATATAAGAAATAGACACACTTAATAGAAGAGCGAGTCTGAGAGAGAAATGGAAAAATACAAAGAACATGGATCTGAGTGCATCTGCTTCACCTTAGAGCATCCCTTCTGCTCCTTCAGGAAAGAGTATACAGCAGCACAATAAATAAATAAATAAATAAAATAAAGTTAAAGTATGAAACCTGACTGACTTTATGCTCACTTGAAGAAGCCTGTCTACACCTATGACTAAGATTATTTTTTGCATATTATATTATATGAGGCAATTCCACCAGGATCCATCAGTGTATTAGTAACTCAGACATAAAATTTTGCTTCAGGCTGAAACTTGGCATACAAGTTCTCAGCCCAACAGCAAATTTAGGGAAGAAAAAAAAAAATCCAAAACATGAAAGCAGCAGCAGCTGGCTGCTCCTCAGCAGTCACCTGAGGTCAGCTAAAAGACTGCAGAGAAGTAGTATATTTAGGTTAACACATAACAGCAACAAATTCTAGTTTTTCTGCTAGGGTTACAGCACAAAACAGATAAGGGGCACCTCAAATGCGCAGACAAGATGCACTGCTTTGCACAGTTTGGATATAGTTCCCCTAGTTATTACAAAAATCTATCATTATAGAGGAAATTAAAAGGTCACTTGAAAGAAATGCTGCAGGATGGTAATTCAGATAAAGAACTCCTAACTACATGCAGGATGGATTAAAAATAACTTGTTTTATAAAGATCTATGGGAAGTTAAGACTAAAAAAGAAAGATAATCAGATATACTACTCACAGACATTTTAATTGATGGCACTCTGCACTAAGTTGAGTATTTATATCAGTAGGGCTCCAGATGATTGGAAGCTGAGCAGAATGCAGATCCAGGTCATGAAAAAAGCTCCTTAAAAAATGAAAAGTCTGCCGAAGATTTGCGTTATGTGCACTATTTTCTATTTCTTATTTTAATTCTGAGAACATTAGGAACTACTGTATTAAAATCTTAACGAGTCTCACTGCAATGGGTTTATCAAGGTGAATCAATCAACCTCACTGGACCATGCCTTTCAGGAAGTGTGAGCCATTCTAGCAAGGGATCTGCTTAGGCGCAAGCTCACAAGAGTGTCGGCATAAACTGCTGAACACTTATTCACTGTACAATCATTCTGCTGTAATGTTGACTAAAAATAACTCAAAAAGAACAGGGAAAACAAAAGGTTCTGTGTAGGAGAGCGAAAAAATGGGAAAGCATGGGTGTGGAATATAAAGAGGCTGTTTCATCTAGCCATAAACCGCATATATGGAACCAACCCTGTTGCAAAGACAGACTTCCACAGGCAGACAACTGCATCTCTTATGAGTTGGAGGTGTGTACCTTCAGTGCTTGCAGCTACATCACAGTGAAATTGAGCTGGCACAGGGATGCACACAATTTGAGTGCTCATTTGGGAGAGCAGACGAGCTAGGGACTGCAGAGCACAACCCGACTGCCTTGGCCCAGCTGCATTCCCACACCATCCCGTGCCAGAGCGGAGACCTGCGACAGCACCGTCACCTTCCCTAGGAGCCACGGGGGTCAACACTGACATACAACAAGCTTAAGCAAACTGCTAACTAGCTATATGTATCTATATACCCATGCACGCACACATATATACTCACCTGTTTAATATACCAGGTTAATACTTCATGAACTTTATGAAGTTATGGATATATTGGAAAAATATTAATCTTTTTAGAAAGAGGGTTTGCTCTTGAATGGGAATAACTGGTATTAAAATAGATATAGATGCTTGGCATTCAATAAACTTGAAATATTCCTCCCTACTCTGCTGTTCCTTAACAGTGCTTCAGTTTTACACCAGAGTTTCTTGAAATGTATGCACAGTAGTAAAAGGTCAATTGTTTCACTGCTGCCTCAGTGGCATCAAAAACACATCTCAAGAATTGTCACCAAGACTGTACACTCAATATATAGCAAAAGGCACTGAGTATTAAACACATCTTGGTAACTTATAAATTGACCCACATGGACTAATATAGGCACATATACCAATATTCTTTTATTAGGAAATTGCTTGAGGACTTTTGTCAGATTCACAACACTTTTATTACAAAATTAATTTCTTTTTTTGGCCTCTACGTTCTAGTTAAAATAGGTCTGCTTTATTACAGCCTGGATTGAAAAAAAGTTATTAAAAAAGTAATCTAAAGCAGTAATGCAAAAATCAGGTCACCTCAGAACTTGACCTGCCTGGGATGTCCTCGGCCATAGCACCTTTCCTACACCTGATCTTGTAGGGAGGGTACGTGGCTCTTGGGGCTGCTTCTGGGCTTATTTTTTTTTCCCTGTGGGGCCAATACTACATAACTCAACCAACATTGACCTTCAGTCGTTTGCTCTAATTAAGTAACCCCTCTCCTACCCAGCAGGAAGTTCTAAGTCAGAACCTCTGAAGAACAGGAGATGGTTAAGGTCTCGGTATATGAGATTTTTCAGTTAGAAAATAGAGATGTTTAATAATGAAAGTGCTATAAAAACTAGATGTTAATACCACTTTCTTCTAGTGTTTTTTTTTTTTCCTTACAGAAGATGTGCTGTGGCTTATTTGGACTTGCAAGACTGAAAAGCCAGTAATTTAATACTTAAGAACTTCCTCATCTTCATGAATTTTCTTATATTATTTTTGCATCAAAAGGTGTAGAGATGCTATGCACAGGTCTCTGACCAATGTGTTAACAGAGGTACTGACAATTTTAACTGCAGTAACAACAACAACAAAAAACAAAACAAACAAACAAAATCCAAACAACCAAAACCAGTTTATCTGCATTGCTGTATTCCTATGAACCTTAGCCACCAGCAATTAATTCAGCATCACATCCAGCCAGGTAGAATGGATAGCATGCAGTTGCTGTAATATAGATATATTATTGGAAAACACCTACTATTTCATTAATTCACAAACATTTCTTTTGGGTCAGAACTGTGTATATTAAAAGTACTATTTTACAATTAAAGATTAATTCTCATTCAAGATAATTTCTATGGTAAATCTTAAAAGTTTCATTCTGCATTTTCATATCTGGAACTCTCAAAACTGAAATACACTAAAATAGCAGGCAAAAATCCTCTTATGATAATGCTCCTTGCAAATCTGAGTGATTATTTACACATGTTTTGATACTCACGGCACAGGCATGGGTCCATATGCATCTCCCATAGGCAGGCAGAGGTACAATGATAACTAAAACATGAACATCAAACTTCTTTGATTCACTGCAGCCTCACAGAATTAATTTGGGAATGTTCTCTTAAGGGACACGTCTGCTCAGTGCTCTGCATTATGAAGCATTCACAATAAAACAAAAACTAATAGATTTTCCTAAGTCTTGAACACATAAAGCATACTTTGTTTTTGCCTTGAGCTTGTTAAATTTACCACCTTTTTAGAGAACCTTGGAGGAAAAGACACAATCAATAACTACCTGTAAGAACTCCAAAAGGAGTTTTGTGCAAGGCAGGAGGGGAAGCGGACGGCAAACATCAATACACCTGAAAGCAGCAGTGATTTAGAGGGTCAAGAGATGGACCAGCAGCCAGAGGGTCTTCTCCTGCTCCACCGCTAGCTTAGCATGTCACAGGCCTGCAAACACGTTGCTGCTGCGGGAGAGGAGAGGAGGTTGAGCTCTCCTGCTTTCACCCTGGGGATAAACTACCATAAATCACTGCACACTGACTGCAGGGGGAAAAACTGGTAGTTACTGTGAAGCAGCCACTGCGGTGTGAATTCCTACTCTCACTCACCCACCGTAATTTGTCTGTGTCCGTTCTCCAAGAAGCCACGGAACAACCTCAGCATCTTGCACAGCTAGGTGTGAGATGAACTCGTTTCCGTTCATTTTATTACAGTAGATGAGAAAATAAGGTTTTTGTAGTGTGACTAAAAAGGAAAAATGAAGGATTGATTTCCTCTCAAGACAAAGTCATCTTCCTGCTTCTCAGACATGGTCTTTTTTATAAAGGAAAATGAGCAGTCTCCTTTTCCTAATGCATTACATAATAAAAATACACTACATAATAACGGGTCAGCAAATAGAATGCAAGTTATTTATCACAATCAACTCTGACTTTCTTTCCTCCCATCATTTCCCAGCACAGATCAGAAGCATTTCTCTGATCTTAGTAGAAGGACATTAAAGTTGCTCAAAAACAATTATTTTTAGCAAAACAGGATGCAATTTGGCTTCTAATACATAAGTATTTTCCACTCAAAACAAGATTTATTGCGAGATGAAATACATTATTAGACCTTATGCAGTAGTTGGAGACATTAATGTGTAAGTTTTTCTTCTGAAACAGAAGTGAAGGATTTCAAAGCAAAACAGAAATTAAGAAAAACTTACCTCAGCATTAACTCTGCTTATATATCTGATCCTCCCTATACGTTTAAATCAACCCAACAAATAATACAGAAAATTTGCATTATTATCATCTATAATATCTTCCTAATAATAAAAGGACACCCCATATTCATCAGCAGGAAAAAGATGTTGCTGCTTTTAAATATATTGCAAAGAAGTAAGCATAGCAAAAATAACAGGAGTACATTCAGTGCAAAAGTCAATAAAAATGAGCATGAAGGTTACCTGGCTTTAATAGATATTGTATCTACTTAACGTATTAGCTGAATAAAAACCTCATCGCAAAGAAACGGGGAAACTTGTACTACTGAACACAAAATTAGGGTAAAATTTTGTCACCTCTATTTAAGTATTACCAGTTCTTGATTCCCTCTTGATGCACAGTTACCATATACAAGCCCATACAATGATTAAGTAACTTGAGTGCTGTGGGCAGTTCTGGGCTCCCCAGTGCAGGAAGGACGGGGAGCTTCTGGAGAGGGTCCAGCACAGAGCCATGAGGATGATCAGGGGACTCGGGCAGTTGTCATATGAGGAGGGAGTGGGTGAGCTGGGCCTGTTTAGTCTGGGGAAAAGAAGGCCGAGAGGAGATTTGATTAACATGTCCAAGTACCTGAGGGCTGAATGTAGGGAGGATGGGGCCGGGCTCTTTGCTATGGTGGCCGGTAACAGGACGAGAGGTAACGGGAGTAAATTGAAACACAGGAAGTTCCACCTCCATCTCAGGAAGAACTGCTCTCCTGTGAAGGTGACAGAGCTCTGGCCCAGGCTGCCCAGAGAGGCTGTGGAGTCTCCTTCTCTGGAGATCTTCCAAACCCGCTTGGATGCAGTCCTGTGCCACGTGCTCTAGGTGACCCTGCGTGTGCAGGGGGGTTGGACTAGATGATCTCTAGAGGTCCCTTCCAACCCTAAGCATTCTGTGATTAATGAAACAATGATTAAGCATTTTTCCTCCCACGAAAACCAACATGCCAGATGAATTAGGAAATGTAAAGGATGAAATACAACTGGCAGTGAGATGTAACACTGCTTCCTTGTAGGGCAAAATGACTTCCAGCAAAGCTCTCTACAAACTTTTTTCCTGCCCTCCCCCACAGAGATGAGCTTTTTAACATCTTGTTTGAGCAATCATTTGACAAACCAAAGGCAGACTAGTTTTATTATATCTCTACATATTAACACACTTAAGTAATACATACCTTATTAATATTGGAAGGAGAACAGGTGATGACATAAAAGATCAATGTTGTTTATTTCCGAAAAAGATGATTTACAGAACAATCTTTGAGGGACTTCACTAACACAGAAGGATGCATGACAGGTAGAGAAATTCACATATGCTACAAGTGCTTCTGATACCATTAATATACGTCAATAACGGAATTGCAGTATTGACTGGAAATTTGTTTCAGCAAAATAGATTGACACCAGATACGTAGGTGACCTCAAATTTTTAATGAATTTGCATTTCATAAAATGTGAAAGCCTAAGTAGATGATTCAGAAAATTATTTCTGAATTTACCTCTGGGAAAATCCTTCTTTCTACAGCCTTTACTAAGTAGTTGTATATTCCTAAACCTGGAATGAGCCAAGATAGAAGCAAAGCTAAGTGCATGAAGAAAAGCTAAGTGTACAAAGAAAAGGGACAAATTTAGCTTCGCTAACCAGAAAAATAGCCTTAATCACTTGTTTATTAAAATCTAGAAATATTCATGATCCTTTTTGTTTCCTGGTTTGTAGTTAATGCTCACAGTAGTCCTAATCAGCTGTTTTTCAAGTATAATGTCTTACTGCTTTTGAAAGCAGTATTGCTACATCTAAGAGAGACAAATGATGCTGCTGACTTAAGACACAGTAGTGTCTTTTCCCTATAATTATTGTGTAGAGAACAGGATTTAGAGTGGAGATTATTACAATCATTATGTATTTCTATTCAATGTCATGCCTTCTATACACTTCAACCTCAAAATTTGAAGGCTTTGAAATCTCTGTTTTGTTTGGGAGGCTGCTGCTAGTGAAACGTGGTGAAACAAAAGAGCAGAAGAGGAGGCAGAGACCTGCAGTTCAGCAGATGTGTGGTTAAAAAAAAAAAAAAAAGTTAAACAAGTTTCCTTGTGCTCATCACAACTGCTACACTGGATGAGACTGGATGAGTCATTACTTTGACAGTGGTCAAAAAATAGTGCCTAGGGAACAGCATGGGAACAGAAAAGCCCAACAGAGACATTTCTGACACTTTTACAGTTTTTCAACATTTTTATCTGAGGGGTTTCCTCGGTTAGATGTAGTTTTCCCTGTTTTTAGTAACCTAGAGGCTTTCAAAATTAATAGGAGTAGGTCCTAGATATTATGAGTCTGAAAACACCTTTAGGCAAATATAAGAGCCCTACCCAATCAAGTAGAGTTTACAAGGTCATAATGACTTTGGAGTGAGTAATCAGTACCTTCTTGTTTAGTGTATGAATAAAGGGTCTTGAGTATAGCCAATAATTCCTTTATCCCACCCCCAACACCTCCAAATACAACACCTCCCAAATAGGTGGGCTTGTTCTCCCTTAGAACAAACGTTACCCTGTCTGCCTCTCATGAAATATGGAATGATCCACTGTGAAGATCACTTCAACTCATCAGTAATGTCTATCAGCATCTCCTCTGGTGAATAACAAGAAATTAAAAACTGCCTCTTAGGGAAAAAAGAGCTCGTTTTCTAATTGTCTTAATTTTTCAATGTATTAACAAATGTATTTTCAGCAATTACTTATAACATAAGGACTTTTCAATATAAAAAACACATTTTATAGTTCAGGGTTTTCCTGGTCTTACAAGAACCAGTACAATCTGGAGATTTTATAATCATGAAAATCAGTCTTCAGTAGAGAATTTTGATCATAATATCAAAGTCCCACATAAATCTCAGCAGTTGTTTAGATTCAAAGCACTACAACTGAAAGAGAAATTAATCATTTCTGAGGAACATTACTGAGAAAATAAATGAGGAGATATTTTCATGTTTCTCACAGTTATTAAAGACTCATCTTGGGATAAGTAATATTGTAGACAGAATTAAAAAAAAAAAAACTTCCATCTCATTTTGCATATAAAGACAGAGAAAATAATGCTATGGTTTGTAAAGCTTGTGCCTATAGCAGCTAACTCTACTGAAATTATTGGTAGATACTTAAAAGCAAATGAAATGACTCATTTCAGCAGGAAGCAGAAATATCTAGTACTTGAAGTATGTATGTTTTACTCATGAGAGCAATCTTCTTTGAACAAAATTATTCAAATTAAAGAAAAATATATGTAAGACGGTCCTTCTAGGAGCTCCATTTATCCTAGATTCTCTAGTGGAAACCCAAAGCAAAATATCCCACAAGGAGGAGAAACCAAAAGAATACAACCATACAACTTGCATTCTAGCAGAACCCTAAACAAGTCATATCTACAAAATTTTCTGAATAATTGAAGAGACAAAATGGAATAAAGGGTATTGAGAGAACTATTTAATATCTGATAAATATAGTCCATTTTAGCTGGACTTAACAATGTTTTGAAAGGAACAACTTATTTCTATTGTAATGCAAGCTATTTATATATTTATTCATATGTCATATGCCCATAGCATACATTGAAATTACATATACGTGTGCATGTATATATGCATTTATATGGACAACATATTCTGTGTGCATACTATAAGCAACTCTATCTGATATAAAAAGCTGTTTTTATGAGAATATGAGATTGATTGCTCAGAAAAAAGATCTCAGATTTCTGAATGTCCATAATGCCAGAAGCAGTTCTGCATTCCTGCACTAGAAGGAAGCTAGATGCTTGTGGTTCACTTATACAAACAAGAGAATGATGGCTGAGAGCATCTTTCAGAAGTGCACAAATTAGGTATAATCTTTCTTTACTCATTCGTAGGGAATAGCTTCCCTTTTGTTACCATCTAATGCACTATTTAGTAATTCTCTGAAGAAAATGATTTAGTAGAAACCAAAAATAAGCATGATTTGAAATATCTGACATTTCAGTAAAATTAGAAAAATGACAAGATTAATAGGCTGTACTCGACAAATTGGAAAGAACAATTCTCTACTGACAGGGTAAAGTCTGAATAAACTATTAAATTCTTTTCCTGTCATGATAATTTTGTAGAAAAATATTTCATTAAAAACTGATGGTTCACAGCGTTTTCCATGTAGTACATCAATAAACATAAAAGCAATAGAAAGTCTAACTCATATAAGCTCCAAAAAGAACTTCATATAGCTAGCTATAGATCCAACAGGACCACTGAATAATTCTTCCAGATTGGCAGGTTTCACCCATCTGAGGACTTACCTACCTTGTAGAAGGTAAAATATGACTAAAACCTATATGTGTTGTCAAACAGAAAACTTTTTTAAAGTCTGTAAACTTCTGTAGAAAGCTTGTAGAAGACCAACACTTTAAAACTGCATTTCACATATATCTTTCCTTATAACCAACATGTTTACATCTGGAGGACTACCATTAGATGCTTAACCAACACTATATACTATTTCGCCAAATGCTGGTAGTTTCTAGAATGTTTTAAATGTTTTTTAAATAAACTCTACTTCTAAAACTTTTTTCTTAAATACAGTATAGCCCGCAGTCAGAAGACAAGAAAATAAAGGAAGTAGATCATTACATAAAAACTGTTAAAAAAAAAAAAAAAAAAAAAAACATTCATACAAAATATTATTCAAGATTTGTCTTCCTGCCAGATAGCTGATGAAATTATATCAGAGAGCATTCTGGCAACTCAAGTACAGTTATAAAAAAGTATGGGTAGTCATTTTTTGCAATTTTTTTTGAAAACCTTGCAACCCCTCCTCCCCAGCACAAATCTGAGAAAAACGTATATAATACAACTAATACTATAATGTCTTAAAAAAATATTAGCTTGTTGGACAAATATGTACTTTAGGATAAATAGCACCTGACCTTACAACAGCCATTCTTCTAAATGTTACAGGACTACTAATATTGCTTCAATTAAATAAAAATTAAAGCTCAGAAAATATCACAAAAGGGTAATTTAATATTTGATCATTAATGTGCTTATGTAAAGTGATATTTACAACAGCATTTTCAGAACTGAGTAATTTCTCTGGAAAAAAAAATGCAGCTTTAATAAATTTTAGCATACTACACTTCAGTGCTCTGCTCCAAAAGGCTTGTCAAACTTCAGCCAAAATCAGCTGCTCCGACACAAGGAGGAAGCTTCTCCCAGAACAGCCCTGGCCCTGAAGATCAAGCTGAAGGTTTCCGTTGCTATTCAGCCTGCAACTGGACAGCATCTAAGCTAACACATCATTTTGGCATCACTAAAGCAAGTGGTTTCAGGATTTAAGTAGCCTCTTACTTATCCAGTTAAACATTTCTCCTGCTAAGAAGGGTTGCCCAGCATTACCACCACTTCCAAAAACACAAGATCAGCAACACTGAAATCCACTGAAAACTTGGAGCTAAAAAT
The DNA here is from genome assembly GCF_059628265.1 of Tinamus guttatus. Lineage (NCBI taxonomy): Eukaryota > Metazoa > Chordata > Aves > Tinamiformes > Tinamidae > Tinamus > Tinamus guttatus. The sequence continues at coordinate 1,216,119 of NW_028288923.1, forward strand.
TGGGATTTTCAGACAGACATAACCCAGTACACCTTGCAGTTATGGTTAACCTCCACATATTAACTGTCTTCCAATTATACGCCGTGTCATTTTTTTTCCATAAATCACTAATTCCAAAAATAGTCATAAACATTTTAACCATGTTACAACAACAACATACAAATGAGGCAGTTCACTGCCTTTTCACTTTCCTAACAAAAACCAGCAGTGCTACCTGTACCCTTCTCCTCCAGAGCTTTCATGTAGGAGCCTCAGCACGCCTCTTGGTCCCCAAGAGCGGGCAGTAACGGGTGCTTGTGGCACTCTCATACAAAGATTACACATAGGCCTGCTCCTCAGCTCCTGCTTCACTAGGCCTTTCTGCTTATTTAAGTATCATGAAACTCCTCTTTCTCTCTAATTTCTTCTGTGTCTGTCTGTGAGATTTCTGTCAATGGACTGTTTATTATAAATAGTCTAGAGAAGTATTATGAGACAAAACTACAATTAAAAATAAACCAAACTCCTATTGCTAGCATCTCCCAATGCACATCTACACATATGAATGTCTGTATTATTTATGAGAGCAATACCTATAAAAGACTTCTGGAGGAAACACTTCCAGCTGAAAACTCACCTTTTTGTGCACAAGGGCTTGCTATTTTCTGCTGGTCTGCTCACCTAGGGAGGGAATCAAGGGTGGCTTTGGATCTCAGGCTGCTAGGGCAGCATTTCTACACGCAGGACAGGCCCCACTGCTTCAGTGTGGGGGACATGTCAACATCCACTCAAGACAGCTACATTAGGGGAAAAGGTAAATGGAAAAGTTTAGTTTGGTTAGTTTACCACAGTAAGCTCCTAAAGAACTTCCATATCTAAATGAGGTCTACACCCCTTTCCTCAAGTACATCCCAACTTCTTTGAAAATAGCTTGGGGTTAAAACCACCCAATAACTGAGAAGTCTTCTCACAGTCCACTATAATTTCAACTCTGCTATGCGTTCTTAAGCATTTTAATTTGGTGGTAGATATCTAACCTAATTATTCGTAACAAAATACAACTTTGTTTTTCAAGTTTTGAAGAAAATGCAAATTAATATTATTTTGAAAAAAAGAAAAAAAAAGTCCATAATAAGGCATTGTTCCATTGAGGTCCACAGAAATTTCAGAAAGCAGCACCAATTCCTTTCCATTTCCAAGATAATGATATACCAACATCTATTCAAAGCCTATGTCTGTATCTGTGGTTTGTAATAAACCAGCAGGTATCTCTGAAAAAAGGTTGCTTTCCTATATTAGATTAATTGGTGTGCAGCCAGATGTTCTGTTCTGCTGGAACACAGTCCGTGCTGTGGGCTTGGTCTTCCACAACCTACATTCAAATGAGAAGGAAAAAAATATGCAATGAGACAGCAAGCTATTAATCACTAACACTCTGCTGAGAAAGGTTTCCTTACTGCCAATCTTGTGTCGTTACCATTAAGAAGTTTCTTTGTGAATTTTTCAATAACAAACTAATGCATTTAACATTGACTGTTTCTAAATAGTAACAGATCTTAGGTCTAACACCAGAATGGTCAACTGTAATAACTTCCTTTTCATAGAGTAATGTCAATTCTATGAAATAAGAACTGATTGTGCCAGGGCCACTGAAGATTTCCTCTAAGAAACTCTTTTCTTTTTCTTAAAAAAAAAAAAAAAAAAGGCAATCTTTCTTCTGACAGGATTAGTAGCATATTCTCCCTTTAGCATTTTCAAAGGCAAGAACGAAATCACCAGCTTCAGGTGAAGAATGAAGTAGCTTGTGGGACTGCCAAGTCAATTAGAGCCAATTATAACTTGATTGACTTACCTTGGCATTCAAATGACTAGAAATGTGCAAAATGCAGTTTTTGTATCTATGCACACTTCTGGTTTATAAAAAGCTGTTTCATGGATTGGAAGTCTCATTCAATTTAATAATTAAAGGAGAAGTATCCAATTTAGATTGCAAGACATTTTATTGTCCTTAATGTAAACCTCAAATAGTGTTAACCAATCCTCACAAGACCTTTAGCTTTCCTTCTTGTCTCCCTTGTCATTTTTTGCATAGGCTACCTAACTCTTTATATATATATATATATATATATATATATATATATATATATATATATATATATATGTAATCCTGAGTTATATTTATATATATATATATATATATATATAGTAGTGTGTGTGTGTACATATATATATAGTCCTGAGCCCATCCTTGGTCACAGCACCTCATGGGCCATGTACTTTGTAAGCTTTTCATATCAGATGGCTGAATAACAGAGAAAGGTTGTCAGCCATCTGAAGCACAATGAACTTGAGACATCTTCCCAGTTAGAGAGTTTAAATATTAAATAACCAATTATTCATGCTCCACAAGAGAAAGAAAAACCAAAAAAAAAAGAAAAGAAAGAAGTTTTTCATAGCAAGCATTTGCTTCCCCTGAAAACTACCCCTCACCTTAGCCTGCTTTTAAGAAACTTGAAATAACTGTGATACCTATCTATATGCCTATCATTGCCACCTGCAACGAGGTATTGTTAAAAATACGCATCTTACACTTTCTTTTTCTGAATATCTATAAAATCAAGTATACACAGAATCACTTAGACACCTATACCTTAAACTTACTCGTCATTCATTCCTAGTGCGAAACCTTGAACTTACTCTGCTTCCATTCATTCGAGTATTCTTCACTCAGCTTCTTCCATGATAAAACGCGATCATGGCAAGATCATTGTGGCTGTTTTAACTCTTAAACTGAAATTTCTAACATGGCCGTGATATAGTTCCCTTAATCTCACCTCACTTGTGTAGGCAATTCTCGCTGATCATAAATCAACTGTCCCGAGAGAAATAGGCACCATTTCATCTTCTGCAGTCAATATTACAAGAGTAACACAGGTCAGAGCGAACTTTTGGAAAGTTACTTTTCATAAGCAATGGATATTAACTATTGTTGCAATAATAAACCTTGATTGCAAATATATAAAAGCCAACTTTGAAAACATGCTCATTCTTTTTGATTTTTCCTCACACCCTCACACCTGCATCTTTCCATGGCCTTGACTTTCTGTTCCAATTCTCTATTATTTCCTCTTCTCTCTCTCCACTCTTTGAGTCTATTATTTTTGAATTCTGTCTTCTTTACACATGCTTCACTTCTGTTTCTTCTCATTATTGGTTTTACTTGATTAACTTTTTTTAAGGAATGAAAAGGACATTGCAATTCTCCTGCTTTACATCACATACCTAAAAAATGCATTTTCCTATAGTGAACTTTTCTCAGAAGACCTTAATGCTTCTTTCACGAGGTAGTTTAATAAGAAATATTTTATGAGATTAATTTTATGCATCATTTAGATGAGTGGAATTCCAAGTAAGGCAGTCCTTAGCTTAATTATTCTAAATCATTCCATAACTTTTATGTAACATAATAAATGTGGACTTTATTTGCTTCTGGGGAAATAGTTAAATTTTGCATGCATTCGTAACTAACCAAAGAACAAAGTAATTAAAGCTTCTCAGTGCCTTCTGATAAGCATTACTGTGACACAGCAATTAAGTCCTAAAATAATAATAAAAAAAAAAAACACAGAGAACATGCATGAAATTATAGTCTTTAAAAATCATTTTTAAATATAGAACCTGTTCTAGTTTTTGCAGTGTACACATGTGTGTAGTCTAGGCAACGCGTTCTAGCAAGAAGCCCTGCCAGAGCTTGGCTCCAGAGGACACAGATGGCTTGCAAAAGCTCAAGCCAAGTTTTCACCATTGGCACTGTGAGAGACTTCAGCATCTTAATGCCCTCCTAGAACCACTACCCCTCCTGAAGATCCAATTCACTGACTGACCCGCTGGAATCCTGCAAGTTCTGCCCCAGGTATTCCTAAAGGGTGTCTGAGAACACCTGGAAGCAGCCATGGCAGCAGGGCTGCATCCCAATCTCACAGACTACAACCAGAGCAAGAAAAGGCTGTAACAAGCAAACCTCTTCTCCTCAGTTCTCTCAGTTCTAAGATTCTTTTTTTAATTTTTATTTTTAAATATTTTAAAGTATTATTTATGCCTTTTTTCTTTTTAAAATTCTCTTAAGAATCATATGGAATCCTTTTAAAAAACATGTTTTAAATACAGAACTTTTAGAACAGCAAAGAAAATAACAAGTAAAGTCTTTATAACAACTAGTCTTAACAGGATGCTTGTTTACCCATATCCTTGCTCCTAGAAACTAAGCACAGTAGCCATCTAAGTAATTAATTCATCACTTTCAGCAAACCTGGCACTACTGGGGGTGGAGGGAGTGGGAAGGAGGAAAAGCAGCAACAGACTTATTGATATATTGACCTTACATTCTTTTATTTTATTTTTCATTTTTTAATCTCAGTAGCCCTACCCTCCCCACTGCCTTTCCTGCTGGACCAAATGTACCTCAGAAATAGCATTTGGCATGACCCAAACAGCAATCATACAGTAATACAATTTAAAATTACTGATTTTATGCCATAATTTATATATAAAGAATTCACTAGAAAGGGTGCAGGTCAAATTCTTCATATCTAATTCTTATGCTTATTACGTGAAACTAATGCCTTTGAATTAAATGACACTCTAGTGCTTTCTTGCTCCTGTATTGGCATTAGAATCTAGACATAAATCACAAATCACATGAGGCTTATTTGGGTGCCTCAGACACAACAATAATGATATCCAAGTCTCATTCCTTTACACTAGTTATATTACATCTGTAATAAAGACTTGGCCACCACATAAGGTCACCAAGAGCAGCAATTCAGCTTAGCTCCTCATCATTCATGCAATGGGGACTAAACCATTCTGTTCCCTCTTAAGAATCATCGCACATTAAAAAAAGGATATTTTTCCTTCATACCCTTCCCACACTTCCTTTTTGCACTGAAAAAAAACAAATCAAACCAGGCAGCAATATACACAGGCACATAGAAGAGGCCTGGTGCCCAGGAACTTCCACTTTAAGTGTCAGAAATGTCTACAAATATCTAATCTCACAAACATCTCAGGTATTCCTGTGCTTTCACATAACTGTGCAAAGTACATACATTACATTGCTTAGCAAAAAGAAGTTATATAACTATGCTGTTAAGTATGCAGTAATATCAAACCCTGATATATCTTTCAGCCCATCAAAATACAAAACACTGAAATGGCCAAACATTTCAAGCTTTCCCCATGAAATTATTGAAGAGGAGAAGAAAAGAAGAAAAGAGTAATAAACAAGGAAGAAAAGTAAAATTTTCACCAAAGGGTTTATAGGATATTGAAAAGGTCAAAGCAATATTGTATACTCTTATAATTCTTTGAATATACGATGCTTTAAAATTCTGGTACCTCATTGAAAGCTGTAATGAGGACATAACAGAAATGTGAACCTATTATTTTGACAGTGATAGTAATGAGAATGTGAAATGTTATAAAGTTAATGTACTTCAATGGAATCTGTCATCTTATATAAGTGTGCATATATAAAATACACATATAGAGATAACCTGATACTACAGATATTGTATATAAAAATAGAATTGCAAAAAGTCTTGCTTTGAACTCTAGCTTGTAAGATAAAAGGCAATGCAGTATAATAACAAGGCTTAAAAAGACATGGGTGCTGCTTTCATTCTCTTTGCTCCCTTCCTATACATCTTGGAGCACATCACTCAGGTCATGCTTCAGTTACTCATTTATGAAATGGTAGCAAATGCCTCCACTACATTTTTTGTGCAGTTTAACAATTAAGTAGTATCACAGTCATTTGTTCCCCCATTTTCAGTTGATGTCCTCTTTGCCTTTGCAGATTCCAATACAGCTGTAATAAATTCATGTTAAAACCCATTTCTTGAAGAAGGTTACCATTTTGGAGATTAAGGAAACTGTAAGATGGAGATACATGTAGTTAACTTTCTCCTCTTTTCAGCAAGTATTTAGGCCCTATTAGTTTGGACAAAATATCTTTTTATGTGCTTTCATTTTAATACATTTTTAATTTAGATGATGCTCAAGTAAATCTGCCGTACCTCTAAGTATTTGATAAATTTCATAGAAAAGTTTGCAGATGATTAATTAAAATACTACTTATTGTTAGAAACAATAAACTGATTGCTTAGCCTCATTTGGGGCTAAGTGAAGACTGTTCTTTATTTTAACAGAAACAGTTAACACTGCCATTACACTTTTGATGATTGTTATGGCTTTTACTTTCTGACAGTGCCTTTCATACAGGCCAAAACCCAAGGCAAAAAAATCTGTAAAATTTGGTTTCATGTCCAAATAATTGAATACCCTGGGACGAACCAGCTTCTAATTGAGGAAAACTCACAGAAACCATTGCAAGTATGTTATTGCTATAGATACAGTTGATAAACATCAGATAAAGTTGTTTAACTCCAGAAAAAATGAATTTATACACCAATATGGAGGAAAAAAAAAAGACAAAATAGGTTATGAGCAGAAAATTAACCTTGAACACTTTCTCAACAGTTTGTGAAAGCAAACAACCCTACTTTTTTATTATTATTTAGTTTACAGCTTCCACATGTTTTATCATGTGCACTCCTGGGTGGAATAATGAATTTCACCATACTTGCAGAATTAGATCAGAGTCTTCTCCAATTTATTTTTTCTTATTCTAGATTACTTTTGCAGACAATTTGTGGTCTTTATGCCAGCATTCCTAAATGCCATGCATTTGATGCCTGAAATTACAAGTATGAGCTATTTTGATTAAGCATTTAATACTATATTTCTACAATTCAATTATAACCTTGTTTCTGCTGAGGATATTTGATTTTCTTCTCTGCTCCCTACCATTTTACATTCATATTCCACATACTTTCTCAATATTTACCTAAAGTTTGCTATTCCTACAAACATTCTCAGCCTGTGTACTCACTTGCTGAAACATCTACAGAAATCAAATGCAAATGGATTTTAAATACAGCCAAAGAAATTCATTGGACAAATCTGAATAAACATAAGAACATCTTGCAGCATTCACTCTGCAATATTTGTAATTCTGCAATATTTCTAATTATCAAATTATCAAAGGCTAGTGCTGTGTTTTACAGATATTGACCCCCCATATAAAAACTAGCAGGAATGATCATTTCTTGATATTAGAAACGCCAGGAATAAGCAGGGCAAAAATTTTTGTCTCTGTAGTAATGTTTCTGTGACAAATTTCTTCCACAGGCATAAAGTTGAGTGTTAATGGACATGTGCAAGGAAGCTTTTCCAATTTCTCTCTGCATTATATATGTCTTTGGTGTCATTAGTTCTTCACTTTGATGAACATTAAATTTTAAAATAGAAGACTTCCTCCTTGTTTTAACCTTGAGGATAACCATTAGCATTGTGCTGATAGGCAAGTTCTTGGAGAGGAAAAAAAAAAGTTCACATGAACATTTGGGTTAAACATGCAAAGGACAGAGCTAAAGAGAAGGTGCCTCCGTACTACTCTTCTGACTGAGATTTCCCCTGCGATATAAGGGACATTTCCTCCCAGCGCAGAGCAATGAAAAGAGGGAGTCAAGATATATCCTAAGCCACTATGTAGTAACAGAGTTTCAGTAAACTGGAAACACTAAAACCTAGACAAAAACAGTGACCAAAAGTTAAAAGTCCCAAATGCTTTTCCAGTCACTTCTGTTCGTAATCTTCCCATGACCTTACAAAGTTCTTAGATTGAGAAGACACCTATCACACTTTATTTAAACATCTCCCCCCCTCTTTTTTTTTTTTTTTTTTGTAATCTAAGCCACAATCTGCATTTTCTGTTGGCTATGCACTTTGTACAATATGTTTTAATGTTTCCACCACTAAAATGTTGGCCCAGGTTTTCCTTAGAACTAACCATTTCTTTAAGCTCAATTCTCCTCATAGAAAACAATCAAGACACACAAACACACACACTCTCTCTCTCTCTCTCTCTCTCTCTCAAAAGCCATTAGGACTACCCACATTCAAGGATCATGTTTCAGTTACTCGGCTTTTTCAGTTATGGATAACATTATAGACTTGAAATTAAATACTTTCTTCAGAAGTTTAATTTCCTCCAGACTCTGTTGATAAAGATCAAAAAAGATAACAGTAAGTTAGTTTGAAAGAGTACAATAAAATTAATAAAAACATTTAAATAGTCATGTGAACATGAGCGCTGAGAAATCATGGATCATCACCTAGTTCGTCAGCTACAGATATGAAAATTGCCAAGAACATATTTAAACACATATGAATATCCAAAATTTTACATAATGTGTTTGTAGCATGTTCATGAGGAAGGTTAGGTTCAAAGTAAGTCATACATGCCATTTATAAACAAATCAGAAGATTTTTAAATCGTAAAGATCCAACTAGAAATTTCAGATATGAAGATATCATCACAAATTTAATACTGGAGCATGCAATTCATGTAAGAGTAGCTGCACAATTAGCTTGGGTAGAAAGCTACTAGTGAAAGGCTTCAGTTTTTGGCTGCTTTCTAGTAGAGGATGCACAGTTTACACTTGCCTTAAAGGCTAACATTACGTAAATCAACTATATTAATCCTAATTCCCATGCAGTCTTGTCACCCTTCCATGTTTTTTTTCTCCATTTATTACCATCTAGGAAGAAAGAAAAGAAAGTGGAGCTGCACCCTGCCAAAAATAATAGGTATGCTCTATGTTGTTCTCATTTCCCTGTCTTTTAAACACATCTCCTTCCACAAGCTGTCTTGAAGTATTTCACCTCCATAGGCTAGAAACATAACTAAAACTGAATAGAATTACATAAAAAAATAAGTAAAAGTCTTCAGGAGTTCAAATGAAGTGTTTCAGGGAGATTTCTTAGAGAATTTCTTCTATAATACTTATTCTAAAGAAACTGAAACTTGTTTTTGGCCATCCCTGAGGCAAGCAGGGAGTGACCTCTCACATCAGTGGTAACACTGAGCACAGTTCAGTCATGATCTTTTTTATTAACAGCAATCCTATACATGAACATGTTATAAATTAGCCTCTGTCATCATTATACTTGAATAAAACATGAAATTTAAAAGGAAACAAACAAACTTGGATTTAAAAAACATTTCTAATCTTTAGAACTTTTTTTTTTTCCCAGTTCAGGCTGAAAGTCACATGTACTTCAATCATTCCAGCGACCAGAAAATTATGAGGAAGGAAGGGAAGGAAAATAAAGTTAACCATCCTGTATTCATTTCTGTTAGTCTCCTTTCTAGGAAGGAAGGAAAACTACTTAACAGCATAGGAAGAAGGAGACAGTATCTTCTTGCTCCCACTAGCTCTTCACAATCATTGTGTCAAGAACTTTAGGTCCTATTGGTCCTGAAACAAGAAACTGCTCCATTTTCCTTTGGAGAACACTTGCCGACTGCTTTCCACTTTTCTCAAGGGAAATAAAAAGCCCAAGGATACGTTTAGAAATGCTTGACTTAGCTCTACTTATTAAATATTTATTTTGTAGATAGCACAACAATGTAAATTAAGCTTTATTCTGTTCACAAGCCTTGAGCTTAGATTCTTTTTAATTAATTTATTTTTTTAATGCAGTAAGGAAAGAAGCTTCTTTTGCAACTGTACTATTCTACTTTTCTTGCAGAATTTGTACCTAAAACATGCATGTACAGAGACACCAAGAGAAAGATAATATTCATGTTTTGAATATATAAAACAAATATAAAGTGGAGGTTGTACAAAATCACCAGAATTGCTTGCTCCTCTGAACAGAATTGTAAGTTCTGCATACTGACAAAAAAAAAAAAAAAGAGAGATTTAACAAAAATCCAGAATTAATCAGATTTTCTCTAATATTAAATAGTACGACTAGTGGGCCATTTGTCCCTGGTACTACTAATATTTCACTCAAGGTATATAACTGCTATTTTCCTGCCAACTTGCTCAAAATTAACTAAAAAGAATGACTGCCATTTGGACACTAGGCTGGAATCATTCGCAGAGACATCAGCAGAATACTAATGAGAAAGGTAAGCTATAATAGAGAAAAGGAATGTTACTCTCGTGTACTTCTACATCTTGATATTCACTGGGCACTGCATGGACTTAATGTAGCTGTAGAACACTGTAATTTAGGGCTTCCATGTTTAGAAGTTGTCAATGCAAACCCAAAAATAGCAGCAATTGAGCCTTAAAGTAACATGACTATGGCTGCCTAGAGTTATATCATGCTTTGGCTTGCTGATACGGGCATCAAAAACAAACAAACAAACAAACCCCCACAGACACACACACACACAGCCACACGCAGCTCCTTCAGCCTCTTCTCCTACACTGTTCCTACACTATGCACTTGCTATAGGTTACAAGTTATCCTACAAACCATGAGAATCAAGGGTGGCCTGTGGAGGACTTCTTAGGCAAGCCAGTTCCTGAAAGAGCTTCTCGATTTTGAGTAATAGGACAACTCCCTAACGCAAAGAAATGGCTGAGACAGGTTTGATGTGGCAAGTCTTTACCCCAGTCCACTGTCTTGGAACAGCAAATTATGAAGTTTCTTTTATTTTGCTCCCCCAGGAAATGTAACAACAACGATAAATACACACAGGGTGAAGGTCCCCTTGGATGTTTCTTTAAACCTGAAGGCTATTGCTCTTTACCATCATGCAAAGATTGTGCGTATGATCTATGGCATATAAGACACATGCAAAACAATTCATGTGTATGAATGCTTAAACAAAGTTGAATCTATAGTCACCATTAATAATGACAGCCACCACATGGAGGTGCCTACGGCATTCTTCACAAAGGTCAGTCATAAAGCACATTCCAATTCACTGCTTTTTACTTTCACCATTGCCTAATAGCACAAATCCAATTGCTTCCGTTTTCTATGTCAGTATCTTCATCAGCAACACACAGCAGAAAGCAAGTATATTTAGGTGACACTTTCTTAGCTGTAGGCAGATCTGATTAATGAGGCAGGCCTGAAATTAACTTTTTTTTCTTCATGTCAAGTAGATTTTCTGAGTAGTGCAAAATTCCCTTTATAACGCTGTTCATTAACATTTTAACCACCAACAAGCACATTGAAATATAAGGCACTTCTTAGGCTGAACTAGCCATCCATCCATGTCTGATTATCCTCGTAAATATAATGAGATATGATTTGATATTAACAGCCACAGATTTATCTATTTAGATTGGAAATGCAGTTCTCACCACAGCATCAGCTAGCTGGAAACATGCCCTTGGACTTCAATAAGTTTGCACTGATGTAAATAAGAACATGTATATTTGAAAGACAACTTCATAATTAAAAACATGACATTTGAAAACAATCTGGATTTTGATTAATACTGAAAACATTGCATCTTCCTGCTAGCAATATCCTCACACATACCCCATAAAGAATTAGGCTATCTATCAGTACAAACAAGTGGTTAAAATTAACAAGCAAGGAAACCCATTCCAAGTACACTGCAATTATTGTCAATGTTTAAAAGTTATAATACTGCTACATGGAATAAGGAAAACACAAGATGTCATTTATCGTCCTTGGCTATGCAGCATGGGCTGCAAGACTGATAAAGCAGTCCCAGCAAAATAAAATAAAATTAGTTTGAGTACTCAGTTGGAGTAAAAACATTTTTAAAACTTATAGGTAAATACCAAATCCAAGCCGTGGAAAAGCAAGCTAACAGGTATAAACCTGTACAGCTGCACTGTAGCTCTCAGTTCATCCTAGCTGAAGATTCTCCACAGCTCACTGCATGCATAGGTAGACTAGGAAGCCAATCAATCACCCCACAAAAACCTCATGCCCCAAGTTTCTCAAGCAAACACGCTTAGTATTAAAATGACTGAAAGATTATTGGCAAATGGCAAAAGATAAAGACAAAAAAAAAAAATCACTCTTGTCTTCACAGTTAAAGTTACCAAGAAGTATTAATGTCTAATGCTATACTCACAAGTAATTTTTTGCATGCGTTTTTCTTCAATTCTTTGGATTATTCATTTACATAAATTCATGCAGAATCAGAATTGTGGATCCCATTTCCCACAGCCTGTCACTACAAAATTAAATACTTTTTTACTGAACCAGATCTGAAATACTAGTTGTGTTCTCTAACCCCAAGCTATTCAAGAAAAACAAACAGATTTTTGCTCATTCCTTTCTTCTTTACCACCTTTAGACATTGCCTCTTGACTTCAACTTCAAGAACAAGTTATTATACTCATATAGATACACACATCTTTCTTGCTCCTCATTTTCCTGTAAGATATGCAACTCCATTTTTCAAAAGTTCTATCAGCTTCTAACAGCTTAATTGTAAACATTACAGAAACCAAGACAGATTAAAAACCACAAATCTGCAAAGCCACTCCCAAAATAATGTTATTTTAAGCCACTCCTAAAGTAATATTATTTTAAAAATGATTACTCTGGAAGAAGGAATACAGCATCTGAACTATGTTTCTCAAACTGCATTAGAGTTTGCATGCTTTAAAAATACACGTATTTTCTTAAGTGTTTCTTACGATGAAAAAGTTCAAAATAGGTACCACTTGGTACTCAGCTGGAACTGTCAGTTTTGAAGGTATCCTAACTCTGAACTCAAAGTCACATAGTCTATGCCAAAACTCAGCAGTATGGCTGGATCATGAATATTGCACTGTTCATAAATTAAATATCACCACATTCCTTATAATAAATTACAAGTAGAAATTATCAGGAAGTGAATACATGGACTGTAATGTTTCAAAATACAGATGGTATAAGCTATAAAAGAATGGGAACCCCACAAGAACACACATGTGCTGATATTCAGGTATTTAGAAGGAGATTTTTGAAAGTACTTTTAAATTTTAATAGTAACATAGAAAGTTAAATTGACCATAATCAATGCAAAAAACCCCATCCTAGTAGATTAAAATATCTTGAAAATTATTATTGGGGAACTTCAGAAATTACAAATTTATTTTATGCTAGCCAACAGTTCTTATTTTCCTACACAAAAATACTGCTTAAACTGTTAGGAGAAGGAGTAAACATTTTCTAAAATTCCATAGAAATGTTTTTGATCATTATATTCTGAAATACATAGCATAGATTTTTTTTTTTTTTTTTTTTTTTTTTTTGGAGACACATAGGTAAGTGAATTTGAAGACCTACTGGAAGAATGATATTTTATTCATTAAGGTTATATATTGCATTATTCCATTTAATTATTTCAAAGACTGCCTGCAAAGCATCTTCCACAGTATTCAAAATTATTTTAAAAGCTTAATACAGTGTTATGTTAGAGTTTGCATTAACATAGATAGCAAATAATGTATTTTCCCTTGGAAAATGTTATTACAATAAGTGTGCTTTATCAATAATGTACTATGAGAAATCCGCTGTGTCTTGATTTAAATTCTAAAGCTCATTTATTATTGACCAGATCTGTGAGGAAAAAATAATAAATTTGACTTGAGGCTGCATATGGTTACATTTAAAATAAATTTTAGATCTCCCAATATTTAAATTACACTGTCTATAACAGCACTGTCTTACTGCAAAGAGCAGGTCAGAATCCTTGACTTCAGGAATCAAAAGTCTCATGAGTCAGGTGGCAGATATCAAACAAAAGCATAACCTGAACCGCCTCCTATCTTTATACCACTAAGCACATCCTGAAATTATGAACTTAGAAGCTATTTCTATATTAAAAATACATTTTATTTTCATGACTTATTTCCTGATGCCTCCCGAAATGCTTTAAATGACCCGATTCAGATCTTTCTATAATAAAAAGCACATACCAAAACACTTGGTGACTTCACAAGACATATTAGTGTCTCAGCACTTAGCTTGCGGTTTTACACCTAAATATTCAGTGTTTTTTTTTTAATCACTGCTTGTGTGACAGACATGTCATTACCTCATGGCACTGTCCACATTAAATGTGTTGGTTTGGGCTGTTTAAGATGGATCAAGCCCATTTCAATGTGCTGGTTCTGCATCTCAAATTAAATGAAAACTGGTGTTTCAAAGAAAGGTGCTGCATATCCTGCATAAACTGATGCGGTATGATTTGTTTTCCATTATTATGAAGAACAATTATATGTAATAACCTATTGCAGGCTAAACTTTAACCTCTTTGTCACTTAGTGTTCCAGCTAAGAAGCAGCCACATTTTGTTTATTAGTACTTCATGAACACAAATACCAGAGCTGGACCTAAGGATAAATTTAATTCTGCTTATCCCAAGTTAAAACTGCAGGACTAGAACATTAGAACACTAGTAATTAACAGCAATTAACCTATAATAGATTAAAAAAGTAAAATATGCAAAAAAAAAAAAGTTAAAATAAAGCCTCATGACATTTCAATTGCTGCTAATGCTGTTGTCTCTGAGTTCAGTAATTTTATAGTAAGAGAAAATGCTAGGTAATGTGTAATTATATTTTGTGCATCTGTAAGTGATGACTGCAATAGTTTGTTACATTACATCTTTAGTAGGTATATAATACAATTCACTGAAGCAATTTAAATTAAAAATGCATATGCAAAGCTTAAATACTCAAAAGAGAGCCCTAAGTAAAACAAATCATAGTGCTGAAAATTTAAAGAGTTGTAATCATGGTGCCCTAGCGCTACTCAGATAAGCTGAAATCATGAAAGTGAGACACTACATTGTCAGACAGGGTCTGAACACTCAAATTACTGTTTGGGGAGGTAAAAATCATGAGCAGCCAGAAGCTTTTTCATTTTTTATTAGTATTAAGTGTAGAGAAACTCAGAGTCAGTCCTTTCATTGACATACCTATGCTTATTACATAGTTGGATACCTGTCTGGGTCTTCCTTCCTTATCTTGGGTTACATCTTGCCCTCCTGTTCCTGCAGAGCCTCTCCAGTGACTGATGCTCTGCTCCCGTATGGACGGCAACCTCACACAGGACTGCTCTTCCGACATTCCCTGTCCTCAGCCCCTTATGGCACCGCAGACAGGGTATCCTGTCCTTGGAAGAAGGACACTACTTCCCAAGAGACCTTAGCTTTCACACAGAAGCACTTCCATGAGCAGGTCAACTAGAAAAGTTAGGGTCTATAAACCACCAAAATGGTGGTTAGGGGCTCTATAAACCACCAAAGTTGGGATTTAGCTGTCAAGACACATCAATAGCTGAGCTATTCTTCTGGATTGCTTTATAGACAGAGAGGAGAAATAGGCATCTCCTACAGTGTGAATCATCTCGCCCAAAGTGGGTATCTTAAGGTAAGACAAATCACGCCACGGAAGTTCCTACTTTACAACTATGGAGGCAGCACTAAAGGACTAGTTCAAGTGACATCTATTTCTCAAGTGACATCTGCTTTATGAACATCTCAGGTTATACAAGATTACTTGGCTTCCAAAAGCCAAAGTCTTCCTGTGATCCAGATCAATAATTCTCATATTTCAAAGAAAGGCACTGGACCCAAAGCAATTTGAAGTCTGAGTCACTCTATAGCTGCACAGAAAGGCAGTAGCTGTGTATTTTCCTTAAAATGTTTTTTGGTTACAGGTATAAACACATCACAGTGTATAGGCTCTTTTTCTTCTAGAGTTGACGGATGGACTAGTTAATGATGCAAATTACTATTTTGTTTTTTAAAAAAAGAAACCAAGAAAGTTTGGAAATGCAGGAACTGGTGTATCATCACTAGTGTTTTGAATTCCTGCTGCTTTTTGATGCATAGAGCATGATTACAAACCATAAAGATAACAAAGCGGATTCTTTCTGTTACTGTAAGGATCCAGTATTTCAAACTGGAGAATAGTCTAGGCTATTTAACTCTAATGTCTTTAACATTATTATTTTTGAAGCTGTACCATAAGCAGCTCAGTAAGGTACACGTGAAGGAAGTTACTGCAAAGGCAAGTTTTTCTTTTTACGGCATTGTCATCAAAATTTACTGGTATATGAGAAGTTCTAATTTAAAAATAAGTTTTCTGCCTTTTTTAATGGTATGTAATATATTACACAAATTATATTCATGGAGGAATATGGAAACACAATATTTAAGAACTTAAAGATCTTCTAAATGCCAAAGCTCTTTCATGGGCTGACCAAGAAGATTAAAAAGTCATGAATAATGTTGCATAACACATTCCTCAAGATTAAAATTCCTGAAGGAAATATTAAAGCAGTTTACAGGCCTTACAAGCCTGATTGGCTGATATCTATATTATAGAAATTATTGTAATAATGAGTAATTATACTTGTGTGTGTGTGTGCGCACATGTGCATGCAATAAACTAGAAGCTAGTGTTTTCTTATCCTTTTCCTCCCTCCATACATATTAGCCCCTTATACTTTAGAGATTCCCCCTGGATAAAAACACCAGGTTCTCTCGCCTAATCAGCAGCATCCTAATTCAAGTGCCTAGTACCAAGATCATTGGCAACTAATGGGTCTGTCAATTAGAGGAACAATCGCTCAGCCAGAAAACACACAGTGTGCTCAATAGAAAAAAGAAGCGAAGATGCAGGACTATATGAAGGGCCAAAACTATCCCACATTCGTTTTCTACACAAATATAATTATTGCCTTCCTCCAGGTGTTCCTTTTGCTGACTTGAAAAAAATCACTTTGACCTGTTCATTGACACTCATATGAATATATAAATAACTCCACATTTATTCTAGCAGAAACTGACTTAAGCAATGATAAATATTTACAGATACAGAATCAAGTGTGCAGTACTTACAAGATACTTTAAAGATAATCACAATTTACCCTTCTCTCCCTGTAAGTTGAGAAGTTTAGGAAAAACATGTCAAAAGCAAAGTATTTTTTATCCACCTGGTTAATCTTGAAGAAATAGAATAGTAAAGTAGCAGTCAACAGTATTTTGTCTAATGGCAACCTTCAGCAAAACACAGTGAACCAAGACATGAAGAGAGCTCACTGGCAACTGTTGTCCCTGGCCTGACAGTTAAACAGTTAAAACAAACAAACAAAACACCTCCAAAGAGGTTATTGCTAACACCAAACTGCTGGTTTCTGTGCTGTGGTTGCTGAAGGCACATTAATGCTGCCTGATAGTGTTCCAGCAAGCAGAAGGAACATCTGTTAATCGTG
The DNA here is from genome assembly GCF_059628265.1 of Tinamus guttatus. NCBI lineage: Eukaryota > Metazoa > Chordata > Aves > Tinamiformes > Tinamidae > Tinamus > Tinamus guttatus. The sequence continues at coordinate 1,233,225 of NW_028288923.1, forward strand.
CTGCACCTTTGCGGAGCTGACACCCAAGGACTGCCAGCGCAGTGATGGAGCACAGGCACAAAGCGAGGAACAAACCTTTCCCTCCTTTGCAAGGGTGAATTTATCTTACTGTTTCCCTTCTGCGTAGGATACTAAAGACTCTCCTGGGAAATACCCTATGAATCTCTTGTACACAATAAAAGAAATCTCTAAAAATCGAACCTGGGAATCAGGCATCTTTCCAAACATTCCCATCAGGCCCTTAAGTTACTCCTGCCAGCTTCTCTTAAAAAATCCTCCCTGTGCCACTATTCCAGGAACACCTGCAAGTCTGATTTCCTATTAATTACTGCTGGCCTGGAAGCAAATATAGCCACTCTTCCCTCACATCACAAATACTGAAACGATGTGAAAATAGGTGGCTGCTTGTTACTCCAAAGGGCTCTTGCACATACAGAAGGTTTCTCCACCTTTCACCCGCTGGAGGATGAAATTTAGAACGTCTTCTTCTTTCTATTAGTTTTGGTTTAAACCACAAAACTAAGAAGTTTATAATGACAGCGACAGATTCTGTAACTGTAACATTCCTTTGCATTTACTTTAATATACTTTAATATATCTGTGATAGTTCAGGAGTTTGTTCATGAAGTCACCCCTCGCCCATGCATGGGGACATGGATCAGTGAGGCCGGCAGCCAGGGCTGGGAGCCGTTGCAGGATTAACTGCTGCAGAGGATGCAGGAGGAGGAGCAGTACTGTGCTTGTACCTCTCAGAGTTGATCCAACTTTACCTTTTTGCTTACAGCTGCTATTGGCAAGTACAGTGTAAGCAAGGACTGTGCTCAGTTAAGTTACTGCTCCTTTCCAAAGATGGTCAAAAGTTCTTTCTTCTGCTGGTCAGTCTATTTCCTCTGCCACCTTTCCTGCTTACTGATACACCAGTGTCTATCACAAAACATTAGCTTCAAGGACACTAAGGTAGAGAAGAATCTCCAGCCATGAAGATTATCTGTAATGAGTTCCATTCCCATATTAGATACACCAAATCCTGTAGACCATGTGCTGTCGGAATTATGCGGCTGCTTCTTCTCCCTGACTAGCTGTTGTATCCACGATCATTGTGACAGACAAAAATTATGTAGGAAAAAATGTAGATTAGCACTCTGACAGGACTGGTGACAACTGAGAGAATTATGGTCTTCATTTACTCACTGTCAGAAATATATGTAACTTATAAAAACTGCATGTATACATATTCTGAAAAACTTTTCCAGTTCCCAAGACAAAATTTCTGTTATGCTTTGCAAATTCATTTCCTTTGCTGCTTTTGCTTGTCATTTTTCATAGGTATGTGCTACGTCTGACTTATAGCCCTTCATTCACGAAGCTGCAATTACTCAGTTAGTAACTGTAACATCTGTTAGAATCGGTTACTGTGAGTCAGTAACATCTTCAGAATCAATGTATGTTCTAAGTTAAGCATATGTTAAAAGTATCAGAAAATTATCTAGAAAATAAGAAAATAACAGACAAATAATGTACAGAGTTGGAAAGTCCTAAAGAGAAGCATGAGGAAGATATAACCATTAAACAGAGACTAGATGCATACAAAAAGGTGGGAAAATTTAGGCAACTGATAATTCTAAACAATTCTAAAACCATAACCTGCGGTTAAGCCATTTTAAATCTTTCACAAAAGTAAACTTGGCTTCCAAACAATGTTCCAGCAGATAAATTAGCTATTAATGTATACTAGAGAACTTCTTCAAATCTACATCTGCCAAAGAGGAGGAAAAAACTATTGAAACCTTATTACAGCAGCTAGCACAGTACCTGCTTTTAAAGGGAGTTTACTATGGATTATTTTTCCAGATCCTGAATGTTTGCATTTCTTCGAGAAAGACAGACAGAAAGAAAAAACCCTGAAGTGTCCCATACGTACAAATAGGCTCCACAGAGCACATAGCTTATATTTTAAGCACAGGGGATTCTGCTATCCAGTCCAAGCCCTTCAGCCCTTCTGGCGATAGTTACACGAGTGCAGCACTGTAAATACCCAAGAATGCTACAGGGTTAAACACCGGGAAGAAGTGACTTCAGCATTTAACAGGCAACACAGAGGAAGTGCACGCGGACATTTATTTCAGTATCATAAATATATATTTATGATCAGGCATCCTAATTTAGGTAGCTTGCTCTGAAAGCTACCACTATTTTGAATACTCTATGCTATAGAGTTTTTAGAAACAATTTGAGAAAAGGTGCTTAAAAATAAACAGTCAAAATGAGATTTTGCTTTTTACTGTTCTTTTATAGATTTATTTTACTTACAGTACATTAAGGGTGTTTTCCGTATTGTCTCTACAAATATTTTTCATTAAGTAGAGCAGTTCATTCATTTTGATTATACACAGATCTCCACTTATCAGGATACCTACCTATCTAATCTGATTAAGAGAAAGCAATGAATGTTACTGCCATTTAATATAATGCATGCAAATCCTAACAGCTGAATAGCCTTATGTGACAAATAAGGATTAAAAAAAAAAAAAAAAACACATTTTGAATATTATTTTCTATCATTACGTGAGTATGAATGCTCCTACTCAAACAGTCAAAGTCAAAATATTGAGGGATTAATTCTCATTATGATACTTCAGGAATTTGATTCACAGTCTTTTGGGCTAGGAAAGTTTTAAAAGCACCAATGAGCAGTGTTGTACAAAGTCTATTAACATTCTTTCAAAAAGACTCTGTATCTAGAGAAGAAAGCTACTCATTTGCATGGCTACATATGAGGGGCGGTCATGACAGGCAGTCAAAACACCTGCAAGGGGCTGGACATCCATCCTTCCTATCTGCCATTAATACCTCAAAGGTACTCTCCAGTAATGGTTTATATTTCATCTCTCCATGAGGAAAAGCAATTGAAGAGCCTACTCCTCCTGCAGCATTTCCCTTTGATTTTCCTCAAAGGGCAGGAAATTTTATTACTTGCTGAATTATCAAAGTTTATATTAAAAAAACCCCTCTGAACTTCATGCTTCAGCTTCTAGACTCAAAGAGGGATTAACAATTGCAGCCTCATCACACCTTTTCCATATTCTTGAAGTTTATGATTCATCTTATTAAACGTTCTTTCACACTGACACAAGCAGAACAATTTTGACCTCTGAAATTTCTACTTAATTTATTGTCAATTAATGCAAATTCCTAATCACCAATACCTCAAGTAAAGAGGTAAAACAAACAAACAAAAAACCCCACCAAATTAAACAAACATATAAGTAAACACCTTCCCTTCCCACGACAGGACAGGGAGGTGACATGCTCCTGTCACTTCTCCAGACAGCTGTTCACAGGGCTGTGTTCCCTCTGGGACATCTCCATTTCAGTGTGGGTCACCTGCAGCTCATGATTCCTCAGGGGTGTCTCCACATCAGCCTGGGATGAAACCCCTCCACCACAAAGCTAATCTTCCCAAAAGCTTCCCTAGAGAGACATGTCTTTTCACCAGTAGCTGCACCTATGTCGCTCTTTAACCATCTCCTCAAATCTCTCCTTCCAGACCTCCAAGCTCTGCCAATTTGTGCTCTATATACCATCCTATGTCATAAATGACTTGACATTAGGAAACTTTTGTGTGCATCAAGAATTAAAGAAGAGGTGAGCTAAAATGCAAGTGTGTGAAGACAAAGATGATAAAACTTAAAATACTCTCCACATAGGGGGGGTGCCAATAAAACAATCTAGAGGTACAGAATCTAGGACTTACCCCATTAAAATATCAGAACAAATAGCTAAGAACAAAAATAACAATTTTCAAATAAGATGAGAACAGTGACCTGGATTTGCAGCACCTAGTGAATCTATTCATGATAGATTAGATAGCTGCAGAATCAGAAATTAATCATTCTTTAGATATATTCTTTAAACCCTATCACAGAAACTTTAATCCACCATGTGTTACACAAGGTTGGTATAACAAAGCAAAAGGTCAATGAATTCTCTGTCATGAGGAGAGAGGTATGTTTAGAAAAAACATTTTTTAATACAGTGAATTTGAGGATGACACAATTGGATGTACCAGACCTCTTCCAATCACAAAACTGTTCTGGTCTGCTGTTTCATGGAACCCAATATTTGTTATGTTAAAGGATTTATAATCTTGGAATGACAGATGCCATTAATCTTTTAAAGATTAATTCTGCTCTTTCAGAAAGCTGAAGAGCTTTGTAGCTTTAGGCAACCTGAAATACTAGGCATTTTATGCAGGTGTCAGAACAGCAATAATGGTCCACCTGGTAACAGTTAAACTTATCTTCCAGAATATCACACTTTCATTGAGACGATTAATGACTTTCGCCATTTTTACCAATATAAAAATCCAAATATGCAACAGAGTTTAGTTGTAAAGGTACTCTCAGTGGACTTGACAGCACTGTCCAGTTCGAGTCAAAAGCAATTGACTAGTCATCTAGTCATCTTTCTATGCAGCTTTAAATGAGCCACAGAGAAAAAACACTGGGTTACTGAGATGCCAAAAGATGAAGGTGGACAATAAGAGTTTTAAGCACCTAAATCTCACCGATTTAAAAGATACCATTTTCAAAAGTGATTTATAAGTTAATTCACATAAGTCTGTTGCATTTTAGATATGCAGCTGAAGGTTTAAAAATGAATGTATACTCATTATAAATGTAAGGACTAAGATAAAGAAGAAAAAGGGAAAAAAGTTCATATTCATTTGCATATTAAAAAAAATTGGTACCTTGTAAGAATTGCCTTGTTAAGATCTGAGCCTGCTAAACTTTAGAACTTTAGAACATATGAATAACTAGGCCTTTTATCCTCTTTCAGTAGCAAGATATGTAAAGTAATTAGTTTATTGTATTTAATATCAAGAAAGCAGGGCAGGTTAGTTGATAATGACATTCTTAAAGCAGTATCAAGAAGATCACACTAAGTCTTGAACACACAAATTGATTTTATGTATGAACACCTGTGGAGCAGAACAAAGCTCTTTTTTAATGTCACAGAAACTACATTCAAAGTCATAAGCAACTTGAAGATGTTATGACCCTGATTGTGCACGGAGTGCTCCCTCAGCAAGTTTGCTGATGATACCAAACTGGGACGAGTAGCTGATACCCCAGAGGGCTGCGCTGCCATCCAGAGGGACCTGGACACACTGGACAACTGGGCAGTGAAAAACCTCATGAAATCCAACAAGGCCAAGTGCAAGGTCCTGCACCTGGGCAGGAATAACCCCAGACCCCAGTACAGGCTGGGGACTGACCTTCTGGAGAGCAGCTCTGCAGAGAAAGAGCTGGGTGTCATGGTGGATGATAAGGTGACCATGAGGCAGCAGTGAGTCCTTGTGGCCAAAAAGGACAATGGAATCCTGAGGTGCGTTAAGAAGAGCGTCTCCAGCAGGTCGAGGGAGGTGATCCTGCCCCTCTACTCAGCCCTGGTGAGGCCACATCTGGAGTATTGTGTCCAGTTCTGGGCTCCACAAGAGGGATGTGGAGCTTCTGGAGAGAGTCCAGCGCAGGGCCACAAGGATGATCAGGGGCCTGGACATCTGCCCTGTGAGGAGAGGCTGAGGGAGCTGGGCCTGTTCAGCCTGGAAAAGAGAAGGCTGAGAGGGGACCTGAGCAGTGTCTATAAGTACCTCAAGGGAGGCAGTGAGGAGGATGGTGCTGGCCTCTTTTCAGTGGTGGCCACCGACAGAACTAGAGGTAATGGCCACAAACTGAAGCACCAAAAGTTCCACAGGATCTTAAGGAAATATTTCTTAGCAGTGAGGGTGACAGAGCACTGGAACAGGCTGCCTAGAGAGGCTGTGGAGTCTCCTTCTCTGGAGATCTTCCAAACCCGCTTGGATGCAGTCCTGTGCCACGTGCTCTAGGTGACCCTGCGTGTGCAGGGGGGTTGGACTAGATGATCTCTAGAGGTCCCTTCCAACCTTAAGCATTCTGTGATTCAACAAAGCGGTTAAACATGGAAAACCAATACTGGGTTAAGACAAGTTGAAACACAGACCTCAATGTAGTGGAATAGCTTATACCTACTTTTATGAATTAGAGACTGTACTGAGTATTCCATTAAGGAACTTAGCAAAAGGACATTTTTCTGATAGATGACTATCCTTGTAAGGATCATGATTCCCATAGACCAGAGGACATTGGAGGGCAGCCTATACCAGTCGCATTATTTTTCTGGACTTTCTGGGATAATGAACTTGAATCCTGTGAAGCTCTCTGAGGCTATTGAAATTTTGAAGCACTAGAAGTGTGTTTATATTTATTTTGATAGATCTTTTATATTAAAAAAAAAAAAAAAAAAAACCTTCCCCCTTCCCCAAGAGAAGTTTTTTGACCTTAACTCTTTTACATTGATTCCTGCTATTGTAATTACATGTATTAAAGGACAATGTATGTATCAAAAATTGGTCAGCATACCTACATACTAATGTAATTCTGTTCTGATTGAAGGAAGGAAGGAAGGAAAATTCCATTGATCTAACCATATTGGAATGACTGTCCCCAAGAAGAATGTATAAAAGCAACACATATGGGGGATATTTCTGGAGATGATTTCAAAACAGTATTATTATTCATATTTTTAAAGTATCTACATAATACTGAAGGTTTTTAATAACACTAAAGATGATGGAATGCTACAGAATATTTTAGGTTTGAATAATATTTGTTCTCCATCTGTTCCTGTCAAACAAGCACTAAAGACGTGAGGCTACATCTATCAAGCATATCAGTTTATAAATTTCCTTTTACCTGAACAATATAATGTATAATGTAATCTACATGAAACCAAGTCTTATATTATTAATATTATTAACAGTAGCTATAAAGTTACTTCACTGGAATATAAATATATTGTACTTTCTGCAACACCTTCTTCATCTGAAGAGAGAGCCATATATGACCGGTTTTTTATGTGAAGTCTTCCAGTCTTCAAATCATTTGTTAAATGATGGGCACAAAAACAAACAAACAAACCAAAGAAAGCAAACAAAGAAACCCACAAACCCAGACACCACAATAAATAAAAAAGTAAAGTCAATACCAGAATCTAAAAGCCTAAGCACATGGTAAGACTTAAGGTTCAGCCTCATATGCCAGACTCAAATTTTGTCATAAGCACATTTAAATGACCCAGAACAGGAATCAAAATTCTGTTCTGCACACCTGGTGTAATGCAATATCCTTTTACTGCCAAGAAATGTGTGTGAATGCAAAAAACCTAAATGACATGTTAATATTGTTCCTTTAACATTTAGACTTTTATGAGGACATCCAGAAATTTCAATAGAAGTATTGTAAGTTTTATATTTGGCATATGACAGAATAGTAAATGTAACAAGCTAAAATCTTAAGCCAAGATGAAGAATGCAGATATTCAGACTAACAGATTAGATCTCCTAATGTTATTACTTGCAACTATTTATTCTAGGTGAGGATGTAGTATAGCACAGTTTGAACTCTTGATTTTTTTTTTTTTTTATTTTTTGTCTTTCAAATGTAACACCATCCTCAACCCCCTGGTCCCTCCTATTCCAAACTCCCCCCCCCCCCCAAAAAAAAAACCCCAAAAACAAACAAAAAACCACCCCTTTGTTCCTTCCCAAAAACAGAAACAGAGCTAAGAGTAATGCAGGAAATGCAGAATATGGTAAAAATAATGTTTGAGCTTTCCTAATTTCTAGAAAAGGAGAATTAGTATGGCATATATAGCAACATATGCTTTATATTCAGCATATATCAGAAGGTTTTGCAAGGCTGAATCCAAATTTTAAGAAACATAATTACATAATTAGAATCTTTAATTCATTTGGCTTTCAAAGCTCTTCCTCATCCATTCACTCCATTCTTCCTTCCTCACCAGCCTGAAGTGTTGAATAAATAGTCTGCCAAAAACACCAGCCATGCTGGATGCTACTGAAGCACAAAATTCTTCTTCTTTGTAAGAACATGAGGAAGGGACAACAAGAAGGAAGTTTCAGCCAAAATACCTCCAACCAACAGCAAAATATATCCAAATCCAAGCAGGTTTTCCAATTAGAATATAAGTCCAGAAATATACAAAAATCCCATTTGCAAAAATTGATAATTTATATGTATATAATAAAGTGTTTACTACTGAAGATGCTTGGACTGTAATTGAAAACTTCTGTGATTCATCGAGTGTTGCAGCTCTTATTAAGATCAGTAGTGCATCTTATAAAATTGGGTCCTAGGCCAAGCCCTACTTAAATTAATGAGCTCCTGTTAAATCATCTACTGTGACAGTTGGATCACGTATTCACTATTAACTGTTTTCAATTGCTTTCTGTTTAAGTATTAATATTAATGCTTAGCATGGAAGTATAAAAAACAGATTTTGGATTATGCTGCTACTTTAAGAAAACAAAGAAATAACATAAAACAACTGTTGAAAAAGGTATATAAAAAAATACTCTAAGCATAAATAATTAGTATTTTTGCACCCCTACGCCACCACCCCCTTTTTGCAAGGTTTTTAATGCTGGAGAAAGTGATTTATTTTCTGTGTGATAAGTTTAGACCAACTGAATTATGAGTCTGATCTCAGTCTGTGCAGATCCTGCTGAGTCACAAGATAAATTGGGGTAAAATGTAAAAGATGGTACTCATAATTCAGTCAGTCTGAACATGTCACACACAACAAAGCAATTTCTCCCTGCAATGTAAAGAGTAAATAAGTAAAAGCTTGTAGGAAAACTCCACCTTTAAATCACTTTTTTTCTTTCAATTTTCAGTCTTTCATTTTGCAACCAGTGACCACAGCAGATGAATCTCAAAGACCTACTACTAATTTCAGGAGATCTCCACTAACGCTCAAGAGTTTAGCAACACTGTCGATTCCTAGAAAATGGTCAAGGCTGCACCTGGTGCAAATATTTTGCTCTAATGATCAGTTTGAATACAGGAGAGAATAAGAAAAACATAGGCATTTCTGTCAACAAGTAACATCTACAGTAAGCAGTAATTGTTTCTGCTCTATTTGTTCTATTCTCCCATAATTAATACTATGCTTTTATATTTGTCTTTGCAAGAAAGTCTGCATGTATGTTTGAAATAAAATTTAATGCAAGAAAAATATCAAAGTAAATTTGCAAAAAAGTAAAAGTATTTATGAAAGCATTACTTAATGATTTAAATAAATAATGAAGATACAATAAAACTGTTTAACTCTGAAGCTAAGCACCTCTTAGAAAGATTATTCACAGATATTTGTCCGTACAGTTTTCTGTAAAGACACAGGAAATTGGTTAATTCATATCAGCCACACACTATAAATTATCATATATGACAGAATACTTAAACCTGATTTCCCCCTAACTTAACTGATGTTCCTCTCAATCAAGCTGAAGAACACCTGAGGCCTACGTATTCTTGCTAAAATGAAGGTGTTTTAAGCTAAGCTTTCCGACATGGTGAAGTCGGTGAAATAAATACTGTTCATTTCTCTGTGTGAAACTTCAATAGACAGAATGTCTCTGAAAATAACCAGAGATTTTTTTTTTTTTTTTAAACTCAAGATTGTTAAAAATTGCCATCTTTTATACTGCATGTAGCTACCTAGGTAGAGAAGGACACAATGCTGAAGAGGCAGCTGCATTTTCTTTCTAAGGCTAGCAACTTATTCCAAGATTCTTCATGCTTGAAAAATCCTAAACTGGTATTATCTTACAGAAGATAGGCATTATATTCTAGCAATTTATTGACCCCCTTGAGCTCCTATAAATGTTAATGGAAAAATTCTCAATGACTCCACTGAAAAATTCCACAGCACTACCCAAGCTTAAAGGAGCACACATATAAACAAAGAAGCATTGACCTTGAGAATCACAATGTAGTCCCATATCGTTTTATAGATACTTCAGCTATAATTCTTTAATATTTGTTTTCAATGTAGTCAAAAATTCACATATTATTACTTCCATTAATTCTCCCAATAATTCTTCCAATAATTCAACTAATATGACTCCAGCGGGGACTGATGATGAAAGGAAGGAGGGAATTGACAAGGAGTGTTCTGTTCCAGAGCCCCACTCCAGATCTTACAAGATGGAGACTGCTGGAAATACTAGACGTGGTTATTCGCTACAACTTGTGAACAACACTACAAGGAGTGTCCAGTAAGCAATGTGCAAATACAGTAACAGAAAAGCTATTTTCAGTACCTTAAATGTTGCTTCATCCTTTTCTTCAGTCATTATCTGTTGAGATCCCTTAAGACTAGTTTTGATAACCCTCACTGATATGCTCTCCTGGGAGTAGTGTGAATAATTTTATTTCATTCTTATCTGTATATTACTGTTGGGAACAGCGGAAAACTTCATATTGAAATATTTTAATACTCTAAAATTTTCAAACACAGACTGTGCTCCTCTTCTCATCAATCAAGATGAAACTAGTCTCACAGATAAACGAATGCTGTTAGATTTAGTATTACAAATCCTTTTGGCCCTGGACAGAAATAGAATTGCAGTACAGGTTCCCAGTGCCTCAGAACTAGTTCATCTGAGTGATAACATTTAGATTAACTATGAAAATATATTGAAATAGGGGAGCTAAACTTTAATAGTCTCATAACCATTACTGTTGTTGTGATCACACACAATTCTGCTGCACTAGTCAAAGCTAAATCACACCTTTGAAGATTTTGTGATGTCTTCAAAATCATCCATAATAATAGCATGCGGTAGCTATTGTTTTTCTGATAAATCGTAGCTTTTAATATTGATCTCACACCCCGCAGCAATTGTCTACAGCCTTCCCCTTTTCTCTGTTACTTTTTCCTCCATTGTACCACAAAACCTTCTACAATTTTCTCAGCTATTCTGATCCATCCTGTCTCCCCAGAATATTACTCAAATTTTATAAGATTTAAGAAACTAATTTTTCAATACTTTACCCATTGTTATGGGTTTCCCTTCCTCTTCACTACTAGTAGTTCTGGACATAGGTTGAACTCACTGATGCTCAATCTGTCTTTAATGTGGGGCTGCTGAGTCCATTGGCTACATGCTATAGGTGGGCAGCCAGAGCGTATTTTGTGGCAAAGATTCTTCTGTCAGAATCAATCACAAACTGACATTGTAATGGGCTTATTTCCATCAAAATGAGCTCATTGCTTTTTTATTTCATAGATTTTCCTGGACTTAAGGTGATTCATGTATCACTTAAGAGGACTTTGGGGTTGTTCTTGATCATTCTCATGACGATTTGTAAATTTAAATCCATTGCGCTTTGTAACCAAACAGACAAGTCAAATTGGTAGCATCTCAGATCCATCTAGGGCGCCTGCCAACCTCTCAGCATCTTTGTGCTATTTCTGACATACAGCAGTGAATCGGTCTATCATTTCATCCAAAACAATAATGTCATCAATAACTAAATATAATATTTTATCAGCTTTTACTAGCTAGCGACAGCAATTTGCTTTTGAGCTGCAGCATATCAAAGCTCAGAAGACGATAAAGTTTACAGCTTTCACATGTCGGTTGAGAGGTGATTCTTGGGGCTTCAGGGTATAATAAATATAATATATAATAAAGCATGTCCCAGGCAAACCTTAACAATTCGGAAAGAACATACCCATGAAATTATGAATGCTATCAACTGATACAATGGATTAGTGTAAGGAAGGAGTTCACGCCAGAAAGAAAAGTAAGTAGAAAGACCTCATAACCACACAATATCTCCCAGTATTGCCAAGATATCAATGGCTTATTATTTAGTGATTATTACTGCTGCATATTAATGCAATACATTATAAGCAGCATGTCATTGTAATAAAGCTGCAGTCTCTCTCTTTTTCCAAACTAGAGTCACCTTATTCGAGAAATGAAAATTTAGCAAACAATACAAATACATTCAATTATAACATGGAGAAACAGAGTCTCACTTTCTTTGATATGAATAGCAAACTAATTAGCCTCTGTAGCAGGATTTTGCATGTTTATTTCTTGTTTAATAAAAAGCTGACAGAATGGTCATTAGCATCTTAGGATGTACACAGCTTAATATGCAAAGCATACAAAAATTAACATAACAATTACATCAGAACAAACAGGATACAAAATACTTAGATGAATATAACTCATTAAATAATTTCATCTTTACACTAGCCCACTGTCTAGCACAGATGGTTGCAGTTTTGTCTAGCATGTGCTACACTCATAAATTAAAGGTATCGTGGATTTCTGCTACTAGTCCACATGTAGCCTTCTGTTGAAAATATGACCATGACTGCCATAATTAACTCCAGAAAGAAGCTATTGCTCTCTCTCAAAAAAAGAAAAATGCTGTAAAATAATTATTTTCCCCTTTTTAGGGTGGGGAGGGGGGTGAGAGGCCCAAATCCTCTCACAGAGGACAAAAAGGGAGAAAGTCAAAGCAGCATCCTAGAAGATATGAAAGTACAAAGACTAAAGGGCAAAAATAACGGGAAAATGCAGGATATTCTGAGAGAAAGAAGGTGGGAAGGGAGGTGAAGGAAAAGGCTACAACATGGCACTGAAATATTTCATTGGGCTATTTGGAACACTTCCAGCATTTTCCCTCATAAAAGGTGTTAGACTACCAGAAGAGAAGGGTCCATCTGTTCTTCTCGAGAGAGACAGGACATATGGACCTTTGCCCTTAGAGTTCTTACACACTCAATGTGGTTTAAGGGAACATCAGTTCTTTGCCATATGTTCATTTAAATTTCTTTAAGCACCTTATTTTGTTCCCCAGATAAGCCAGATGACATGAATGCAATATTAAGATTGCCCAGGTGAAATTGCAGAGTTTAAGGCTCAACAATAGCTTTCCACCAGCACATTGAGTGCTCTCTCACTTCAGTAATCAGAAAAGCAAGGTGTGTGTCTGTCAAATTAAAACCTTTGAAATGCTGAGGCAGATTTAGCACTGGTTTGTCATTTAATTTATTCTTTGACTAAGATGTCAAAACTGAGAGACTGGAATATCTGTGGAAGTTCATAATCAGCTTTCTGCACCTGCAGCTGTATCTCAGCTTTTTATCTATCAGCTTTCTGGGGGTATGTATTTCCATATGATTTGAAATCTCCTTTATTCATGTACCAAGACAGCACCATCCTGTTCTCACCAAACTACATGTGAAATCGCTATACAATAGCTATAAAAAAAAAAAAAAAAAAAAAAAAAAAAAAAAAAAAAAAAAGCTTGGCATTCTTGCAATTTGTTGAAGAATTGTTAACTAACAACCACCAGACTTCTTCTCAAAAATGTTATTTGGCTTCTTTAGTTTCAATCCCTTCCAAACCAGAAGCACCAGAATGAAGCAAGACCACAATGAGAAGAGGCTCATTGGAAGAAAAAGGACAACAAAGAAAGCTTAACACTGAGCTATTTTTACTTTCTGAAACTTCACATATATGCTTGTCTTATTAACTACTAATCTGGTCTGTTTTATCATCCAGTAAGGATGTATCTTCAGAAACAGTCTTTAAAACTCTTCTTCCTTTCTAGGTTTCTCATTTAGAAAAGGCTTGCTTTGCACCCACTGCACAGCGTGTCTTTGTATGCACTAGTGCCTGTAACAAGGCCAAATTGGACAGAGTTTTGACATGGATCTGTCTGGATCTTTAATCATTAGTCTGGATCTTTAATCATTAGTCCCTTTTCTAAGCTTTCAGCTTAGAAAACCAAGTTTTCCTATAATAAAACTATCAAAGCAAGCAGGGGTGCCAAAAGAAATGAAGTTTGACACATTCCTCTCCCCTTCCATTGTGGGCTTACTGCCTTTCATTTCCAGGCTTCATTCTGCTCCACTAAAAGACCATGAACAGAAGCAAGCTCCATGCAGGCTCCTCCAATTCCCTCCTCCACAGCATGCCCAGCAGGCCTCCCTGCTCCCTGTCTCCTGATGGCAGAGTCCCAGCCCCATAAGTGACCTCTACACCTCAGTTACACTGTGTGCGCTCAACAGCTCCTGGAGAGAAGGAACAATCCTGTCCCCAGCACCACTTTTCCTAAAGAGAAATAACATCATTCTGAAACCCTCCTGCTCCAACAACAAATATGTTCAGCACAGTGACATTTTTCAGAACAGCTTCTTGCAACTTTGAAATAATAGCAAGTTACGACATTTTCAAATATTCTAGTTTTTATGAAGTGACTCATAGAGCATTCTATTTGATATATTCCAATATGGATACGTTGCAATAAAAGTTTAATGCAGTTTTAAGTCTGATCTGCTGATCCTGAATCAAAAGATCTATATCTAGTGGCCTGATATGAACCTTGATGTCAAGATGCTCATAGTAGCTATAAATTTCATGACTTTAAAACAGAGCCATGTTCCTTCAAATACTACCCTGCATGTCTGGCAGCAATGTATTAGTTTTTGCACAGGACTTTTACAGACAATTGATTTAAACTGAAAATGGCATATGCAAATCCTGAACCAAATTTCCACAGTCAATTTATGTAGGTAGGCATATGCACAGCATATACTCATTATATAATTGTTTATTGCTTCATTTAAAAGCAGTTCTCAATGTATTATATTCGGAAAAAAAATGGGGGGGAGAGGGGGAGGAAATGACTCCAGTGGAAAGGGAAGTTTTGCAATTATCTTGGAAAGAGATAATGTCAAACACTGCATAAACTGATCTCACCATTCCAAGAAACATTTCATACCTTTTACAACACCATTGATGCTCTTGGTATTACATAGTCTTTAGATTGCTGCAGAGGCTAGCGGTACTAAGATGTTTTTGTTTTATTAATGTGTCTTCTGGGTAAAAAGAAGCTAAAGAACTGAATTGAAATATGCATCACATAAACAAATAGCTCATTATCCCATTTACGATACTGACCAGAAGAAAAATAAAAAAAAAAAAAATCTGCTCATAACAAAACAAAATCTTAATTCCCCTTTTAACTTATTCAGCTAGAATGTGGGACTCTAAAACCAGCCGTCTTTATGACCTATGTTAACCTTAAAGCACGTTACTTGTCTGCAAAGATACTGATTATTGATTTTATATAGGAGCCATTTAATTAAATAAATAACTGAGAATGATAAGCTGGTAAATGCAAAGGGAAACCTCTATATATGCCTATTAAATATCCCTCCATATGGACTTGTCTTCAATCTTTGGTTAATTTTGCATCTTCAGTAACACACTTTTTGTCACTTCGGTGTGTTTCTGATGGGCAACATGTTGCATGCTTATTTTAGATTGCTGACATTTCTGAGAACAGTTGGTTTGATATGCATGTACTAACAAACAGAGATGATGAAAGATTAATATTTTGTTGTCAAAGGTCAGCTGTGTGATAATGGCTTTTACTTACTCAATAGAACTTTTTAAAGAAAGTTACTATAAATTAACCTAACGCCTATGTGTCAATCAATAAATGACCTCATGACATGCTCATTCTTTGATAAAGTGTTATGATTGAGTGTGTATTGTATTAGGCTATAAAAGAACCAGAAGGAGAAACTAAATCTTGTGTGAACAGATTTAGATTCACTGCCATCTAATACAAAGATTGATAGATTTATTTATAAAAGAGCCACAAATATGCAGGTCAAGGGACAGTACTGAGGTGGTACTTATGATTTATGACTATATCAGTAGAACATGAGAATAAAACTATTGCTATTAGCAATTCAAGACAGACATTTGTAAGAAACTCTTTACAATGCTTCAAGTTCTCCAAGCTCTTGCATTTTTTACTCCCTTTCTCATAGGGGATTCAGACCCAATAAAACAACCATATGCCAGCAACCATAACAATAATCATACTGGATTATTCCATCCAGGCACACACTTTCAAACAGTGACTTATAGGAGGCACTTGCAAAAGAGGAGCAGACAGACCCTGGTATCTGCTCTGTCCACCTATATTAACCTACACATAATGGAAACTTTGCTTGACCAACAGTTACTACATATGCCTTGTTTTTCAAGAAGGAAATATATGGAAAAAAATGCCTTGTATTTGAAATATTCCACTCCATGCAGGCTTCAATTTATAAGGAGGAATAGCAGGTGACTTCCCATGCATTAGGAGGAATTAACTCATCTTAAAGCTTTCTGTGATGACCAAAACCACAGCCTGATACAACTCAGTGGCACTGGCACTCCTCTGATTATCACCCATCCAATAAAACAGGCAGAACACCAAGACAAATCACAACAGAAAAGAATTTTCTTTTATGAAACCTTTTCCAAATCAGCATATACTAGCTAAGCAAAACCAAAACAGGAAGAAGGATACAACACCAGCACCCTTATTCCACAAATGCCCTTAGGAATTAAAGTACCCAAAAACACATTAATGTTGAAAAAACATTGATTAAGAGACAAGCATTCAGTTTCTTTTAGCTCCTTTCTTGGCTGTTTTCTGAAATCCAGAAGTCTTAACTTCACCATATGGATTTCAGAACATCAGAAACAAAAAAAAAAGCCCCTCCAAGAAAAAGAAAAAGAAAAAAAAAATCAAGTAATCACATTGGTTAAAAAACAGACTTCAAATACATTCTAATTAAGAATCATTTACTTAACAATTTATTTTTGATTGTAATAGTTTACCTTATCACAACACAGGATACAACAGGACAGACACAAAAACATAACACATGGATCATCACTCTAGAGTCACAGAAAAGGGTAGCTCTTGTTGACACAACTCCTAAGGAGCCCCTTATCACTCTGATTACAAAATCAAAGGGTATTGAGACCAGCTGGTCTTCTAATATGTACCCTGAGTGCTAATCCCTTCTTCTTCAGTATTAAACCTGCTTCTCTGGTGGGGCCTTTGATCTAGAAAGTAAGATAGAATTAAAATCTTTACAAAGAGACTTTTGCTTAATGATTTGAAAATTCAAAAACAAACAAACAAACAACTTGTGCAACACATTAAAACATCAAGACATAATTATACACTTATGCTAATTGGATATAAAAATGTCTAATTTTAGGAAAAAAATTCCAGCAATTGATTGTGTTTCTGAGAAATGTTAATCAAGCCAGAAAAAAAAATGTGTATATATATAAATTACTGATGCATATAAAAAGCAACCAGGTACTTTCTCTTGTTAAATACTACAGTCACTTTACTGCATTTTACAATGACCTCCCTTATGAAAATATTTTTCTTCTTCTTTCTTGAACTTTCCTTTTTTTTATAAACCCAATGTTGTACAACTTGGAGGACTATGAAGCATAGAAAAGAAGTGATCAATAATGAAGCACGATGCTGGGGATTTCTCAACTTCACATGACTAACAAATCCAGGGAAGAAGAGGGATGAACGTGAATGTGTTCCTTTTGTCCAGGTAGAAGTTTTATTATGTTTTGGTGTTTCATTCTATTCAAAATACTATGCTGTGAGGGATTCATCATCAAGAATGTAGTACAGCACAAAAATAGTAACAGACACAAACCTCCCACAAACATATTTACAAAGCAAAGCCCTGCAGGCATAAACTCAAAGGCCACTTCACAAATCTGGACTTGTTTTTATAATGAAGTAGTCATTCTTTGGTCTCTTATGAGTTATGCAATTAGTCCAGCATTCATAATGCATATATCTCTTCCCTCCAGGTAGTTATTCTACACTTGTTTTACACCAGGGACAGAAGCATTTAGAAAAGGTGAAAATAGATGAGATTCCTATCTCATCTATTCCACCTGAGATCCAGCATGTGTAAGAACTGCCTATGAACATCACTCCTCCTCGGAAAAGATTTCTGGGTCAAGGCCTTTGCCAGGGAAAAAATCTGAAAGGCACAACTGGAGCACGCTGGCTTGGGCAAGGAACAGAGCACTGCACAACAGGCAGAGCCATTTACCAAACCATTGGATGAGGATAAAAGCAGCAAAGTAGGGCAACAGGACCCTGAACTGCATTAGCTCTGTCAGCGTGCAACTTCTTGGCAAGATTTTCAAAATAATCTTCATCCTTTGAAATCTTCTGATAAGAGTTGGTATTATATAATAAAAATAATACAGCTACACCACTGCTAATCATACATTAAGGTCTGTGTCTGTTCTTATAGAATCTAAACATAACACGGGTTACTCTGAAGTAAAATCAGGCAAGGTTTACAGACTATAGGTTTAAGGATGAAAATCCTTCAGAGAGATTCATTTCAGCAGCTACTCATGCCATATCATACTCATTCTTACTTCACTAGAGTATGGGACTACGATAAAAAAACAAATGGTGGAAAAAAGAAAAGAGAAATTTCTAGTCGTTATAAATCCTCAAATATTCTTACAAAAACTCTTCTTTTTTCAATTGTCCCAATTGTTTTTTCAATTGTAAAATTTGCTAAAATCATGTTTCAGAAGCTTTTGTTCTGTTTTGAGCTTATAGGAACAGAGCAATGAGGGGCATCTTACAAAGCAATGCTATTTGTAAATAAGTGTTTCTATTCTGTTGAAATATACCCAGTAGAAATAACAAAAGGTAATTAGCACGGAATTTAATCAGTAGCATTGCTTTAGCGTGTATCATTAAAAAGCTTAACTGTCACGCTATTTTTCTGTACTGCCTTTATTAAAACTTCTCGGCTGCACAATTTAAATGCCACTGCAATAGTGGGAGAGTTTAAAGTAGGATTAATTACTGACCTCAGTGCACCATGTAAACATTACCTGCTGTCTTATGGAACCTCTCTACATTCAAACATGTAAGGCAAGCACAGAAATTCAGTGTTACAGTGGCTGTTCTAATGTTCCTTTAAATTTGTGATATCTATTTGAAGTTAAAAACAGATGAGTGTAAGAAAAAAAGCATGATTTATTAAAAATTATCATTATGGGTAACACTTCTGAAAGTTTATTTTATAATTAGCCAAATGATCTTACATTTCTACTATAAATGGCACCAAGGATGTTTTTTTTCTTACATGCAATATCACTGAAATGTAGCTATTGTTGGTAAGATGAGGCAACTAATTGGATAACGAATTCTAGTTTGCTGGGAAGAATAGTATCAAGCCATAGGAATAAATTTCAAATTCTAGAGAAAGATTACGTTATTTCCAGTAATTAAACTGAGCAGGAAGGGTTTGATTTTTAACAGTTCCAGCCAACCTCTCTGCAATACACTCTGTGAACATCACAGAACACAATTTATTAGTCTCAGAAAGAAAACCCTCTGCTGTAGTTGTGGTAGGACTGAGCACAAATCTCAAGGAAGTCCACATATTTAAAACTGGGTATTTCAGATAATAAGATATGAGAATTAATCAAGAAATTTGAGCTCCTCTGAATCTGACTGCATTGGAGAAACATCCAAAGAGAAGAAGCCAAGGAAAATTACAAGCAAAATTGCCAATAGGAAGACATATAAACAGAAAAATGGTCAATAAGCATTGGAAATTCATGTTGTTTTCAATGGACAAAAATTCTCTCCTTATTTAAAAAAAAAAAAAAGTGCAAATTTGGCCAAGAACCCAATAAAGGCAACAATAAGAACCAAAAGCAATTAAAGTAATAAAAAAAACAGTATCAAGAACAGTATCAATACAAATAATAAGTGGATATATAATGTCAGAAATCGATATATCTTCAAAATGATAAATCATTGGATACTTATGTCTCCAAAATAGATAAATTAAACCACATTAGGGCAAAAATAGTGTAAATATAAAGAAAAAGGGCTACATGAGAAGAACGACAAAATATAATTCCATAGTATATCAACCAACAATTGCCAGGCCTAATAGTTTGTGCCATAAAACTCAGAACTTAAGACAAAACTTCTCAATTACTTATTTCTTTGGCAACAATACAAACAGGCAATAAGTGAGGTAATATGAAAGTTTTGAAATATATATGAAAATACTATCCACATTAGAATAGTATGATTTCACTAGGTCAGACAGCATAAATGTTATGACTACTATGGAACATATAAAATGTAACATATATCTTTGGAACACACAAAATGTAATAAAAAAAGAAAAGGAAAGAAAAAGCCACATGCTGTCCAAAAATCTTAAACTCTCTCAGCTCAATAAAGCTCTTGTAACCTTGTCCAGAGTACATTCTATACCTTGAAAATGATGAGTTAAGTACTCTAAAGCACTGTCAAAGTGCACTACAAATTCTTTGGTTTTACTTTTTTAGTGATTCACTGTTTCGTAGGTATCCTCTGACAGTTCTAGCACATTTCAATTTTATGGGATCACTGACTGATATGCCTGTAATTTTCCTCTGTGGAAGAATTTACGCACAGCTCCACTAGCATGACAATTGATAAAATACTATAATTCTTACAGATAATATTTTGATGCTACTGTCACCTCCTCCCAAGAGTGCCAGGTACATTACTCAGCAAGTAAAACATTTAGCGGGGACTAATAATAGAACAGCCTACAATCAAAACACTCTAATTAACTGGCCATTCAAACAACTCTGAAAAATACATCTGTTACCATCTGTCCTATATGGATGATGAAGAAAAGGAAAGAAGGCAGCCATTCACCTTCAAACTCACACTTGACTCAGACAAGAAAGGCAGAAAATCCCATTCACACATTTGCTGCCAATGTCATCTCTTAAAACAAACTGAATATCAGCATTAATTGTACACTGGGATGTGGGTTTGTAAGCCACCTTAAACAGCCCTTTGGGCTGGAAAGGAGTGAGAATGACAAGGGCTTGAAGACATAAGAGGACACAGCACATTATAATATAACATTACTGATTAATAATTCAGATATGCTTTGTGTTTAAGAGGTTATAAATCCATTTGGGATTAATAAACTGGCTGACCTTCCACCTTGCAGAGCAGTGAGCACAAGATACGTGGCTTCTGAAAGAGTGAATGCCTCAGCACCGCCTTTGGAAACGAACGTGTTACTTGATAAGAACGAGTCAGTTCATTACAGATTACCTTCCACCTGGAAAACGGGCAATTATTTAGCTATTAAACTCTGTGTATGTAATACTTTGTAAAGTAACTTAATATTCATCGTTTTGGGAGTTCAGGAGAAGAGTATCTTGGAGAAATCTGATGTTTCATAAGCAAGTCTCTCCATAGCAAGTATAGCATCTCAGCCTTAAAATTTATTAGTAGAACTGTTGGGTGAACCACGGCACTCCCACAATAGCAAGACTTTATGGAGAACCATCAGCATGCAAAACTAATCTAAGCTACAAAACTAATCTAAACTGAGAAATTTGGTACCTTGAGAGGAACAAGTCTCAAATCATAAATTTACACAAGCAAATATCCACAGTTATGCGTTTCTTTGGCAGTGAGGCTGCATTCACAGTTCCTTGCATGTAAAATGTCTGGTATGCAAATCTCAAATCTGGGCTCTCCACACTGTTTTTTTTTTTTTTTTGTAAGATACTGTCATTATCATGTGCTAACTTGAAGTTAGCATAAGTACCCACAGAGTTGTAACGGTTTAAGGTTTGTTAAGTAGCTTGCTGTTCTGGTTAATGCTTATCCACCAAATAAATCATCAAGAGCTCTCTATTATAAAAAGCAGGTCTCTATAAATTCAGAAGCCTGTAAAATTAGAGTATTGGAAAGACTGAGCACATTATCAGAATGAAGAGGGTCATGCTTGCTGAGGGAACATGGATAGTTATGCCATACCTGCAGTGAAAGGTTTGTCACTGTCAGCACATCTCTGCAGACAGCAGTGATTCAGACTTCATAAAAACCCATCTGGGACCACCAGTGGGTGGTTAATAGAAACATAATCATAACAAACATTATTGTTTAACCCTGCTGTTTAAGTAATATTGCATGATTGAAAACACAAAATTATTTACCCTTAAGACTGTGCATCCCATGTACAGTCTATCTTTGGTAATAAATTACCATAACATTTTTGCTAAACTAATTTATGAGTTCATTTAAAATGTTAATTTATGAGTGTCTCTTTGGCTTGAATGAATTTAATCTCTGAAAAATACCTAACCCAGCTGTGTAGACCAGTATTCTTAATTCACCATATAGACATACTGAACTGTAAAATACCACTTACTATATATTAACACTGGAGGCAATGTATTTTTATCATGCTGTATATGGTACAGTGTTTCAGTAGGCTCTGGAAATGTCTAACAATCTAATTTAAAACACACTTATTTCTCTTACCTTATAAATACATTCTCGAATCTATTAGTCTGTAAACCAGTTTATATACTAGTTTAATATGAAATGCAAAAATTTCTGATTTTTCTAAATCTACATTTATTTTAACATAGACTGAGAAGCTCAATGAGACAGAAACCATTACTCCACATTAAATAAACATGCAAGAAATTAAAGATTTATTACTAAGAGGCTAGAATTTATTACAGTTAAGGAATCACCATACTCTTGTTATCAACAGATTATGTTTCCTTGAAATAGTAAGTTTCATGGTTAATTAAAAAAGCAAACAAAACAAATTAACATTCCAACATTAACATTGTTCAAAACAAAATAAATCTATACAGATATACTGTTAATTTTATTTCTAGTTCTTAGAATATGAAGCACATGGAGCTGTTTCATCATAATCTCATCCCTAGATTTTTCAAATATGCAAAATCTGTGTTAAAACAGAAGTTAACAGTAGACCTGGCCCAAACAAGAAGAGCTACTGATTTTAAACAGAGAAGAATTAATATATGCATCCTCTCTGCATATTAATGTTGAAACTAATCTTACTGAGCAAAAAGAATTTATCATCATAGAAGCAAAAAACCCAGGCTGAGAGATATGTTGAGAGATAAATGTGGATAAAGCATATTTTCTTGTGACAGTTACACGATACTACCAAGCTATCAATGAAAATAATCATTCAACAGATAAACACAATTCATACAGTGCAAAGTGAACAGGATTACTTTGTAGACTCAGACCCATGAGCAGATAGGTTTGTTACAGCGCATTGTGAGGATGTGCATGATGAATATATTGCAATAAACATTCCTCTTCCTTTTGACAAAAAGGAAGGGAGGTTAACAGCAGCTGCTTCATTGGCTTAGAGGCATAGATCTTGGCTTAGCAAAAGCCAAGACCCATTTATTATCAAAGCTAGAACATACAGGGGATGCACTCATGATCTCATGGCCAGATAATTTCAGGCTGCTAATCATGAAGCCTTGTTTACACAGCAGGGTTATGTAAATTTAAGTGCATATACACAGCCTGGCTATCGTATTAAAATGTAGAGCACATTATGAAAGCACAGTCTTTGTTGACAAACCATGCAATTCCTATGATCCACAAACAAGGGAGACCTAAATCCTCTGATTTATTAAGGAACTATGTGCCAGGCTCAGAATTAGGGGCTGAGTTCTGAAGTCATCCGTCCCTGCTGCAAAGCCAAGGTCCATCATGTCGCAATCCCCCATCTCCTCCAGAAGGACGAGTTCCTGGACCAAGCCCAGGAGAGAGTTGCCAGGTATTAGCATCCTGAGTTCCCAAAAAAGGACTGAATAAAGCTTAGTGGAACTGAAAGGGAGAGAGAATCCTACACAGCTTCAAAATGCCTCCTAGAGAGAAGCTCTACATCCCCCTTTGCTGAACTGCATTCACCCTCAGCCATTCATGTTCTTTTCTAGCACAGCTTTTGTTTCACTGGTGCTATGAAAAAGGTTAAAATGATTTCTTCCAGCATTGTCACCATAGGAAACATCTTTTTTTTGACCTCTCCTACCACAGGGACAGCTGGAGGTCAAAAGAATTATTCTTCTAGAAATGAAGTGTTCGCTCTGTCCTACACAAAGGTCGACAGGTTTGTCCCTGCTTCCATGTTTGCCTAGAAATGAAAGGGGCTATCCCCAAATGAGCCCAGGGTTACAGACCTGTTCAGTCCCTCCACTCCACCTGATGCTTCCAGGAAAAAAGTAATGCATATTAGGCTCAAGCATTTTTAAAGAAGTTAAATTACACATTATTAATGGAGGAAAGGCAAGCAGAACAGAGCAGTAACTGCACTATCTTTATTATATATCCAGATTTATACCAAGATATCAGAGGTACTTTATATATCAAAGAAAGACCTTTAGGAGTTTCATATTTCTGTGTTCCAGAATTACCACTTCACAGATACTCCTTTTATGGCTGGAGATTCGTTGTCCAGCCCTTTCACTGAGTAAATCACAGGCACATCTGCTCAGTTAGTAGCAGGTAGCATTTTAAGCTATGGAAGCTACCTTATTTGTTTGATTCACTACGTATTAATGATAACCATGCCCTTAAGTTTCCTAATTTCTGACACAGTCTCAAGGACTCCCAGTTTGCATTTCTGGTCTTTAAGCACACATCTGGTAGCAAGTTGGGTTTCCCAGACCAATTATTTTCTCCTTCAGATAGTCGCTCTCTACTTCAGTCCCCCAGTTCAAACAATTTATACTAGCTGTGCAACAGGACCACTTCTGAAGCTCATGTATTGCTATTTGTTTCCCAAACTGAAAGGTATAAATACAAAGTATCTTGTTATTTGATGAGAAATTTCTCATTTGTTCTTTTTGATATGCAAGAAAAAACAGAGAAGAGGAGTAACTCTAGCACCTATCATGAACACAATACATGTCTCAAAAAAGGTATCCTAGCAGCCTGCATTAATTTTCTCCACATTTGTTTTCTTCTCTGCAGCATTTAATACAGCGTTTGCTTGTTATTTTTGAACAAATTCAGCTTCTTGCTGTCACAGGATTTCACACGAACGCATACAGCTGTAGTGCAGACCAGTCTAGACCTTTACGTGCGTGTTTATCCAACAGCTTTGTGGATACAATTGCTTTCTTTATGTATGAAAATCTCTGTGAGGGCAAGTGCAGAAATACAGTTTTCTGGATTATTGATGTTAAAGGAGAGACTTTTACTGGTCACCATGTACACATGCAAGAACAGAAAGAGCAGAGAGATCTCCTGTTTCCCATCTCCTCTTTTCTCTCTGCATTAAAAGCAGTCCCAGCACATTCTTGACCAGATGGTGAAATTCATTCCTTGGAAAGTGAAAGGTGGCAGGAAATCAAACGGCAGTTTAGATCTCCCTCATGGGTCAGTCTAGAAATAGTGGAAGAGAGTGTGCCAAGTAACAACCTTAGACCATATCCATGATAATATCTACACAAAAGTCACCAAAGCAGAAATTCTCTTGAGATGTTATTTGGAGACTATATAAAGAAGATTATGTTTGCTCCGAGTAAGTTAACAGTCTCATCCTCCATCATCCACCAGTTTCTGAGCAAGATTTTGCAATTAGATTATCTACAGATATAGATGTTCCAGGGACCAAAATTTATATCTAAGTAACATGAAAGCCATGTGTTAAGACCAAGACTACAAATGAGAAATAATAATTCAGTCTTGCAGTCCTGGTACTGTTGAAGCTGACTTAACTCTATATTATATTTACCTCACCTGTCTCTAATAATTTATTCCCACTCATTTTAATGTTTAGGAGAATTGCTCCCACACGATTTACTTGATGTTGGCTTGTAACACCGCATTGTCCAAAATTTTTGATTTTCCATTTGTCAAAGTATCTTACAAATATTAAATACCCTTCCCCCAGAACTGCACAAAACATAATAAAATCCAGAAGGATTATGCGTCTGTCAATTCTGAACATAATTCTGCAAGCCTTGTATACAAAGTTTTACTCACACGCATATTCAGATGAAGTTGATAGAATGCTGTACATGAGTGTATTTATGTAAACATTTATACAGAAGTGTCCGTTTTATTTCTTTTGGCCATGTTTCAGTCACAATTTCTTGCTTTCACATTAAAAATAAAAGAATTCCATAGTTTCAACAAGTCTCCTGTATTCATCTGTCATTGAAAGGCTAACAAAAATAATACAGTGGCATTTCTGTTAATTAAGAGACTTACAGTCCAATTCTAAAGGCCGCTGATCTCAATGAAAGGCATTGGTTCAGGCCCAACTCAGGCCTCAATTCAACAGGCATTGGTTTAGGTCCATAGCTAGCATCCAATCCTATTCATTAGATTTCCCTTTTCTTCCATTACCTCCAATCATTCTTTTAAGAAATGTGCAGTTGTTTGGAATAAAACAGTCTTTGCAGGTTTTTAATGGCTTCCTGGTAGTTGCTGCTATTTTAATGAATCAATTGAATGACACTAAGTGATGCATTAACACAGTAATGACCAGCAGGATTATTGCTCACATGATGTATTAACAACGTGCTGGCCAGCAGGAATAGCACTCTAATAATGTGTTAAGACACAACATCTGGCAAGTACCCATGCTAAAACTTCAAGCACTGTAGTGTTAATTGTAGTGTTGCTCCCAAATTGGTAGCATTTGGGGGTTGCATTCAGGGCTTATAAGCAGGAGGTATTTCATACTTGTCAGGATCATATTAGAAGTTTTTTTGAATTATATTGAACCCTGAAGGGCAGATATTGCATCCTTTGGGATAAAAAAAAGGGAGAGAGAAGTAGAGAGAGGCTTAGAAAATTATACCTCAAAACATAAACAAAAAATCTTTTATACTATGGTAAAAAGACACCTTTTAGAACACATTTCCAAGTGTGTATAAATGCCTGCTTTATTTCTATCAGCAGATCTAAAACCAGACAGTAAAATTCTGACAAAATGGAGTGGGATAAGTATTACAGTAAATTCTCCTAATAATGGCTTTAAAATCTTTATATCTTCTCCTTCTACTCATGTATCTGTCTCTCTTTTGTTAGAGTGGAAGATTATTTTTTCTCAGCTCTAGTATTAACCACTGACCTTCATTCTTCCTATATAAATATTTGACATTATTGGTCAGTGTTTTAGAAAGTATCCAGCCAGAACAAGTCAAATAAAAGAAAAAGAAAAATGAGAAAGTACTCTTTTACAGGAAAGTCTTCCCACAGATTTACCTATTAGAGCACAGTTGTTTAAAATAGGTGCATTAAGTCATATTCAACTGTAACAGTTTGATTAAAAAGGCAGGAATGAAACATATTAAATGACTCAAAAATTTTTTCATAAAGGATGGAAATTCTGAGACTTCATTCAGTTCCAGTCACTGATGGAGAAGTTTCTGATGCCCTTGATGTCAGCATAACTATATACCTCAATAAAATCGTGCTGAAATACCACAGGTCTTAGTCAGAGGTAATATAAAACATGTCTCAAATATCAAAAAGGAATTTGACTGGTAATAATTTGCGAATTCCAAAATCTTCATTAAAATTTTTGTTTCAAAATGTAAAAAAAAAAAAAAAAAAAAAAGATTGAGAGGGTATATTAGTAAAATATTTTCCATTTCTTAACTTCTAAGGAAGTAGCTAAAATTAAACATCTCAGATACAAAGGGATTCTTTCAAATTACTATGCTTCTTTGCAAATAGCTGTAAAAATGATTTTCAGTAATGAAAAATGGTGTAATTTGAAATGGTATAATGTAAAATATTAATGAAGAATTTAATACTGTAGCCCATTAAAGTCCATGGCAAAATTCCCACTAACCTCATATGGTGGCAGAATTTTGTCCTAAGTTAACAAAGGTTTTCATATTAAATAAAAACTATTATTTTTATCATGTTACAAGCTATAGAAAGGACATAAATTAGGTTATATTTGTCAAACTAAGTGAAACTAATTCTGGCTAGGGAAAAGCAGAGAGGGTTAACTTGTAAGGATAGTAATATTTAACTCACAGTGCCTGTGTGGTGTCATAGAAGCAGACAGCACTTTCAACATAGAGTAAATCTTTAATTTTCACAGATTGACATATCTAAGCCTATACAGGTTGAAGGGTGAGACCTTCATTACACTGCTTCACAATAATATTATCCTAATAAAATACCCCTAATGGCTCTTCTGATTTGTGTAACTAAATTACTAAGCAGCAACCAGAGCTTTGCAGATGCAGAGTCTTGGGCTGGAAAAATGATTGATTTGAAAGATTTACCACCATATCTCTTGATCTCTAGAGTTTATTCTCTAATAATTACTCAAAGTGTTTAAAATCTTGGTTATCATTCTTCTCTTGGCCGTGCTAGTTTCTTGTGTGCGCTACTAGTAACTTGGAGTCGTTCTGGACTTAAACCAGTGTAAGTATCTCCTACTCTAGAAGCAAATGTATCTTATTTTTCTGGTAATGATAGTAGCTCACACTATAAGAAATAATGCCATTTAAAAAAGGCCCATTCAGCTAAACCATGCATAACTAGGTTAAATCAAGAAATGTACTGCTGTCACCACCTATTGGTTATCTGTTTAGGTATGAAAATTAAATCATTTAGAGAATAGAATTCAAAAAAAAAAAAAAAAGAAAGAAAAGTGAATTAGAAAGACTAGTACACACAGTAGCAAAATCAATAAGAAACACTAAGTCAGAAATCTGAAATTCAAGCCACTAATTGAAAAGAAGTTAGAATTCAGTTTAAGCATAAGCAAAGAGAAACAAATGTGTCCAGCATTTTGTGCTAAGCAGTAGAAAGATAGCTTTATGGTAGCTGAAATATCTGACAGAGAAATGGAACCTTAACCTGGTAACATAAATAATTTTTGACAACCTATTTCTAGGACTTATTCCAAATTGCCAAGATAATTAGCCTGGTTTACTGAGGTTTGTCCTATTTATTATTCTAAGAAGACAAAGCATTTTCCATATGAGGAAATACACATTAAATATATTTGCCATCTTACTATGCTCCACTGCATGATGCTGAAGTCCAAATAGAGGAAAGAATTAGATGTGTGTCAAGACGGACACACAGACAGAACAAGGACTCTGTCTGTGGGGGGTCTCTGCTTGGTAGATATCTCTCATGGTCAGGGTATTGGGACAACCTGGACATGATCTGCCTGTGCAAGATGGATGGATCAAGGCTGCTTATTTGCTGTTTAGAAAATGCTAGTAAGCCAGTTCTGTAGGAGAGCAGGGTACCTTTTATATAACGTGATAGCAAACAGTGCATTTGGCAAGTAATTCAGTAGGGTGCTTTCCAAGCTTAATGGGGCTTTCTGCGGCTGTTTCTGACCCTATTCAATTCAATTCTTTGCACCATGGCTTTCTTCCAGGGGTTTCAACACGACATTCATTCAGGGAAATGCACTTTAAGTCAATGGTTGGTTGCCTGCATAAGAAGTATGAGTTCTGGCTCTATTTCCAATTACTCTTTGGTAAGTCAGCTTGTGTGCAATATATTTTATAATTGAAGCTACTTTACCCCTAAGAATACCCGCATGGGGAACAATGATTTCCTGAGAACTCAGACCCTGAGAGTTAGGGTCTGCTGCACCCCAACATCATGGGCCACAAAGGACGGGAAGCTCCGTCACGGTCACTTGTCTGTGAACATTCAAGGAATGGAAATTATTCTAAATAAAGAGCCAGCCCGGGATGAGCTTACTGAACTGATGGGACCGGGATCATCTGCGGTAGCAGCTTATCTTTGCATGGAAAGGTTGTCAGATCGGCCCAAACAGCTCCAACACTATTTATTAACCAAGGATGAGGCTGGGAACCTCCTCTTCCCACAGAGCAACATAACAGCACCCCACGAGGAAGACTCCAGCAAGAGGAGACGTTTTCAGCCTCACCCAAACACACTAATAGGTCTGACGGCTGGCAGATAATTCCTAAGCAGAAAACAGGGCTAGATTTGTCAAGCAGACTTGCTCTGAAATATCCACCCTGCTCTCCACTTGAAACGAATCTTCTCTTCCTGTAATTGAAATGCTCTGTAATTATTTATGACTGACCAATTATTTAAGTGTTATGTTAATACTATATATAGTCAATCTACTTGAATTTTGTATCACAGACGGATTCTCATTTTATGTACCGTACTTCACCATTTCCCTTAAATGATGCCAAGTAAATTAACATCAAGGTTTCTGCTTGCTAGTTTGCTGAAAAAGACATGTCTTCTTAGCTATCTTTTAAACGATTTCTGACATTTTAATGGGATATAATTATTATAATGAGAAATCCATTACAGAGATGGGATTGAGGTCATATTAGGAAAACATCTCCCCCCTTTGTTATTGCATGTAATGAAGTCTGTTTATCTTTTAAAGCAGACAAAGATCTTTAAAAAAACAAAATAAATATAAAATGTTCATGCATGTCAACCAAAGTAAATCTGGCAGGCAAGAATTTTTGTTTAGGTTGATCTAAGACAAAACATTTTATATGTATATTTGCAGTGACTTTGAGAAACTCCTAATGCTATTGTGCAGGTATATAGTCCTTAGAGAGGAAACAGAGAGGCTCCAAATTCCCGCTTTAATCTATTCTGTGTTCTGTTTTGTACATCTGTCAAATAACATAACATTTCTTATGTAATACAGGCCTATAGAAAGCATTTTTTATTTCCAGCTGGCATAGTTCTAAATTCAAATGCTCAAACATAATTTAGTTGTTTTTCTCTATATGTGGACTGTTTATTTACCTTACAAACTTGCATGGAAAACAGAACTGTACACTAAACATTAGTATTCTGTTGGGAGGATTTGTGTTTTGTGTTTGAGGCAGTTCACATTAAACTCAAGGTCTTAATACTCCTTTGAGGCTTCTGAAGCCCCATGGCAACTCTTGAAAAGACTTTTATTTCTTCAGCATATGTAAATTGGATAGGGTGAAGTCAATGTGATTTAAAGCTAACATCTCTTCAAGAACTCAGATGAGACAAAGGTTTTATTAGATGAAATAGTAGAGGAAATTGAAGTTCCAACATTTCAATGTAATGTGATCATGAAGATGGAAAATAATATTTAGTGAAATTAAAAGTGCAGGCTTGAAATTTACATCATTCTTAATCTACATCTGTTCTTTTCATTTAATTTTTCTGACATGCCCTACTTCTTCCAGGGGAATTACAAAATAAGATCTATTGGATATAGGGATATTAGGAAAACTGCATTGGGGTCACATAGTGATTTATGCAACAGCCTTTTTACTATATTAATTAGGTAGAAATAATAGCAAATTAAAAAGAAGAGTTAAAGTTTGTGTCACACACAAATCCTTGCCTATGCTTATAATTAAATAAAATATTTATGCTCATGTGACTTATTTTATATCACTCAAAATTGAAAAAATATTTTGTCATAAAGTTTCAGTCTGAAAAATAGACCAGTTTGTAAATTATTTCTGTTTAAAAAGTGAGTACATTTCACATTTGCTGATAATACGTCTAATTTAAATGGTCCTACATTAGAGGTTAGTATTATAATTTGCCAAGGTATCTATGACCTTTACCAAGGTCATAGATCTATCAAGGTATCTATGACCTTTAACACCACCTTGTGCCTTCCCAACTTTCCCGTGTCAATTTTTCATGCACCTTTTAGCAGTAAACATGGAATATTTAAAATGAATAGGAGGACATTGCATCTAAGACGTCTCTCTTTGGCTTTCACACACAGAAAAACCTCCAAGAAGGCCCCAAACCATGTATCTTAGCACAAAATCTAATAATATGAAATTGCAATTCCATTTTAAGGCCCCTTTTAAAAATAATGCCTTCAATAGTTAATTTATAAGATATCATTCCTTTCCTAGAATCAAAGCTGGCTACCTGGACTACTGCTACCTACTCATTCCTTTTGGGGAGAAGGTGAATGGCAGAGAGAGAATAGAATGTTTCAGCATAAGATATATAAATGGGGTAAAGAGAATCAACAATTATCTTTTCCATTCAGCTAATATTGGGGCAAACACGTACCATTTGTACAGACTTGTCTTTTTTACACATTTACTGAGAAATCTGAGCTGTAAGTTATTATATGGGAGCATTTGTTTTGCTGTAAATAAAGAGTGAAGATATAAGTCCTAATCATGCACCTAGTTATCTGCTGGTCAGATAAGTGGCTACAGTGAATCATCTAGCTAAGTCTGAAGATAATCACTTTGATGATAGTTCCTGTGGAAGAATTGTTTGAAAGCAGGAACTGAGAGGAAAAGTAGGGCCTAACACAGCTCTGGCATTACAGAGGCCTGTTTGGGGTGCTACACAGTTGCCCCTTCCAGGATGGCTGGTGCACACGGACTCTGCTCCTCCACGGTTCCCTGGGCAACACAACCTGCCCTCCTCGCAGCTGCAAAGGGGAGTAACGGAGGATGGAGCGGGGTGAAGACACCGCGGCCAACGCTGTTGCACTCCCTGTGCTGGGCTGCTGATAAGCCGCACAATGGCTGTCTAATGAGAGATATACGATAACATGTCCGGTGCTGAGCCAGCAAAGGTGGCAAATGATGAACTTTGGATGAACCTTGCTTGAACTTTGCTCATTATAAACTCATTATAATGTCAAAATACACCTCCATCCCAAAAGTTACCCACCTCCGAGGTACGACCACTCCTCACTGAGCATGCGCTCTAGATTTTCGGTTGACTGTACCTTTAAATGAAAGCTAGAAAGTTTTTCACCAATCAATAACAATATTAAGTATGACTCTTGTCACTCAAGCTCCACCTGAATGTAAAGAAAAGGATAAAAGGTGAACTCAGGATGAAAAGGAGGAGGGAAGAATCCATCGTAACTCTTGGGTCAGTTGACAGGCTGAGCCCTCTTCCCTCCCCTCGGATTGGTGCGCCGCCTGAGGAGACTAAGAAGGGAGAGGGAAGATTTCATCGTAAATTTTGGATCAGTCAATGCGCGGATCCCTCTTTCCTTCCCTCGGGTTGGGACACCGCCTGAGAAGACTTAAGACTGAGAGCCCTCTCCCATCTTCTGGGGTGAGTGATGATTGCACATTTGTACATCAGAGCTAAAAACCCCACGCTGTAATAGAGAATTTCCTGTACAGACACCCGAAACCTGTTTTGTAAATGTTGCATTTGAATAAATCATACTGTTTGTGAACTCGGCTACTTGTTTGGGAGGAGGTGATCGGACCTACAGTCCACAGACTGTTCGTGAATCCGATACTGATTTCATATCTCCTTCCCCCTCCCACCACCACTACGGCTTTCAAACAGCAACATTTCACAGTTCCCCTTCACAGAAAGTGGAATAAAACAGCTACTTCCAAAACCCAGTCAGTCCTCATACATTGCTAATGTCCTCTGTAGGTATTGATATCTCTGCCCTCTACGGTACTTCTTCAGACTGAGCAAGCTTTTAACATAAGATCCTCAGTGAAGTGGCTTTAGTAGGTGGAGTGAACCTGAACAGGCTTGGCTTGATTAGTAAGGGCAGCTTTCTTATATTTGGAAAGCAGAGTAAAAACAAGTATTTTGTACAAGAAATGACACAAATATAAAGTTAATTCTGGCCCAGCATTCTAGTTTCCTATGGAAAAATGAACAATTCCAGATTATTTGCACCAGTTCACATTTCAAATTACTACTAGGCCCTCATAGGTGAATGGATGACATAATGCTGGGAACAGCAGGAGGGAGCATCTCCAAAGCCATTAGCTAGCAACCTAACATAAAAAGCGAGATTTGCTGACCTCTTCACAGTCAGGTCGGCAAATGAATGTAATCAATCTTAACAATACTACTACTGAGGCACTGCTGTGAGAACATACACCTTTGGCTTGCAAAACAGGTATGATATAAGTGATGATCTTTACACAGATAAGGAGAAAGGGCAATATTCCAGCATTCTGACACCAGTCCTCAAGAGCTCAACAAATTACTTTACAAAGCTATGCTGTTCATGAATAGCTCTCTTTTTAGCTTAATATGATTTGCTTAATCTTTTTTTTTACAGCTTGTAGATCAGTCAATAGTTAAAATGGAAGCAGATATATTTTAATGAAGCATTTCTCCTTAAATTATGAGGCATGAAGCCTGTCCTACAGCATATCAAATGGAATTTTTTCTTAGTTATGAATATTGAACAATGGTCTATTCACTTAAAATTACATACAGCTGTCAGTTAAAGCTTTCAATTTTTACAAGTTAAACAATTTTAAAAGCTGCAACTTTCCATTTATATTGAAATCCTCTTATTCTATCCAGTAAATCATTTCAATGTCTGTTCGTTGCAAGCGCTTGGCTGCAAGCACTTTACCTTATATCTACACTATTTCCCCTTAAAATTTAATGCATGATGTTTAAAGACAAATATCTGCACAGTAAGAACAGTACAAACAGCACAGAGAAATAGCAACACACATATTGCAAGGCAGTTAAAGAGATTATTTCCTTATCATGACAGCAAATGGCGTTATATATTCATTATCTTTCAGGAGGTTCAGAATGTCATTTTTCTGTCACAAAGTGTATATATTTTACATTGATTTCTGGTTCCCATTTACAGCATACCTGATTTCAGAAAGAGTGGAAAAAAAATCAACATTATGCTTGTGAGATGGCGTAATTTTCTGTGAAATGTCAAATATTGAATACTACAACATATGCATGAATGAAGTAGGTCTTTGTACTCACCTTCAAAAATGAAGGGTGCTCTGTATAAATCAAACACTACTCTTCAAAGTGCACTGTCCACAGAAAATGAACTTTTTACCTTTGGTTATATTGTTTAGTTGGGCGTTTTGTTCTTTGACTACAAATACTACTTGTTTCCCTGGTGCATAGCTCTTCAAAATCGGATATAACAAATATAACTGTCTTGTCTAAGTTGGTTTAATCACGTAGATTTTGTTCTACTATGGAGATCAAAGGAACACAGTTATACGCACTCTTAATACTTTAAGGAGTCTTTGTTGATATGCCATGAAGCCTCAAAAAATGATGACTATTTTCAGTCGTACTTGTGGAATTATAGTTTCTTCGACACAGCAAACCACAATTACACATCTAACACTTAGAAGGAATGAGGAGAACATGAAAGATCACCATGAAATTCTCACCATAAAGTCAACAGCCTAAGCCTTGAGCAAAGCCAGAGTAGAGTGCCGGTTGTGGATTTATGCCTTCATAGAGCTGAAATAATAGTTTTCTAAGGTTGTGAGAAATTACAGAACTTCATTAAAGCTGCCATCATGGACAAATTTTGCAATGAAGACCGTGCACTTGATGAATGTTGCTGTATGCCTAAGTGCATTGGCTGATTTAGAGTTCAAACCTTTTGTAGTACATTCTATGAAGATAAAATATTTTGTGCCACTATATTTTGGTCTCTATATTTTTGACAATATGTTTCATGCCTCATTTGCCACCAAAGTAATGAGATTTTAGTCAATGTTCAAAGACTGACTTCACATTTTTCATGGTAAAACCCCTAATGGGTTATTTTTCTACACTAGTGTACTGCTAGTTCAATGAAGCCCTGAAGTATATGTAGACCTTGAGGCAGTCAAAGTGTAAAACATTGACTTCACACCACACAGAAGACAAGAAGCAAAAACACTGATTAATGATTGCAGCTGCCCATTGGTTCCTGGAAAATCATCCCCTGATTACATTTTTTTTCCCAGATAATAAGGTGCACTGATACAGTACTAATCTCTTCAGAGAGCAAACTTCTCATATATACAAACACAGAAACACAGAACATGGGCTTCACTTGTTATATGTTTATTAAGTACCACTTCTGTTCCGACCCTGGTTTTGGTTTCTCTAGAGCATGATGGGTTCCTAAGATTACCATGGGTTTTTGAAAACATGCATCAGGGTCAATCAACAGAGCATCACATAAAACACTGGCGATAATTTCCGTCTCATTTTTCATAAAATAGATTATAGCTCAAGCAATTGTTATGCTGAGTACAGAAATCCATACTGCATGCTCCTGCTAAGTTCTGTCAAAAGACTGATGCAGAACAGCCTTTTTCTTTTCCAAAATGGAAGAAAGAGGGAATCTTACTACACTTTTACAATACTCATGCATGCAGTAGCAAGGTGTTGTACAATAGATAAATAGCTCTACCATAAATTAGGAAAAAAAAAAAAAAAAAAAAAGACGACAGAAACATATATATACACACACACACACATATTCTTTTTCAGACTTTTAAAAGCCCTTTAAGGTATCAGGCAATTGTTTGCAGTGGCAGACAGTTTGCAATCAGCAAATTTCAATCAGCAGTACCAGCATGGTGAATTGCCAGTTTTAAAACATGTACGGAATGAAAAACAAACTGAAATACAAACAGCAAAAACAGATTAAAGAGGACCAGCCTGAACTCCACTGTGCTGCATCCAGACTTGGCACTACTAAACAATCTAATCTAATCTAACTTCAGCAACTTCTGGCTTTACATAAAAAGAAGAGAACCAGAGATTCAAGAGATGTATAACTTTTTTTGAATATAGAAAAAATACATTAAAATTATAATAACTGTTTATGTAAGATGCACTTTGCCTATCATGGATTACAACATGATCATAATTGCAAAGGGAAGGTGAAACCACTGTGGAAGGTTGTCTATGATGCTTTAAGAAATGCCTGCTAGCCGCATACTTAAGAACAATTTAAAAGTGCAAGTTCAAATAGATTATCCGTCTTCACTGTAAAGAATTGTGTATCTAAACTGAGGCAAAATTTTAATGGTAGGTCCAGTCTATCTACAAGTGCTTCCCCAGACAACATCTGAATAGCTAAACTTCAGGCAAACATCTTTCATAACATAAAACCACATCAGTAAAACAGAGCTTTTAAAATATGAGATAGATGAGCACTACCTAAACATTTTTTTTTATTTAGAGAAACACAAACAAAACCCTATGAAAACATTCAAGAAAGTTTTTGCTACTGAACGTGTCTGTGTCAGAGCTGGCAATCAAGTAATTTTACTCCTTATCTGCAGATGCTTTTGGGAAGGGGCATCATCCTTCCAGCACAATTTCGCTGCATTCTAGACTGATAAATCCCCTGTGTTAGAAGACATCTGCAGAGAGTACCCTCTCCTGACTTACCCAGACAAAATCTGAGGGCAGGTCAAGATGACATTGATTTTGCAGGCTAAGATTTTATCTGGAGCACTCACCTTTTGCACAGCTCTGCAGGAAAAAAAGATGGTATCTTTCTCATGACACTTCAGAATATTAAGGTGCTCAGGTGAACTCTAGGGCAAAACCAGAGGGAAAACTAGCATTAGCACCTAAATTAGTATTAATTTATAGAAGCCTGAGCTAAGACTGAATATTGAAGAATAATATTTGCAGCATAATCTGTTCCAAATCCTCCCGCCTTCCATTCATATCCACCCTTTCCACATTCTCCCAAATAACAGCAGGGCTCTGTGAGATGTGTATGAGGAACAGGATCTTAGAATGGCTGACGATAATAAGGAAGAGAAGTACGGAGCTGCTGAGCCTCTCCCAGCCATTTTTGGCAAAATTCGTGCCCATCTGTTCCCTTTAATACTGCACTCCAGAGGGAAGCAGATGGGACCCACGCTGCAGTCTTCTTCTGAAACCCATATTCATTATAACCTAATTTTTAAAATGACAGTCTCGCTGTCAGCAATGTTGCTCAATGAACCTCTTTATTTTTTTTTCTCCCCTGCAGAAGCAAAAATAACCCTCTGAAGCTGAGCTTTGCCCAGAAAGGTCATAATGTTAAAG
This sequence comes from Tinamus guttatus, assembly GCF_059628265.1. Lineage (NCBI taxonomy): Eukaryota > Metazoa > Chordata > Aves > Tinamiformes > Tinamidae > Tinamus > Tinamus guttatus. The sequence continues at coordinate 1,270,667 of NW_028288923.1, forward strand.
AGATACTAACAAGTGAACCATGTCTTCATCTCTGGAAGCATCCTTGTTTCCCTTCCAAGCCTTGGGCTGGATCTGGGCATGGCTCCCTACCATGTGGCATGGTGCTGCTCTGCTGATATTTTGCAGCAAAGGCAGAGAAAGGAATATTTCTTTTGTAGTGTGTCAGAAAATGCTGCTGCTTATTTGATTAGTTGTCAGCCAGCTAATTTTTTACTCCCATTGCCCTGCTCTGAGCAAGGCACTGTCTCAAATGCTCTGGCATTTCATAAGGACTTATTAAAAACAAGTCTTTAACAACTCTTGCTTTTCTAACAGTGCTAAAGACTACGTAGAAAAATCCTTGTCTGGAGAAATAATTGTTAGGTTTTCTGCTGCCATTCTTCTTGAGGACAGGCCCATTCTTGAAATGAATTCTAGCCCATCTAATGATGACTTTCTGCATGGACTCAATGTATAATTCCCCCACTATGCCTCCAAAGAGAGCATACAGTGATAATCTCCTGCCATTTTAATTAGCACTTTTATATGCTTCTTTTTAGACAGTTTCTTCCTGTGTCAGGAAAGATGTTAAAGTCATCAGCCATTCTTGTCCTCTAGTTCTATGCATAGCAATAATACAATCGATACTAAGAATTTTGCAAACAGAATAACAGAGTACACAAATCTGATGACTGCCATCATCTATTGGAATGCATCTGAAGATAAGCATCTCTGAAATCGTTTTCTACTAGGATTCTCTTCCTACAAGTTGTGGGAAAGTGCAGATCACTACCAGAGCATCTATGCATGACCTCGCTACGTACGATGCCTCAAAATGATCTACTGGGAGGCGACAGTTTTCACACTGCAGCATCTTAACCAACAGTCCTGCTGTGCAATTTCTTTGTATCGGAGTCACATATTTTTTCATAGCTCTGCTAATCTGTAGATACTTCTATAAGAAGAGAAGGAGCAAAATATTTAACAAGTACAAAGTCATAGACTGCTGCCCTTCCTCTCTTCACAATGCAATAGATGAGAACTTTACAAAGGATGGGTCTTCTCATTTTTTTCCCTATGAATTTGACCTGAGGATCAGAACATGTCTTTGTACCTACTGGTAACCTTGAGGAATATATAGCAGTATGAAGAATTTTAAACATTTCTCATTCCCTCAAGTAAATCTGAAAACTTTACAGCTGTTCCATATACATGAGCTACTGCTGTCTAGTGCTGATGAATCAGGCGTACCACACACCAGCTCTTGCCAAAAGGCAAGAGTGGTTATCACTTCCTTTCTGCATTACTTAATTATTTAGTACAAGTTCAATTGAATTTTAAAATACTAAAATATATTAGCTGCCTTAGCTTTAGATTCTAATTGAATTGTTTTTATATAAACGTTTGAGAAATTTCAAGCATAGGTAATTGAAAAGAAGAACCTTGAAAAGATGTTTAAAAATAAAAATAGAGCACACACTTCGTTGCTAGAGTGCAGAGATCCTATTTTTCCATATGTGATCATCCACCCCATGCAATTAGAACACAGCTATACAGATACATGTTTTGGTTCATGTGGTATAGGTAATTTCTCAAATAAATGAGCAAAGAGTGTTCAGAACTGATACAGAATTCTACTGCCCAAATGCACTATTCTCTCATCCTCTTTCTTTCACTTTCGGGTTATAAATCTTTGTTGTTCTTTGAAGAAATCACATGAATATTTAATTAGAAAACTTCATAAAATGTTAGAAAAACATTACACAAACACAGTGTAATGCCCAAGAGAGTAAACAGTAGGATTTGTGTTATGCAGTTTAGTTGTGCATTTGCATTTCATTCTAATATCACTGACCTACTAAAAAACCCTCTTCTCACTCTCACTGTCTAAGGGAATTGCATTTTTGTCTGAAGAAATAAAACTCACTCATAAAAAGCCCTATCTGATTTTCAGTTTACTTGTGCTATTCTGAGATTGACGCTTAAAAGGTATGAACTTGTTTTCAAGGCTTAGAGAAATGAATCATGAAATAAACAGCTTTTAGCAATTTGAGATGCACTTTTTGTGCACAACTCTCCCTTTTGATTTAGTATCATTTATTTTATGATGCCAGATAACCTTGTAACTTGATATTCAAAGGCAAGCAAGTACTGAAGGTCAAACCCTAGCGTATTTGAAATTATGAACATTTGATAAATTTTGACACAGAAATATCACTAAGAAGATCAAATAATTCAAAAGATTGATCTCAAGATGAGCAAGCTTAAGGGCTATTCTTATGTAGCATCTAATATATTTAGTTCATTACTCTAAAATATTTATGTTACATATGATCAAACTGAAAGGGAGTATGTTTCATTCAAGATAATCCTGTGATGAGCACAGAAACTCTCAATTTGTGGGTTCTCAAGGTAGCGAAGAATATTTTGAATTGTCCCTATCTCTATCCTTAACCTCACACCCACACTGATGCTCTAGACAACTCTTTCCGTTCCAGTACTTCCTGTTAACCTTCTTTAACTGTGTATGGAGGACTGAGTTTCAACAAGTGTGCATATGATGAACTGATTAAAGCCATCTATGGGATGTACTATTTTAAGGTCTTACATCTTACAGTTAGTCTTCTCTCACAATGACATAACTTTAATATAAATTATGACATTACATAAATGTAAATTACTTTAATGACATTGCTTTAATGTAAATTATTAATGGATTAAATTAAGTCTTTTATAAACCCAGTATTCACACTTTTGTCTTAATTTAATGTATTTTTCAACTCTGAGTACTACATTTTAAAATAAGAAAGCTAAAAATACCTGCCTAAATATCCAATTATTTGATCTTAATACCCACATCAACTACTAATAAAACACTGCCCTGAAAATAAAAATATAAGTATGTGCACACTAAATTCAATGCTCAATGTAAATTTAGAAATATATGTCAAAATTGTGACAGGTTGTGTAAAAACAAGTTTAAGTCTTAAAACATTTTCTCAACTTTTCTCAAGATCTCACAGTCACTCAAGTCTGACTCCAGAACGCCCCTCTGCGTCAGGGTCCTCTGAGCTTTTCCACGCACGCGGTTTGGACGGCATCTCCAGCAAGGTGCTGCTCCACCTTCTGCCAAGTCCCAAAGGAATCCCTGTTCCAGTTTTGAAATCCAAGTTGTATCTCTTCTTTTCAAAGAGCTCCATATTTGGGACAAGTTCAGAATATGCAATAGATACACGGTACAGATCCACTTTGGATTAGAAGGAAGATTTTAACTTTTATTTTAACGTCTGCAATTCTCTGCAGTACAGCATAATGTGAAATCTCACTCCTGGATGTACACATTTTTCTCCCAGACCTCAGTGGAGACAGAGAATCAATTCATCCCACAGTATTCCCGCTGACCACTAATTCTGTAATATTATCCAATGTTCTTTGTCTGGCAAGATTTTATTTTGACTGACAACACAAGACAGCATTTAGATAACCATTATTTATAAATATTCAGGGCTTCTAGAATGCATTTCAGTCTGGCAATGAGGAAAGCCTTCAGATTCACTGAACATCAGTCACTGTAACACTGTAACAACAAATATATTTCACTATGAACTGAAACTGTGTATAGAAATTCCTGAAAACTAGGCAATCCCTGAAATTGGAACGCCAGAATTAAGGCAACAAAATATAAAATCATAGAACATAAAAAGCATATAGCTGCAATCTTGGATTTCGGATTCCTCTTCTGTAATACAGAGGTTAACAAAATCCATTCACCTTCAGATTAAACGCACTTTGAAAGGTAATAAATAAATAACTCCTTAAATGCAAACTGTTAACAATTTCCTGCTGAGTCTTCTTTTTTTTCCTCCTCTCTCTCTTACTTTTGTGGTTTCTCTTACCAGTAACTATTTTTTTTTACCTCTATTCTTTTATTCATTTTGCTCTTTTCTTCCATTTGCAGCATCAAAGATATTTTGAAACATTGCAACAGTGCGAAGTAAATGCAACTCGCATGACAGAGGAAAAAAGGTTTTCTTTATCTAACAGGCAGAGAACAGAAAAATTCTACTTTGTTCCATCAGTGCCTGTTAACTGCTCTAAGTTTTGCTCCTTAGTCATGTAACAAACATTAATGTACAAGTCACTTCTGAATGAAGGCTGTCATTTTTGTCCATGATCTTTAACAATTCGGATAAATCAGATAGTGGACCTGTCCTCCCACCATCTCAAAGCTCCTTTTATGCTGTATTTCATGCTCCCTCCCTGGCGTACTCCAGACTTTTATGCCTGCTATTACTGTGATTCCATGCTGTAATTCATTATTGGCAGACTTCCCTGACGGACAAAATCTCAACCATCAGCATCTTACCATAGAATGCTCATCAGATCAAAGCCCTCCGAACCCACCATTCGCACACCAGGAGAACTCCAGGTCTTCATGGTGACCAAGCAGAGCAGAAAAGATTCAGAGCTGCTATAAATATGTCTCTAGACAACAACACTGTCCATACGCAGGACAGTTTGCATATAAACATCTATACACAGAAGAGCCCTTCATTCCCACCTTCCTAAGGTTGAGTACATGTCTGAATTTGTAATATTTCTAGATTGTCCTACTCTATTTTTTTCTCCAGTGCTTTATCATATTTTGAAGGCAGAGGGGCTTGGTACCTAAAGTCTCATTTTGTTTTGCAATCATGTTTTGTATTTTTTGCTGAAACAATTTGCAATAAAGATGCCTATCCACTCAACCATTTTCATGTACCAAATACATTTTTGCAGTAAAAAGGATAAGACCTGCTTTAAAAATCTAATTCAGGTCTTAAATTTAGTATCTTAATTATTATACTTCAATATTCATACTAATGTGCAGCTATGGGTAATCTCATATAGAATGGATATATCAAACCTCGTCACTGACAAGTGGAATGAATAGATAGGAGACGGGTTTCATATTTTCCTATACAATCCTTCTACAGCCAATCTTCTGTTCCACCCTGTCTACCAAAGGTCTAATAACATGCTCAGTACAAATTCAAAGAGAAACCGAGTTCTATGTAAATGGAATAAATACAAATACAGGTATGTGCACAATAACCTGCAATCTCATTTCTGTTACTTGCTACATACCATAAGAACATGTCATTAATTATTAATTGACAAACTGAGTTAAGGTTGACTGAAAACAGCAGGAAACCAGAATTGACAGTGGGTTTTATGGCAAAACAAAAGCTATATACATGTGTGAACATGTACAAATATTCATAAAGATAGTTCAAGAATATACCACATGATGAAAATAACTAAGATCAGTCTTCATTTTCTTTCCTGTGAGAATATAATTTGGAAGTCTTAATGTTCTGAGCAGAATATTGAGTATTTGTCTGTATAATTTTTAAATAATAGAATGAAAAAACTCCACTGTATAGACACCTACAGATTGCTTTGTCCCAACCAAAACACACACATGTAAGAAACAGGCATATCACCTATGTAATTCTCACCTAGATACAATCCAAGAATTACATTTGAAGTTTCTCAGACATTTTTTCTTTAATTAGCTAAAAACTTGTATGCAGTTTTATTTAATAGAAAACAGCACATCACAATAGAAAACCGCTCTATCATATTTATGAATAAGAACACAGTGAAGTTAATACAGTGAATTCTCTCACTTTATTTATTTATTTACCCAATATCTTGCATAGCTTTTTTGAGCCAAAATATTTCAGGAGTAATCTAGTTAACCTGTATGGCACTTATTGCCTGATAACAGACACTATAAAGAATACAGTTAAAAGATCTGTGAGAAATTATATTGAAATTCTCTTGACCTCGTGCTTTTAAAATGGGGTTTAACAATCTCTTCAGGATTCAGCAGTATGCAAGTTCGCTGTGCTTTGAATTGAGCTTCATTTTGCTTAGCTGTGTATTTACCTTGTCCTTCTTATTGTATTCCTCAATCTAACTCGTTAGGAGCCACCTCGTTAGGAGTAGCTGCCCGCGCTCCGCTCCGTGGCATCCTGCCCCCCTGGAGCCTGGCCTGGCGGCGAGCGCGGCGCGGGGAGACATCCGAAAATCAAATATACAACAAAGGATGAGAACAGTTCTACGGAGTGAGGGCAAGTGAGGCCAGGGAACGAAGTGGAAAGCAGAGGAAACGGTTAGTGCTACTAGCCTGGAGATGATATGGGAGCTGCAGTAAGATTACAGGGCTGCATCTTGTCCTATGAATCATTTACTTGGATCCATATGTTATAGCAAATAAAAATTGAGCTGAACTACAGAATATTCATTCCATTTTCAGGGCCTGAACAGTGTTCAAGACAGTCAAACTTTGCTTTTCTGGTTTATGAGATCACCAAATCCATCCACTGGCATTACAGGCTCATAGCTCACAGCTGTCTGATATTTATTTTGTGTATAATCTCCGTATTTTTGGGACGTTATACATTGGGTATGAAAGATTTCCTAGGGGATGAAATTCAGAATACAAACCCTCAAGCCCTGAGTGATTTATTTCACAAAATTAATTTATAAAATAATAATAATAATAATAAAATGCTGCTAGTCTTGGTCTTGTTAAAATTGTAACAGAGCCAAAGCATGAATAGTTAATAAATGTCCTCTGAACACTTGGACTCCTGGAAATTGAACAAAAATAAATAACGGTGTACATATATGTTCATTCCAAAAGGATCCAAAACTCCTTTAAAAAAATCAACAGTCTAGAGCTCTGAATCAAAAGTAAATGCTTGAAGTAAACCCATGCATACATCCTTTTAAAAATCACAACATAAAGACAATTATTCCTAACAAGCATTTCTTTAGTCCACACTAGTATAAAAGTAATTATTTCCTGTTATAAATAAAGTCCAGTACATCTCACAAAAGCAGACCATTGCTCCCAAACTTATTTGCTCTACGTTTTCCTTGCTTTGGCAGCTTCTTCACAGAATGTAACAGAGTTACTAAACTCAAAATTACTGAGCCATATATGTCATTAACCACAAGCAGCCAGCACACATGGACGTGAAGAGGACTGCGGCTACATGCACAGACCATTCACAGAACCATGAGGAGTCTGACACGGGACCTACCACACATGGACCATTTCCCCCTCACAGAGCCCATATCCTAAGATTGCACTGAATGACAGCAGCAAATGTAATTGCAATGTAATAAAACAAACAATGTGTTTCTAGAAATAAGAGCAAGTAGGAAGCATTCTGATTCATTTGTAAGTTAACTCTTATTTGTGCTTAAATGTCCTTTAAAAGAACAAAATGGCTTAAATGTTGTTAAATATATGGAGAAGAAAATTAGAAGACCAGAAGATAATCTAGTCTTCAAAACGCAAGAGCTAAAATTCTGCAAATTATAAATGTGAAGAGGGACAGATAGCATCTAATTCTACATGAACAGAACTACTTTATTTAAGCATCTTGCCACCTTTAAGGGGACTTCTCTTTGTATAATAAGATTGCTTGTATTAGGCTGACTTTTCGAAGGAGCCTAAATAAAGTAGGGATGCAAAACCTACTGATGAAGACTCATGTTTAACATAATGTTCACTTCTACTACAAGGACAAAGTCAGTGGTCTTTTAGTATAAATAAGAAAAAAATCCTTAAGGTTTCAGTAGAAGAAAAAAATCTAACTCTTAACATGTCATACTTAAGTAAACCTGCCCAATTCATACGATTATTATGCATCTCCATCATGTGCCTAAATAACAGTACTTACTGAATTGCTCTTTGAGACTTACAGTTACTGTATACTCAGCAAAGATACTTTTATACTACATTTCATTTTCAATCCACTTTAAAGTATAGACTGATAGAGTGGCTGACCTTGTAACAAACATTTTAAAAAGTAAAGTACAAAAGGGTTTTTAGAGTATGATTAATTCATTAAAAAAATAGCTCTGAAAAAAATATTATCTTGCTTTTTTAATATAAGAGCTTACTAATTACAGGTATGACTCATACAAGTCAACCTTTCAGATATCTTGTCATAAAATAAAGATCAAGTCACAGAAAATCTTAGCAGAATTTCTTAAAGAATATAAATGGAGAGCACTGTAGCTTTCATAAGTTTTACCTTTTTAAATACTCAGAACTTATTATTAAAGTTAATTTTGATGACTCTTTTTGAAACTGCAGTCTTAAACTGGCTATAGCATGTGGGTAATGCTATACACAGAAAAACTTTATGGCACACTAAAACCTTTATGGCACTGCTGTAATTTTATCAGCGGTTATCAATCAACAGCATAAGAAAAGGTCTGCAATTTTATACACCATCCTTTTACAATGCTGGCGCCCACTTCCCATTTAGAATTGTTCCAATCTTATTTAAAGTGAAATAGAACACAGAAAAAAGGTGCCATACAATCCAACTTCAATAATCTGTTCATCATCAATTAGTATTGAGAACAAATTGCCCTCTTAACCAAGAAATTATAGACCACCACACAAAAATGCAGAGTCTGGCACTAGAAATCTTTATCACATAATTACGTAGAAATATTTTATTTAATTAACCTCAAATAAAATGGTTGTTGCCAAAAGAAAAAGAAAAAAAAGGCAAAGGGACGCTGATAAGTCCATCTGCTACCACAGCTTTCTAAGTCTGCCAGTCTTTTATGTCTTTATTTTCAGAAGGTGAAACCCACACAGAAATAAGACATCTCTTTAGTTTTTGGTTTAAGTGAATGAAAGAGAGAATGAGCGGCACAGCGCAAGTGGAGCTCTTGAGTAATCCGGTAAATAAAATCAAAGAATAGTGTTTAAAAATTAATCAATGCATACAGATTGACACAAAGGTCATTTTAGAGGCAATAAATGTGTCACAGTCACCTCTATATTCCCATCAGATTACTGTGATGATAGAATTTTATTATCTCACTTTTAGGAAGCATAATTTAAATTATAGTACCTGCAACCAAATTAACCCTTGTTTATCAATTCCCTTCTAAATTTTAACATATATTTACATATATAGGAAAAGCAAAATTCTGAATTAGGAACTCCAAAATATAATTCAAATCCACATTCAAAACACAGCATCACTTTCGAAAGAGAATCGTCACCTCTCCTTTAAAGACAGTTAGCACAAGAAAGGCATGAAGATGGCAAACCCAGAGGCAGATGTATAAGATCATCTCCTTTATTGCTAAAAAAAAGTTTGCTTCTTTTCCAGTTTAGGTGTAAGACTTCCCGTGTGTCTTATTGTTGCCTCAGTTCTGCACCTGCACAATCAAATTTGGAGAGTTGAAAGGGATGAGAAGGGGACACTCATGTCTGTATCCAGAGCCATGTACAGATAGATTTACAACCTGTACACAATCACGTGCTCTAGGTGACCCTGCATGTGCAGTGGGGTTGGAATAGATTATCTCTAAAGGTCCCTTCCAACCCTAAGGATTCTATGATTTGTAGTCTTCTTGAAAGGACCGTTTCCCACAGCTCACAAATGCCATCTGCAACAGGGTAAAGGGCACAGGGATTCATAAACTCTCTTCCAAAAGGCAGACAAAGGGAATGCCCCAGGAAAACCCTGGCTGTAGGACTGCACTTGTGCTCCTCACACAGAGACACGCTGCGTGCCGCCGGGTACACACCACAGGCACAACTTGCTCGGTTGTGCCAAACATCTTTCTTCAGTGTCATAACCCCTAAAATGCCTGATGTAAGCCAGAGACATGCTCAAATAACCACGTAAAATGCAGCATGAAACACATTCAGAGCCAACAGGACTTCAGTGAGCACAGCCCATACAGTACCTGACTGCCGGAGAGGATCACAACAACCGGACGGCTCTGCCAACCCTCACAGGCCCTGCGCTGCGCTAGCTGCGCTCCTCCTCACGAGAACAGCTCCTACAAAAGGAAAATTCAGCATCTCATCTATATTTCATCTCTTTTCACAGAGCCCCTGCTACTTATGCTATTGGCTTGCACTGCCTTTTAAACAACCAGCATTATGGTGAGCACTTGTAGCCCAGGGTATACAGAGTATTTTACCACTCACTACTTCATCAGAAAATCATGTTCCAAAGAGGAGAAAAGACCATATTTATTCATCTAAGCAATAGGTCTACTTTATCTTATAAAGCACCTATTAATGTCATCTTCATATTTTATTTGATTTTATACACTATTTTAGAGAATGACAGTTTAAACACCACATAAACTAAGCCTACACGTATTTTCTAATATGGAATAATAATGGATTATATAATCTGTGCTGTTTTAGCAACAGTGAAAGACATGAAAACATGTGATAATTATTATTGCATGCATATACTTCAGTAATACTTTAGGACTTCTTTTTTTTCATGGTGAAAAGTAACGTGAGCAACACTCATGAGAAGGAACCTAACATTTAATATTCTGCTGCTCTGCATTGCTTTTCTTTTTCCAAAATCTGCTCAGTGTATTTCAGGAAGTTTCACAGTAAACCTTCAAAAACATCCCTGCTTCTGGCTTAAAGCATTCAGAGGCTAGCAGTCAAAAGAAATATATGCAGAAAAGATTTCTTATCTCATGGGAATCAAGACACTAAGTCAAAATCTTCAGCACAAATTTCTCTCTGAAATTTTTGTAGTCTCATTAACAATTCATTCTTGTTTCTCAAAATTAGAAAGTTTCATTTGTCAAGCTATTGCACAACCAGAAGGATCAAAGGTCCCCCAATCTACAGCAAGTTAAAAAAAAAAAAAAAAAAAAAAAAAAAAAAAAAAAGGCTGCTCTATCAAGGATACGCAGCATACACTTATTTTCAGCACCCTAGTCTTTCAGAAGTACGTCTCATTCTTTTAGGATAACTTAAGCACCAATTTGGAACTTTTCCTTTGAAGTTCTGATTCAAATCAGATGCAATATATAGTCTATTTTCTAAGGATACACTAGGTATTTGGGGTTGGATTAATTTAGTGTGGTTGCCAAGAAGATAGTGATGGCATGCAATGGCCTACTACTTGATCTGGCACCATATATTCTTCAGGTTGAAATTGCATATGATTTATCTTCAAACATTTAGCTGGGACTTTTAAAAGTCATAGTGCGGATAAAGAGTAACATTTTTAGAAATAGCAGGCACTGTCAATAAAACCTCCTCCAGAGAGTTGGTGGACACTCTCAAACAATTCCATTTGGGGCAGATTTTCATAGAAAGGCGTATTTCTGCTAATCACTTTGTTGTATGAAACTCTGATCCTTATCACCAGAAATTATAGGATCCTCTTTTTTCGCTGTAAGCATGAACCAATGACCAAATCTTTCCCTTTCTCCTCTAGTGTTTTTCAGTATTGTAAGGTTTAACAAATTTCATCCAGTAGTATGAATATGGAACACACCTAACCTTTTCATACCACCTTTAAGATCATATATTCAAAGACAAGCTTCAAGTTGTTCCAAAATCATAACACAGGCCTGAGAAACCGCTACAAGTACCTCTCTCTGCTGGCTGTCCCTCAGGATGATAAACCTAGCCTAGGTGACACATTAAGATAGCTTTTAGAGTAAATAAAGTTGACCTTCTCACTTTGTGCACATCTAGCTAATGAAAATGCCAGAAGCGTTGCAAGTAAGTCACAGTCAACAGATTTACATCCATTTAAAAACAGTTAGAGATGGTTAAAGAGTGGGGAAAGTTGCTTATAAGGTGACTATAGATATTGTTATATTTGATTATTGGGAAAAATTGGTGTACCAATAGCAGATTTTATAATCAATTTGGAAAATTAATTTGAGTAATCACAATGAAAACCATTTTTTATATTTATTGGTATTTTGAGACTGTATATATATATATATAATTACAAAACTTCTTTGTAAACCAAGATTCAATAGACTTGCATTTGAAAGTAACTAAATGTAATATTTGCTGAGTTATATCTATAAATGGAAATAAACTCACAGAAAGCTAAAATTGTTTTTAGGAATTTGAAACATTTTTAATACTGAAATGTAGTCTTCATAAGAGAAGATCCACTTTGCCTCTACAGCATTCTGCTTTTGTCCACAAGTGATAAGATTCATCAAAGGAAATGTAAGCAGCTGAACTTTTTACTGTCAAGCAGATCGAGCTGTGGCTGCATAAGGACATGTGGACACACATTTGGAGAACAAATTGCACGTTGTGCTCTCTTTGCAACAGTGCGACATATTGGTGGGGTTTTATGTTCAAAGAAAATATAAATACTACACAAGTCTTAAGAAGCCTTAAAATATATGTAAAAGTCATTACATTCCCTTCTATCTACCACAGTCCAATATAAAGAGTTTTTAGAGGAGTCAGGATTTGCAGCTTCTAGTCTGCCTGTCGAGGGTGACTATTTGGCATCTTTATATACAAACCTGGGAGCCAGGCTGTGCGGCAGCCTCAGGCTCTGCCTAACCGAGTCTTTTATTCAAATTGTATTTAATCCGGATCTAGAAATACTTCTTCTATTTCATTACATCTTCCATTCTCAGCTTGCCTAGCTATTGACAAGGGTTTTGTTGTTGTTGTTTCCTTTTATTAATTCCACATGAGATTACTCCTAAAAATTAAAATCTGGAAGCCTTTATACAACTTTTCATTCTCCAATACCTAAAGACTTTTTTTTTTCTTTTGGTACTATAAACTACACACTAAAAGATCTCCATACTCAAGAATGGTCAAAGGAATATAAAAGATAAAAGAGGATACAGGATAAAAACTCTGCTGACATTGATATCTGTTTCTCTTTTTACCCACAATGTCTTCACTATTTCTTTCTGTGTACTACCAAATGAAATATTAGCACACTAACAGCTGAGATGTTTCCAGTATCACACTGCCCACCCTGATTATTTTGAAGAGTTAGGAAAATTGAACAAAAAATACATAGAGATTTAGATCATAAACTAGGAATATCAAATACAGAGGCTGCATTTGACATCTGCTGAGATACATTATCCAGCAGAATTCAGGGATTACAGAGGACACGACAGTGTAATCACAAATACGCCTCAGAGCAAAACTAAGGAATCCAGATGCATTTGCCACAAGGAAGCAAGTGTTCCAGTGCACTGAGTCATCTCATAAACAACCGAAAACTCCAAATTATCATTGATTATTGAGCAATCTGGGGCACAAACAGGAACAAACTCAGATCCCATCCATCCCTTGTGATTACTTCCTGCTGCTCTGCTTCCCCTCACATAGATAAAGCTACCCTTTAAAACCAGCATGCCACAAAGAGAGCAAAGTTTGTATTTGAAGTGAAACAGCAATTTACCTTTACTCATAAGCCAGCCATCCTAATGCAACAGCCTTTCACGTAAAATACTATGGAGGAATTTAAACACTAACAAGCTACAAATAAACTTTGGGAAAAAAAAATACAGTGTTATTTTAAATGTAAATACTTGTGCAGATCTGTCAAGGTCAGGAGAGCTGTTAGGTCTGTAACATGAACGGTTTCCCAAACTGCCTACGTGTCCTCCTTTAGAGCCTTCCTTAGGGCTCTCATGAATGAGAATACATCTCATGAGAATATAAACCTGCAAGAAGTATTAAACACATTAATACAGTGGCTTCACCTCATGCTACCTGTCTCTAGCACATCTAGATTCCTGCTGTTTCAAGCACACCAATGAATAATGCAAAACAATAACCAGCACAATCCATAGGGTTGTCCCCATGCAGGGTTTGTTAAATGCTGAATGACCTGAGGCACTTGAACACATTCAGTATCTTTTAGACGCTGGTCTTTCTGTCAGAAGATGCGTGCAAATCCTCTCCCAGAGCTCTGAGGTTAAGCTCAGAGGGTAGGGATTTGAAAAGCAAACCTCAAAACACTTGAAACACACCTGCTTTCAGATCTCATTTCATAACCCAAATCAAAACCGAAGTTCTTGAACTCTCTACTGAACACCAGCTTGACATCAAACTTTTTTTAACCATGGATGATAAGAGATAGAAAGTTTCATTTGAAATTAATTCTGAAATGCAAAGCAATCTAGAATGTAAAACTATGCAGTGTACAAATCTACAAAGGTAGTTAAATCCCTGTTCCTATAGGCAGCTTGTTGTCATTATTGTCACTAAAAATGACAAATACCACTAAAGTCAGTCTGGAGGAAAAAAAAAAAAATCTGAAAAACCTACATGTTGCTGTGTTCTAACCTAAATATATAATCCTCTAGGGAAAATAACCTGAACACTTTAGTTGAATCACTATTTCCTGAGAAGACAAATACTAAAAGCAGTTTACCACCAACACATAAATCATACCCAGGCTTATTTCCAATTTAAAACAGATGCCTCAAGATCAATTAGTTCACACACATTTCACAAACACAGATATACACCCCAAAATATGGGCCTATGTATGTGAATGTAAATGCACATACATAACAGGCTTTCACATCTGAAGTATCAGGAAAGTTTCAACTATTTATTTCAATCATAACTGAATCATATGGCAGCTATATGCATATATAAAAAGTTATAGAAATATAATTTTGGTGTCTTACTCCGATTTTATTTTTTCTTTTAGTCTTTTATTTCTATTAGTATTTTTCTATTTGCACGTAACACAGATGCTCTCAGTCCTATACACATTATATTCTTCAAATCATAGTAATTTCTGAAAGTGAATTATAACTTATAAAAATGAACTCTGCAGGTTAAATTTCTATCTTATAAAGTACTTGTAAATAAGCTTCTAAGACAGCTCAAGCTTTCCAGATTATTGGAATAGTATTATTTAACTGAAGAACGTAAACAATGATGGGTGAATACTCAGGAACTCATACTGATGGACTCGTCCTCAGTCTTAAGATGCCTACAATATAAGGATTTAATGGAATTACCCATATAGGTAAACTATTACGGATTAACAAAGTACTTGGGTTACACACTATTCCCTTTTTTAACCAAATTTATCATTAAGATATGCATGTTGAGTGAAATTTTATTGAATTGGAGCTACTATAAAATCTACCTAAAACCACAAAATCAGTAAAATTAACTAGATTTGAGAAAAATATTTGAATTAGACCAGCATAAAAACTCTGTAAGCTTCTGTGGAATGAAATGAAAGAAAGAAAAACTTGCAGAATTTTTCGAAGTAACAGCACACAATCAAAATGGGGTGCAGGTGAGAGGGATCTCAGATGATCTCATGTGAGATGGTCATCATGACAGAAAAAACCTTCTTTCTCTTGCTCTTCAAGTGATGAGATATTGATGAGCTAGGTACCAAGAGATGTAGACGGTACAGGCAGTAACATTAAAAAAAAAGAAAAGTTAGTAATACGTGACTCTGGAGACAGAGCTACCAACTTAATCAATCAACGAATCCATGAAGTCAGCAAGCACTGTGCAGCCAGCTGAGCTGCTTCTGTAATTCTCCATCTTCTTTTTATTGGGCAGATGCTTCTCTCTCCTGCTTCCACTGTTTTATTTATTTTATTTATTTATTTAGAATTAACACATCTCTCCTAAGTGTGAAGCCAAAAAAAAAAGCTCTAAAAAATCAGAAATGACAGTAAATCACAGATGGGATTAGAGCTGCTGTTATGTGTTGTCTGAAGAAGAAAACAACATAAGTGAGAGGGTTAGGTGGCACAGCAGCAGGACTGCCACTGGCTTTGCAACTAATTAAGAGCTGTGAAACGAGGTGATTCTGCAAACACAGGCTGAAGACAGGGAAAGATGCAGGTACTGAAAAAAAAAAAATACAGTACATGAAAGCAATGCAGGTGGTTTGCTAAAGCTCAGTTTGAGCCAAAACACCAGAGGAAGAGCAAGCCTATGTTAATTACGCCTATAATCAGGGAGATTTTAGAATGAATTAGGCTAAAGACACCTATCTTTTCTGGCTGCAGTTACGCTGCTGAAGAGATTACTGTCCCCAGCTAATTGTGACCACCTCCCTGCTAGAAAAGACTGAATTCACAGCTCTGGCAGTTGAACTCTTTGCTTGACTCACTGTTTTAATCAGCTCACCTCAGGAAACTGATATGAATTAGTGACCACATAAGCAGCCCCAACGATGTGTTTAAGTCACCCCTGTCCTCAGGTAGGAGGGCAGCAGTGATGGGAGTGGGGTGGCAATCTGTGCAGCCAGGACACGTCCTGCCAGAAAAGGATGTACAAGCTATGGAAACCTGTAGTTAATTAACATATAAATAAATGACTAGTGTGAAATTTTAAAAGAAAGAAGGCACTCTGCAAGCGCCTTTCAGTAGGAGAGAGTTCAAAATGTGGATGAAACAGAATATTAGGATGAGTTTAAGCAGGGCATAAAACAAAATCATATATAAGGGAAATTAAAATACAATTGAAGAAACATATCTACATTAGTAAGGAGTGCTTGAACCAATATTGGCACGTGGGTAAATATTGTTGCAAATTAGATATTACAGATTATATTTACTACTTAATAAATCTCCAACATACAAAAAACAACAAATGTTTTTCAAAATATTCATAGTATTTAACAAATTATCATAAATTTCAGAACAACCATATTCTATTTATCCTTATTTTTAAAGCATAATAATTCTACAAAAACTATCTTAAAATCTGAGAGAGAATTGAAAGTTTATCTTTACATAAGATGCCTTTTTCAAGGCAGTTAAACGGAAATGCAATAGTTCTCCGAACAGCATGTTAGTTTTTAATTAAGTCTTTGACAGTACTGAATGGTTGACCCCATATTCCCTTTATTTTTTTGTAGCGTTCCAAAACATGAAGATTGTAGCTTTAAAGTATTTTTTTTTCCAGTGTTTCAGTACACGGTTTCAGACACCAATATAAATGGACTGAAAAATGTGTTGGACAAATTAGGGATACAGCGATGGTTACTACACATGATAGTTCACATGCTGCTCTTAGCTAAGTCCCTAAATTGCCAGTTTGGGGAACGTGAGATGGTGTACAAGAGAAACGCTTTATAACTGTTCCATTCCCTGTACTCTTTTCTCTGTAAACTGTTGCCAGTGTCTATCAGCATGGCCATTTCTTTGGTTCTTGGCAGATAAAATTTGCCCCTCCTTTGAGTTGTCTTTCTATCTGACAGTTTATGCAGACCCTTGTCTGAATGTTGAAAACATCCTCCGTACATTCCCGTATACAGCAACTGCAAAAGTGTCAGAGATTTGCATTCTAATTTTGGAAGTGAAGATGTTTGTCTGTTTGAAAGGAGCCTGCGGCAGCGCTGGCTACATAACAGCTCACAGCGCGAGGAGGAGACTTCCAGCTCCATCAGCACAACAGGCAGAGCGCTCAGCAAAGCGGTGCGGCAGCACGCACCTCATCAGGAGTCACACACGCAGCCACTGTCACCACACCAAGAAACCCAGGGACTTCCTGCTTTGTTTTAATGCAAGTTTCAGACTTCGGAGAAGACAAAAACTGACCAACTTTCCTGTAGTGCTCAAACAAGAAAAAGCAGAGACATGGAGGCAATCCCGAAAATGGCAGCAAACTTGATACCTGTTCATCTAACAGGCTGGGAGTAACACTGCTGCTAATGTGAGCATATCAGCATCACTCATTACAGCAAATACATGTGTCTGACCTCCCGTGTCTGTCCGTGTCAGTTCACTGCTTTACAAGGTTTCGGATCAGGAGGGCCACTGAAGCAGATGAACCAGTAAAGTAAGCAAGAAAATGCAGGGGTATTTTTCTACATAATGGAAAACTAAGTACAAGATTACATCTGGGGAAAAACATGTACAGCAATTTCCTACCAGCTGGCAGTGAAAAAAAAAGTACTCAGCTTGTCACAGCTAACGATAGCTGTTAATTTTATTATTATTGCTATTACCTTTTTATTGCAATAACACCTAGATGATTCATCTGGGAGTTGAGGGCCCCAATGTGGTATGAACTGAACACACAGAACACACACACTACCCCTGCCCCAAACTGCTCACCTGCAGAGTTTATGGAGAGCTTGAACAGGCTTGTTTTTCAAGTACAGTAGGTTTTAGTGCAGTGTTTAGTGACAATAGTTACAAAATGCGGTATGCTGTGCAAGAAGAAAGACCTATACACAATGCATGTTTGAATCCAGCTTTCTTGCACTGCACAGAAGAGTACTTTGTATTCCATTCAGCTACAACAACTAAGATACAACCTGGAGGTCAAAATTTGAGAGCAAACAATCCCTTCTTGTTGAAATAAAACATGAAAATTGCATGCATTTGATCAATAGCAGATGTCACTACTATGCAGAGAGTTAAGTGGTATTAAAAACCTTCTCTTTTCAGGTGAACCCTTACTAGGTTCCAAACGCAAGGCTACATCTCTGAAATTTCGTTCATTTTGCTGGTATTTATGTTGGCAGGGAGAATCTTCTCTTTTTGCTGACATTTCTAGGAATACCCATGAACACTACAGTCTTAGTGGTTAAAAAAGGCATAAGCTGCCCATAAATACTAATTCAATAATAAATTGAGGGAATATTTACTTAATTCTGAAAAAAAAGGAATCACTTATAGTTTTTTACTTTAGAATCTATTTGATGTCAATACGTTAATGCTATAGAACAAGTTATGGGTAAAATGAGTCCAAACTCACCAGTATGCCCTGGGTATGCAGAGTTAAAATAGTCCCTTACCTGAATACATAACAACTTCAGACACATCTTAACTAATTCTTAGCTGTAAGTGACCATTAAAACTACTGCAAAATCTGCTTAAACGCTATGCCCCTTGTCTTCCAGTCCCTTGCTAAGGACCGTGTAAATAATACAGTGTTTGCCATGGAGCATAGAGAGCACTGTGGTAAGAAATTCAATGGTAAATTATTAAGTACATTCAGGCTGTTATAAAACAAACTGAGATATTAAAAAAATCCTGCCTGAAACCATGATGGTGAGTACCAGATGCATATGTACCAGTTCAGATTAAGCACCACGAAATTTCAGCTGTTCAGGATATTGCTAAGTGTGCTTGGCTTCCCTTCCCTTCTGTGGGATCTGAAAATACTTAGTAACGTAAAGCAAAGCTTAGTGCTTTGCCAAACTGGGACCTTCATTAATGTTATCTGAACTACTTCTCTCTAGACTGTCTTCCCTCTGTTACTGTGGAACAGGAACCCAAGCTTGGCCTTCTTCCTTGTGAAAATGCTCAGAATGAAAGTTCTTTTTTCAGGGCTTTGAGAGATAAACAGCCAATTTTTCTCTTTTTGAAAACACTGTAAGAAAGTGCTGTCATACAGCATTTTAGAAATGGTCTATAACTCAAGGGCAGGCAGGGGGAAGCCATTAGGGACTGCAAAGAGGTGAGTCAGAACAGATGAGAGAAATATGTGTTTCAGCAGCAGATTTAGAAAGAAGGCTGAAAACTTCTATAGATATTTTAGCTATTTGTTTTAAAAAAGTTAAAATTTTTCAAAAATGTTACTCAACACAGCAAGGCTTGAATTAACCATCTGATTCACCAGTTCTTTTTTCATAGATGAACAAGACTTTATAGTGGTGATTAAGGTTTCATATCCCTTATGCTATACCTATCCCAGACTATTAACTCCTGCTTAGAACCCCGGTGTGCAGTGAATTGCACTCTCTGACAAAACATGTCAAACTAGAACATATGGTCTCAATTGATTTTAATCAAAGAAAAAAAAGTGGAGAATTTCAGTGGAAAAAGAAAAAATATTAAAAATTAAGATGTTCCCAGTCTTAGGTCAGTCAGAGTCAAAAGAAGCTACATATACCCTGCAATGTGAAACAAGTTTTCTGTTTGGGCACTGGGTGAACAAGAAATTTCCCCATATTTTTACAGATAATAGTGGGCAAAGCTTTAAAGAAATGCACAGGCACAGTGGAAAAAGAAATAAGGATAAAGGTAATTGACAGCAGTGTGACTTAGAAAAGCAAGGCAAACTTGTCCTGGTGATCATGTACTAGAATGTATACTTGCTGACAGCACTAGTATGACTAGTGCCACAACCTGTCTGCAGTACCTGTTTGCAGCTACCACGGTGGAACACCACACACTTGCCGACAGATTATGCCCTTTAAGGAAAACCTCTGTGTGCGCTTGTGTCGAGTTCCTTAGCATTAGTGTCTACCTGCCTAGCTCTGCCTTTATCCTTTTGTACACCCATGATTCCCAGGCAACTAGAAAGTACACAGGACATAAGGGCAACTATTGCAGGAATAACAGGGACATCACTGGTAACAGCAGCAAAATACTAACGTGCGTCTTCTATGCACCCCTGAGGTTAGCCTGTGTTATCAGTCCAGTATCTTGCAGCACACCCATTAAATCATTCTGCCTTCACTCCCATGGAAGACTTTCATGGCCAGGTGTATGTATGGGATGGTAAAAACAAAAGGCCATTTCCAAATGTGAGCAGTCAGTAACTTTCAGAATTTCCAATCTCCTGCACTAAAAACTGTTCAGATCGCTATGTCTACATTTTTGTGAAACAGGTATTCCCAGATGAGATTTGGAATTCAAAAGTCCATTAGTCTTGGGTTGATGAAAGCAACAATGAAAGGAGGATTTTGAGCATGAGAGCATCTCCTCAGAGAATCGCTTATCGTTTCAACTTGATTCTCTGGATAGAAAATACCACAAAGATCCAGGTAGAAAACGCTTAGTGTACACTTTACAACCTCCCTAAGGTGCTACCATATGCCATTAGGTTAACTTAAGTGCTTTCCCTGGGGCTATGAGGCACCATCTCTACATTCTAAAATTGGAGTGGTAGTGTAGGTTAAAACATTGTAAGTTATAATATTCAATGATAAATGTTCACTAAATTGCTATCATTATGTGAAAGGTATTACTCTTAATAGTCTGATGGTATACAATAAAGAGTTCAGAAATATCCTGCAATTAGGAGCTTAATTTCAGACTCCCATTACAATATAAGGTTTTTCTTTAAATTTAGTTTGAAGAGACTATTTTCTTCATAAACTGCCTCTCCAAAAAGAAAAGAAAGTCCCTAATGTCCAGAATCTGATGGTCATATTTCAAAGTAATTAAATATTTTTATTTTCTATGCAGTTAAGCAGAAGGTAGCATGATGGAGTAAAACTATTATTTTGAGATGCAATTAGGGTTCCTTTTATAGTTGTGACAGGTAAATGTAAATGCAATCACACACCAATTAGCAAGTAATTATGCTGCTACTACCAAGATTCATGTCTTGAGTTAGTAAGTAGCTTAAATCTACTTTTTTACACAAGGCTATACAGTGAAGTCAATTAGACACAAGAAAAAAATTATACTCAGACCAAGTAATACAAACCAACTAAAATTCAATAGTACAAGGGCTACATATACTAAATAATCAGAGAAAAAAACACACAGAGAATATTAAATAGTAAGTCTTGCTCTTCTTATAAAAGCAAGATGGCATGAGTCTGGCCCATTGCCTTTAACATACATCAAACTAGCTCTTGAAGTATTCCGTAAGCTCCAGGAGCTTCATTTATTTCTTGCACGGGGGAACCCAGAGCTGGACACAGCGTTCCAGATGTGGCCGCACCAGGGTTGAGCAGAGGTGGAGGATAACATACCTAAACCCGCTGATAATGCTCTTTTCAGTGCAAAATGGAATTCTACTGGCCTTCTTGACCACAAGGGCACATTCCTGGCTCAGGCTTGCAGTCCACCAGGACCCGGGAACCAGAACCCTGCGGCGATTTAGAGCTCAAGCACATAAATACACAAGACAAACCTGCAGAGAGCAAGTGAGACCTCCCCACAGCACCGCCTTCAGCCAGGCTCGAGCACTAGAGCGTCCTGTCCTCCCAAGGTGACAGAGGTACTTACTTCCAGAGGCCAGCACCCAACCTACGGAGTGGCCCCATGGTTCAGGCCTCTAAAGACCTCCCCTAAGCCAAGCAATAGAGAGCAACGGCGAGTCCCTGCGGCCCACCTGCAGAAGCAGGAATCGCACTGAGGAATCGCGCTCCATGAGGTGCTCGCCCTGCCTGCCACTGCACTGCCCTGCAGACAGGTGAGGGCCCAGGTCACAGATGAGCTTCACCTGTTCTCCTGAGCCCCCCTGCACAGACAGGCCTGAGGTCTCTGCCACGCTTCACCTTTTGGAGCCCCGCAAGGTGGGGAAGTTCCTGCGCTCTCCATTTCTGGGCTCCGGGAGGGCTTCAGAGGCCTGCACCATGGAACAGGCCACTAGTGTGGGCTCAGCTCGCGCTCCCTCAGCGCTTCAACTCAAACGTTTCTTTTCTCTGCACTCAGCGCTTCCCACAAAAGCACTTCCTACGGAAGAGGAATTCTTCACAAAAGCTTTTCCTTTCTCCTCAGCACTTATGCAAAGTCTTTTCCTTTTCTTTCCTCATCACTTCCTACAAAAGCCTCTCACCACTCTCCCTTCAGTCTTTCCCAACAAACCTCTCTCCCTTCCACATCACTTCTAATAATTTTTTTCCCCTTCCTCCCTTCTGTGCTTCAAGGACAACCCTTTCTCATCTACCCCCTCAGCACTTTTATCAAAAAGTCTCTCTCAACCTTGTGCTTATTGGAAAAAGTCTATCACTCCATCCACTCCCCCCTCACCTTTGGGCAAAAAGTTTCCCCTTCTTCCCTCAGCACTTCCCACAGAAACACAAACAAAGAAAAAAAACCAGTAACAACAAGGAAAAGAACACCTTTCTCTGCCCTCTCTGCTTCCCCCAAACCCTTTCACATTTATCCCTAGTCATCTCACAAAACCTCCTTCCCTCTCTCCTCAGCACTTCCCAATAAAATCAATTCCTCTCCTTCCCCTCAGCACTTCAAACCAAATTTTTTTTACCTTTTCCCCTCTGCACTTTGCCCCCACCAAAGAAACCCCGAAACCAAAAACAACAACAACAAAAACTTTCCCTTCTTCCCTCAGGACTTCCAGACAAAACATTCCTTCTTACTCTCCTTCAACAGAAAAGTCTTTTCCCTTTCCGAAGATCCTGATAAACCATTTCTACTCTCAGTGCACTTAAATGGAAGGATGTATGCTTTTGTAACATACTAAGTGTCTAGAATGTGCCTTAGGACTGGACGGGATTATATATCCATGAAGAGTGCAGTCTAACGTGTCACACAATCTGGGATACCTCCTGAAAGACCCTGGACAACATGTATCAGCTTAGTATGGGAATTCAGAAACTTAAACATAGATTTCCCCAGGGCAGGCAAAGAAAACACAAAAAATGCAACCACCTTAGTGATTAGAGGGATATTGACAGATCACTGAAACAAACACACTGAGTGCAGTGGAATGAATTTTTCCCAGTGATGACTCATGTCTGCTTTATGTTCATAGATGATGAGATGCTATTTTATTTTTCTGCATCTATAATAAAAACATATGTTGTAGATTCATACTTCAGTCAAGATTACAGTCTGTTTTAGTCTCACTTCTCTAAACTTCTTAACTTTTTTTTTGAAACTATAAAACCAAAAAGTTTAGAATTTTTTAAATAACAGGAAGAATCTGTGTATCTAAAATTTGCATAAGAAAACATGAAGGATGCTAAAATATAAGTAAACATATGAATTATCAGTCTCCACATCTTTATCTGGCTAAAAGCAATCCAAATCTTCTTCAACATGGCTATCACTGCTCTCATGTTAATGACACCTTGACAATTCAGAAGGAAAATGAAAACCATTGATTTCTGAAGGAGTTTTTGAATCTACAGCCAAATAACACTAGAATAAATGAGCTTCTAATATTTTAATAATTTGAAATAGTTTGTGATTTTTCTTCAATAGCTTATGACTCATCTCTCATAAGAGCTCAACAGCACAGCAGATTAATGAACAGCTACTTGTCAATATGTTCTTTTAATCTGTTTTTATTCACTAAGGAAATGCTCAGATGATGCAGTTTACTAAGTGAAGCACAATCCTTTCATGAAATACAAAGCATGCTTAAAGGAGAAATTTCCTGTTTAGATCGCCTTTAACATGTTTACAGTGCAATTCTTTAACTGAAAATTAGGTATCCTAAAATGAAACTAGTTTCATTGTAGCACACGATTTCTGTTTGGTTTCACCATCTATCCTTAACAGTTTCAAGTTTCAAATTCAAAATGAAACAGGACAAATATTTCAAGTACATCTGTTGTAATACAAACTAAGTTACAACAGGAAACTATTTTACCTAAAAATATTTAAAGCCAAGACACTATAGAATTAAAAAAAAAAAAAAAAAACGAAACACTGTAGCCATATGAAAATTCTTCCAAAAAAAAAAAAAAAAAACTTTACAAGCTTTAGAAATGGTGGATGCCTTTTGAAATTAAACACAAATTTAAATTAAAAGCAAACAAACAAGAAGACCCCCAAACATTCTTAGCTAGATTCTGAGGTTTAATAGGTAATTTTTCAGATATGGTTTTATTACAATTACATTTTCCATAAGCCTGTCAGTTTAAAGCATTGCACTGGAATTGTGTGAAATGACATATGGACATATATACTAAAGAATGAAAAACACCAAGGAAAAAAAAAATATATGTTTATGTCTCAAGATCCTTCTGTGATTTTTTTAATGAGCTATCATTATTCCATCTAAGGAAGAAAAAAAAAAGAAACAATAAAAACAATAAATCCTTCTTTTTCCATCAGCAAAAACCTCAAAAACATATCAAAACCTCTTTTTCTCTCTCAGATATAATGATGATGCCAAAGGAAAGACTTGACAATGACTGAACCTTTTCACAGCCAGTAAAAATAGTACAAAACAGATTTCTGATAAGGAACGA
The DNA here is from genome assembly GCF_059628265.1 of Tinamus guttatus. Lineage (NCBI taxonomy): Eukaryota > Metazoa > Chordata > Aves > Tinamiformes > Tinamidae > Tinamus > Tinamus guttatus. The sequence goes on from NW_028288923.1 coordinate 1,295,359, forward strand.
TTTAGGAAATCACTGGTGAAAATTGAGACAGTTCTGTAGATGTCACATATAAATTCACCCACTTTATGCTGAGGAGAGTTCATTCCTTATTCAAAACTAGGGCTGACTTTTTATATTACAGGAATAAAAGGTTATCCATAAGATTTAGATCTTCATCTCTATGGCAAAACAGGTACCTTCAAGACATTAAACAAAACACTTATCATAAGCCATTACAGAAGAACCTTCCTTGCTTCCCAAACCAGCTAAATACTGCCTCATAAATTTATCATTTCCATTCTTGATCTCATGGTACGGCTTTTGGTTCAGGGAGACAGGGCTTGTTGAATTCATTTTCTACTATGCTTCCTGGTACAATGTTTTGACCATGTATGATTATATAGCTCACCGAGAGCAGAGAAAATTACTGGTAATTTAGGAAGAAATTCTACAACGAAGGCTGCAAGAATATACTCTTCAATTTAAAAGGGAATTCACAGAACCTGCTTGTTTGTTCTAGTTGTAAGCACTGTTTAAACCTACCATATCCTGATGTATCATTCAAATAAATACCATTTTATATCTTTGTCTCTCCCACTCTCCAGTGAATTTAAATCAGCTTGCAGAAATCTTTCTATCGCCACTGAATACATATCCCCACCATTCATCTAATTATACATACAGGAGCAGCAAAGAAAACCATGGAATGTGTTAGCACTGTGATATGCATAATAGGAAAAAATATAAATAAATTTAACTGAGACAGTCTTTATATTGTTTGGTCTTGTTTCAAATAGCTTTTCTAAAAAAGAAGTATATCAAAAAGAAAGTGATCTTCCTGGGGTATATTTAAAGAATCTATTACTTTTGGTAGATAGAGATCATCTGCAAAGAGAAAGTAGCTCAATAACCGATCATCAGTGTCCAGTGATCATCAGCTGCATATCCTAGCACTGCAGCTGGAACATACGTGCTAGACCCCGCTTTAACTGCTATTCCATTCTCTACTTCTTCAGATTCATTTCTGTTCAGCATTTATTTCAGTTTATTTCTTTTAAGCTACTCTGCTCTAACTTTTCCAGTTACTATATAGGCCAAATATTCTCACTTCTTTGGGCTGAGATCTACTTCTAGCTCCCTATCCTCTTTCCCTTTTTAAGGGCAATATAATTGCCTTTACAGAACAAATGAAGCCCAGTGCTACAGTTTTCTATGGTGTATTGTTTCTTGTCAGCCCTGCTGATTATGATACACAGTGGATGTTAAGGATCAGGTCACAGCTGAATTAAGACATCAAGGGGCTTATTTTATCCACCTGCATGTCCTTGATTCCCCAAAACATTTTTAAAGAGTAGAAGAATAGAGATGCTACTATCAGACTCAACTCTGCAGGACCTGACCTTTCATTGTCTGTACACTATCCTTCAAAAGGCCCAGCAGTAATGAGAAAACAAAACCCACAACCTTAACTGCAAGGCATGAAAAAAAAAGGATGGGTTTCAGAGTGAAGTTAGTAATTAGATGACTCTGAAAGGAAAAAGGGCAGCAGGCAGAATAATGCATCTGGTAGCAAGACATGACTTCTCTTGCTATGCAAAGATACTGCAGAAAAGAAAAGAAAATGGGTGGGTTTTTGACATTTTATTACCCAGTGTTAAGATTACTCAGTGCTAACTGATTTTTTTTTTCTATAGTAGTGAGTCTTTCTGGACTTACAGATTGCAGGGCAGGTGCTCATAATGACACATCTCCAGAAACGTGTCCAGAGATCCACCCTGCCCTCTAAATCATGCACCCAGGTTTCCATCCTGGTGGAAATCCCAGCATAGTAGACTGAGCACATTCACATCCACTCAGTATGGCCACATATTCAGCCTTCGAATTTTGGAAACAGCCCTTATGTTTCAATACAGCAATACTCTAGAGCAAGTTTTCATATTATTACCTAACACCTTAGTTAAGCCAATAAAATTCATTCACTTTTATGTGACGCACAGAATAGCGTTGTTACTCTACGTACTTTCACTTAAGTTGTCATTCCATTTTCATTATCATTTATGCTATTTCTGCTACTTTTTGAATGTGATCAGGAACAATTTCTTCTCAGAGTTCAAATCCCTGTTCCCAGCCTAACATACAGTTATATTTTAGGCAGGAATACTGTTCTGCATTTTAGTAATCTTAAAATCAAAATAAAGATTGCATTAGACTCTGTGAAAATCTGAAAATGAACAGGCACCTTCATTTGCAGTCCATATATTGTCAGAAAAGGAATCATACCAGGATAGTGTTCCCTTCTGTCCATAGGAAGGAGAAAATCAGTATGATTACAGACAAGCACGAGGTAGACGGAGCCGTGCATAAAATTCATGAGTTGAAGATAATTAATGGGGCAATTAAAAAGCAAAGAAGGACCAAAGAACAGACATACACTTTACAGAAAGATTAGCTTCTAGGGTTTTGTTTTTAGAGGTGGGATAAAATACTTAGACTGAGACATCTATAGAGCACAAGACATTCATATTAAGTATGTATATAAAGACCTCAATGAATCTGACACTGCCAGCATTATTCAATTAGTAAAAAGTAGAAATGGAAACACAGTATTTACCCTGTGAAGGAGCAGGATGTTCGAGGGAGAGCTGCATTTCTCTGTATTCATTCCAGAACTGTTCCAATGTCCTCTTATGATAGAAGGCACATAGAAGATAAATAAATAAGACTGCTTCCAAATGACTGCTCTCTTCCTTAACCTCATTCTTTTTTTTTGATATATTCTATGAATATTCTTGGGTGTATTGAAGACATTACTAGATGGTTTCAATATTAAATCCTTTTACTGTGGCATGACTGCACAGGCATGAGGAAACAGAGTAAAACTTACCATCTTGGTGACCTAGGTTTCATTTTAGATCTTCTTTCTAGGTTAAGGATGACAAATCTAAATGCCTTCGCAGGGGACAGTGGTTGCCTAGTAGCAATGAGTGCTTGATGCTGCTTGCAGGATGCCTCTTTGCTTGTGTTCTGTCATACTCAAACACTAATAATGGATCTATAGAGGTTTCTGCAATCTATACAGCTAATGACTTCTGGCTAATATTAGGAAGATTGTTTCTGTTGTTTCTGATTGTTCTGCTTGTTTCTGTTGACTTTCTTTTTTATTAACCATAATTTCAGACTAAAACTCAAAAAAAAAAAAATAGAAGCTCTGATGATAAACTTTTGCAAGCTTCTGTTCCTGCTGTAGGTTTCTCAAAATCTACATAGTATAGAAGTGGATTTTCCTCCAACCCAACACAAGCTTTCCAAGCTTTTTCAATAAAAAAGGCAACACAACTCAATTGCTTAAGTCTGTCAATTCAACATTTTAAAAAAGCATGTATTAGCGGTCTTTTGATTATTATCATTAACTTAAAGAGAATTTGAACTCATAATGAATCAGTAGGATTGCAAGAAAATTGTCAGTTGTCTATATCCTACTGCTAAGTAGTTTTGGACTGAATACAGCAGTGATGGTCACATTTGTCTCTTCAAATAAATGAAGCTTTGACAGAAGATTATGGGAATACAAAAAAAAAAGAAATAGTAATCTCTTAGTATTTAAACCTCCCTGAGTCACTATCAAACAACTTTTTTTATATATAAAAAAGGAAAATAATGAAAGTTTGGAAACAAGTGATTCACTTATGTCCTTTTATACATGAAAAAAATGCACTGTTTCTTTACTCCTGACTACCCATTTTTTTTTTTAAGATCAACATACTATACTTATGGCGATGAATTATTATATTAACACATCAAGAAGCTTAGATTACTGAAGTAGATTTCCATGTAGCACTGAGTTTGCTACTCAGTATTCATTTCTGCCAAGCTCTCAGCTACTCCATTATGTTTCCCAACTATAAACCTTTCTATGCTTACAAACAGGTAATAATCTAGAAAAAGTCTTTGTTCATCCTGCATTCAAATAGCATAACCCACATATACTTAATGTCACTGAACTGAGGAAGTAAATCTCTGGCTCTCTGTAGCTGTTTAGTCCATACTTGTCAAAGGAACTAACTTGGTTGGCCAATTCTTAACTGGTCTAAGCAGCACGTATCATTGGGAACACTAACAATGAACCAAAGGACGTGGTTGATTATAAAATACTTGCTGATCATAAAATACTCCCGGAAATATGCAAATGATAAGCCTGAGGTATATTTAAGGCTGACTGAAGCACATGGACTCTGTTCAGACTGAAAAAAAAAATGCTGGAAACTTTTGAGTACTTTCATGAATACAGAAAAGCCAAAATTGGTTGGCACAGAAGCAGACTACAAATCATTGGAAGCAACATTAGGGAATCCACTGTGCAAAACACCACCTACACATCAACAGAGGATTACAAAATTGCAGGAGTAGTTGTCAAATATGAAATATTTCCCCAGCAAGCAGCTTCTTTTAGTGGACACATTTTCAAGAGACCCTATAAACTCTGGAATTAAGGATATATAGAAAGCTTGAAGTAAGCTCAGCAAAAATAACACACAACTCACTCCTAAAACACACTAAGATGATGTACGGTGGCAAACATTTTGGAGAGTAAGATGATTTTGAGAAACTGAAGAAACAGACATAAACAAGTTGCAAGACACTATAAAAATGCAAAGTATTAAATTTAGGTAAAAATCATCACCTACATAGAGTACCAAGAACAACTGGCTAAGCAAAGCTGAATAAAATTTGGCTTTATAGAAAGCCTCCAACTAAATATGAACCAGTGAAAAAGTGCATCTCTTTAAAGGAGAAAATAAAGAAATCAGACATTATGGAAATCTTTAAATATATAGATGGTACAGAAATCTAAGATAAAAACCTAGTTTTTGAATCCAAGTCTTTTGAAATACCAAGTCCTTGCAGATATTGTGTTTGTTTCTATCGCCTCATGTGCCTTTTTTTTTTATTATTGCTATTTTTTTTGTTTGTTTCAAAACTAATTCAGCACTTTTTTTTGTCTGAATGAAAATTTAAAAGTTATTTTTTCAACTTTGATTTTATTCAGCTTCAGCACAGACTGTCTCTAGTGGTGAAATCATAAGCTTGGGATGCATTTCACCTAAGGGATGCATTTCACCTTGGGATGCATTTCACCTAAGTGCTCATTTTTGGCTCAGAAACCAACTTCTTACATGTATATCTATATATACACACACACACACATATTTATATATATATACATATATATATATATATATAAAAAGAGTAACTGGGGGTTTGCCAAAAATGGAATAAAGGGGTATCTGCGAGGCTAATGCTCTCCCACAATTTCTGTTTCAGGGCTGTGTTTGATTTCCAATCTCTAACAAAATGTATGCACTTATTCAAAACAAAGCTTAAGGAAAAAGACAAGAGAAACAAACTAGTTGTGTTTGACTCTCTTTAGCTCTGACCTCGAGCTATTGCACTCCCCTTGATAATCGCAGACAGATTAAAATACAAAGTATAAATAGAATAGCCCATGCCAACGTCCCTGAAGCCTGACGTAAGCAGGTGATCTTGTACGAGTCATCTGGTCTCCCTGCTTTGCCACTCGAAAGGTGACCAAAGATATTAACCTTTGGAATTCTGCCGGAGCTTTGCAGCATAAGCTTTTCATAGAGCTAAGCTACTTTATACCCTATGATGATGCTGAATACCATTAAACAGTTTATTCTTTTTTAATAGTTAATAAAACTGGATGTTATTCTCTGTGGAAGTAAAAAAAAAGACCTAAAACTGAAACAGAATATATGTATCAAGTCAACCAACACACTCCTCCTCCCTATGCTTTATAGATTTTGGCCACCATAGCAAGTCAAATCCATGATTAAATACAGATTTTAAGCTCCTTGCATCCAACTACAAATGAAATTCGAACTGCAGCTTCTTGTCAGGCTGATGAACTCAGCATAAATGGCCCATCTTGTCATCCTGTGTTTCTTTCTACATCTTCTATTTGAATTATATTTGCATAATGCTGAAAAAATGAACCTGCAAAATTATTCCTTCATAACTGTGCTGCAATGGAAACAGAATATTCTCTTCCTTTTACATGTGTTTGTTACCTGCATGCTGCAGGTATATATGTTATATATATATATGTTATATATATATATACACACACACTCTAGATAATAGATTATATTAATTATTTAACTTTGATTTGACATAGAGAGGGAGTATTGCCATGTAAATTATATGAAAATGGCAACAGTTCGGACAAGTTAATTTCTCAAATTACTCCACCTAGATCAAAGACTATCTGTATTTTCATCTGCATGTAATAGAGGAAACAAATTTAGGTTCCACAGGTGATTGACTTGATGTGTCTATTAATGTACTTAGAAATTCATCAATTTCTACTTCTAAATCAGAAGAAATTCTTCCTGCTCCTGAATAGATGTAATTAAGAAATAGATGATCTGTGGAAAAGATGTTTGGACTGTGAATGTGGACTTCAATGCAACAGGCTTTCCAGGCTAACAGTGACTCTCCACTCATAAAAGTCGTGCAAATAACTTCAGCTGTTTGCTCGAAACTTTTTCAGTAAGTCAAACTGAGCTTTAAGACTACAGACCTTGACATGAGTTATTCCAATTTCAAATATACTTAGTTAGAATAAACAAAACTGTTGTATCCTTAAATGAATAAACAAGTTAGCTGTGTGGAAAGTAACACATTTGATAATCACTGGCTTGATTCTCTGATCGAGTTTACTTGGAACAGAGCATGAGCAAAACAATGTCAAAAGAACATCCAGTTTGTAACTTTTTTTTTCTTTTGCATCTTGTCTTTATACTTGTTGCAACACAGCAACTTTTTTTAAATATGCAGACAACATCTCTACTAGAGATATCTGAGGTGGAAATTTAGAACTGTGGGACATGTTTTGCATTGTAAACCTCCACACAAAATAGGACAAACACAGACAAATGGAGAAGGGGCAGAGAGAAAGAGACTTAAAAATATACACCATCATCTCACAGCAATGTAGGTTTGCAAGAGATATGAGAGAAGGCTTGGTAAATGCTTAGCTAGACTGTAAATAATCATTCTGCCCTGTCAGGGAGAATGACAAGGTAACCTAACATGTCTTTTCCATTGCTAAGTTTCATGGCTGAATGCCTGAGCTAGAGAAGGTCCTTTCCCTCCTCCTCCCCGTCGCCCCAATTATCTCTTATCTTCAGTAATTCCCACAAAAACTGAATTTTTCTGTAAAATGTTAAAACTGTCAATATTACACATTTCTCGAGGGCAGTGGAACAGCAGCCTTGATAACTGGAGTTCATGGAGATTTAACACATTTCGTTATGTCTCGCTCAAAGCTCCCCTGTTGGCACCTACAGCTGCCGACTGCCCTTGCAGCTGCCCCGTGTCTCTGTTAGCCAGCCGTGCCGCACATTGTCAGCTTTCCACAACTCACTTCACGCTATTATCAAAGCTTCTTTTTTCAGGAAGGTGAAGCATGCCCAGGTATAACTCAGTTACAGTCACTGTTCTTCACCTCCCTGTTGGAGAAATTTTGGTTCGTGCGTCACTTAAAGCAGCAATCAACAATATACGGCAGTACCCTGTCTTACCCAACACCGTGTCACAAAACATGCCACAAGACATCAGTGTTTTCTACGTCAATGTCCTTTCATGCAGTACGGTAAGAGTCTGCCTAATGAGGTAGTCTCCTATACAAGGTAGAGCAGTATGGTAGAGCAGTACTGTCAAAATCTTAATAATTTTACATGTTGCTACTGTTAGCATAAAGTTAGATCTATTTTGTTTGGAAGGACATTCAGTGCCTTTTTGTGAACACATTTGTTATCTAAATGTTCATCTGAAATGACTGATGAAGGAAGGCAAAACCACCTTTCAAAATACAATAGCTTGGGGGAGAGAAGAAGGAATGTAGGTTCCCATTTTGAGGTTTTTTTTTGGTTTTAAAGTTTTATAAATACAAAAGTAAATAAAATACTGAAAATTCACATGCTTTCTCCATTTTACGGAGATTAAAACATATCCTCATTGAAAGAAATCAACAATCTCTAGAGCTCAGTTATGGTTAGGAGATCAAAGTGGAGGGTAGAAAAGACCAAAAGGCAGGGAGAAAGTTGGATAAAAGTTAGACAAATAAAGTGATTCTACCTTAAATTGAGGCTCCTGAAGACATTCTGATCCTGGTAGTTTTGTAAATATTACTGTGATTGTTGCAAACTGTGAAAAATCTACCTGGAGAGATCTTCCCTCAGTTGTTGCACCTGCAGTCCACTCCTCACTGACCAATCCCCCTTCTTCAAATAGGGTGGAAAGAAAAAGGAGAGACCCCATGCACTGAGTGCTCATAATAGTTGGCTTCAACCAACTAAGGAACAAGGCTCTTTTCCCTGGATACATCATCAGGGAAGAGTGAGCCACTTACAAGAACATAGTTTTATGGTTTTATCAGAAGAAAAAAGAATCCATTCATCCCCAAATTGAAAGAGATAGGCCAAGTCAGCTCTGTCAGACACTGTAAAATGAAGTCAATGTTTTGATCTCATTAAATCATTCATTACCAAATACACAAAGTATGCAAACATGGTATTTTGGTATATATGCACCCATTAGACTGTACTGTACTCACTGGATATTGCTCTTGGCTGTGTCAGAAGTAATTCCTATGATGCTCTCATCCTCCTTTATGCTGCTCATATAGCAGTAACTATAAAAGTGCAAGATAAATAGCTTTCCTGAAACTTTTTAATCAACAGAAATTACCAATACATAGCTTGTTGATTTTTGAGGTATGTTTTGAGTTTTGTCTCAAAAATAATATACTGTATAGTTTCAAGTTAAGAAAGGTATTAAGAAACTGCATTTAAGAAACACTGACATTAATAATCTGATCCGTAAGGAGGAAAGCATACTATAAAAGTATCAACTAAAGGGTGACAAATCTATAAAGGAGATATTTTTCAAGGGAAATATTGATTGTTATAGCTCTGGAGTAGTAGTGTCAAAGTGCAGATTTTAATTAATAGTGCCAGCTAGTTCACTGTTGTTAGTTCTGCTGATATTCCTAGTAAATTTATCAGAAGAATTAATTCAAATAATCAGTTCTGAAGAATATTTATGTGCTATGGAAGCTTTCAAAATACTATCATCCCTCAAAGCAATTTTAGGCTCTGAAATTCTACATCAAGTAGCAAAATTAATGGTTGGTGTCTATTCTAAAATGAGAAATTTAGAAGTGATCATAGTCTAAAGCAGTTCCTTACAGCTTCACTGTCCTAATTCAGTAATCCATCCTTATCTCAAAAATAATTATGAACAGACTCTCATTAAGGGTATTGTCTTTACCAAGGTTTAGCAAGGTTTTTCAATTATTATACAAGTATTTGCAGATACCTAATACATTAATAAGCTGCTGTAAGGCAGAGCCATATAACTGGAAGCATAGCCACTCCACATAAAGCAAGCAGTTCTGTTGATGATAAATCTTGCAGTCTCAAAGGGAAACTATTCCTACACTTACTGTCATCTCCCCCAGCGGGGAGCAGTGCTGGAGGAGAGATCCATCAAGAACTCCAGAGAAGAGCAGACTCTAAGAGCTTCAGCTCTATTGCTTGTTCCAACCTGCTTTTGTTCCTTGGACAAAATACATCTCCCTTGACTTCCATTATCCTGGGAGACATGAAGACATGGTCATCAAGTACCCATGCAGCAGATGATGGGAATAAAATATCCCATTTGGGGGTAATTTTCTTGGATGATGGGCCAATGAATAAAGAACGAGAAAGGTACAATTCCCCTTCAATTCTCTTCTGAAAACGTTCTCAGCCCTGAATTCAGAAATCATAAATACTTCTGGACAACCAAAATGGTAAATTTAATTTCTGAAAAAAAAATGCTTATTGTAACTACAAGTCTTTGACTAGCACTTAATAATGTTTCCTTTGATTTCCTATTGCAAAAAAAAAACTCTTCGAGTTTTAATTTTTTTTTGGAAAAATGTTTAAAAGCAATAGTAGGTATTATCTCATTTTTTTCACTTCTAAATTACAAAATTTATTTTCACTGGCAAGTTTTTGATCAGGCACCAAGAGTGCTCTTTCTTTAAAATTTCCTTTTTTTGCATGGTAGACAATTTACCTCAGGCCAAGAATAAAAGAAGGATTCAGACAACCTCCACTTGTTAAGTTTGCAGAAGCTTTTTTCTCAAGAGAATTTTTATCCAGGACATGTACCTGTCTAACAACCACATATTCTTAACGCCGTTTTAATGTGAGCTTCAGATATGATATTGTAAACATATCATACAAATCTACAATTTCACAGTCACTCAGCCAGAAATTATTCATTATGCAACCCCATCTACCTCTCCACCCCAAAAGTTTTAAACTTTTACTTAACTGTTTTAACCCAAGGTAGCATTAATATAAACTTGGTGTTTCCTTAAAAATATCCTGGTTTCATTTAATTGAAATTAATTAGAACATTAAAAAAAGTAATCAAGTTGTAATTAAACATGTTAAGAGTTTTTTTTTTTTTTTTTTGTGAACTGATAGTGTTTAGTTCTACAAATTAATAACTACCTCAATTAGAATGAAGCTCTCATTTATTCCATTATTAGTTTAGGATTTAAAAGTACACCAATTTTTCTGAATTAATTATCTATGCTCATTCCAACTACTTGCCAAGATCCAGTTCCACCAAATTAACTACTTTTCATGATCACAGTTTGTTTCTTCAGTACATTAATGCAGTACAACATATTCAAAATATCAACCTGTACAATAATATATTTTAAATACTAATTTGACCTACATTCAGAGATTATTTTGGCCATTTCATTTGAATGTTTGTTTCTTTTGATTTGTTTTTGGCAAAAAGAACTATTCAGCTTCCTTTAGCTTGGGGGGGGAAAAAAAAAAAAAAAAAAGGCTTATCTAATAAGCTTGGAGAGCACTGGAAGCAAATGAAGCAGTAAAGATAGAAAAGAATGTCTTTCTGTACTTAAATGAAGCTCAATAAATAACAACTTTTTCACTCTCATATCTAACATTAGAATTAATTTACACCTCACTGCTGACCATTGCACTGGCAAAACATTTAGCTGTAAGCACATTAGCCAACCAAATATCTTTAGATGTATTCTTTATTATGTATAATGAAAAACTGCAAAAAAATTCACAACAGTGAAAATACCAATAATTGAACCACTTGTAAGAGATTGATTAAGCACTGTCATACCATATTGTAAATATTCCTTTATCAGCATGCTTGAAAGATAAGGGAGCATTTAGATTGTACATAAAAGTGTAAATCACAACATGAAAATGGACTGTGGAATCAAACTTAGCCTGAAAATTAACACGCACAGACTCTTTCATGACAGAAAGAGCTCGCCACAGCCAGTAGACACTCATGTGTGCACTGACTGTGCTCTTTTGATTAAGACAACACACATTCACCATGATGAGGAATTTTAGGAGTGTATTTTGCATTCTCTCCCTCATCCTTATTCTCTTGTTAACTCCAAATGTAGATCACAACAATCCAGCTCTTTCTCAGGAAAACTTCTACTTGAACAAACTTCAAGTAGAAATTACCAAATTGCCAATAAGTAATGCATAGAACAAAATACAAGGTTGAGTCTGTCTGCTAATTTCCTGAAAGATAAACTGGTTTTACACTTAAGTCAAAAGAACAAGTGATTTGTTCATGTTAGAGAAGTCCAACTTCTTCCTCAAAGAGATGCAAAGTAGTATGTAACTGGACTGACTTTTTCCTCAAAGACATGCCAAGGAATTGGATTGACCAGCAATGATAATCATTTGAGTAAAGAGGGAGGTTACACCAATGGTCAGATGCAAGAAATTAGATACATATATTGGAGAAAAAAAAAAAAAAAAAACTAATACAAGTGATCTAACTTATGTAAATCCAAAATCTGTAACATCAGAGATGGAGTCAGCCACTTTTCTCCCTCCTTCACCATGTGTGGCTTGTAGATTAGACCTCACACCCCCGCAGCCAAGCTCTCCTTTCATAAGCCACACAAGCAGAAGTCAGAACTTCTGCGTATGGAGTTTTTACACATGCCAAAATAGCTGCAAGAAACACAAGAGCCTACGTAGACCTCAGGGAAGAGCTCCTCTTGCCTTGCACTTTGGGAATAGGAAAAGATTTGATTCATTTGAATGGCACTTGTCATCTGGAAGCACCAAGTGACAGAAAGTGAAGCAAGGCATGTTGCTGAAAGAAAGAAATGCCGTGCTGGAACTTCCAGATGGTGCTTCTCCTACAGATCTGCACGTTCCTGTGCTTCAAGTAAAAATAAATCTGAAGCTCTGAGTGGGAGGAAAACACCCAACAGGCATAGCTACAGATGGACGAATTGATGCCACCAGGGAAATAACGGAGAAGGGAGTGCCACAGGAGACCAAAGAACTCTAATAAAGAAGACAAGAAGTACAAACGTTAGGAGATGATTTGGGGAAGAGATTTATGTCCTATTTTAGGCAAGGATTTATTCTGGAAGGATTTATTCGATCCATCCACTAGGAGTAAAATTTAGTTCTCTCTATACCAGAGGCTGAAGATGCTAGAGAGACCCTTCCACATCCATAATCCATGTGGTATCTTAGCAACTGCTATCTATGTATGGGCTGGAAGAGCAATTATTTACCCTCTTTAACCCCTGGATTTAACTATACACATACAGCATCTCAATAGGTGCTGTGTTTAGTTAGCAAAGGATCTTATATGGACCTTCTGAGCAAAGCAGATGGCTTAATTTCATAATATCCAGAAAGTTTACATTTGTTAACACTTTAGTAGGCATATGACATTAATCTCCATCTTAAAACCACTTGTCATCACTAAGAGGTGTGTGAATATGTGAAGCTGGTATTTTTTATTTGAATGTGTATTTCCAAACAGAAACAATTTACTGATGCTCCATTAACTTTGATTCAAAGTGCATTAGTATATTATAGTGAGAGGAAAAAAATCAGCTTCTAAAAAAGTACAAAAAATACTGTAACTGTGGCTTCACAAGCGTTTACTTTAATCGTTATCTGCTTATATCTACAAGTATTTCATTGCCACTTATTCATCTCTGGTACTCTTTAAATGAAAACAGCCAGAAACTACTCGAAAAAAGTCCCAAAGGGGTCATGCGCTTTTAGATTGATCCTATAAGGCATTTTGATCTTTATCTAAGAGCAATCCATTTACACTTTGTGATTACTGTTCGCATTCACAGATATAATGCGTTATGAAACATTTCAGAGACTCAAGCACAAAAATTAGTTTACTCACCTGTAAAAACCTGCACATATCAAGAGAAAACCTGAAGCATCTTTATAGCAGCTGAGTAATATGACATATTTCATAAGTGGTCCTCGTGAAATACTGCAGCCTGATTGCTCTGGCACCAGCATGCAGATTATCACTAGGCTTAATGGTTTCTGATAACAGCTAAAGCTAGGCATGACATTCACTCTGCAATGGATTTTGCCACTAAAATATATTATTATTGATGGCTTGCAGCTCTCACTTCATGAGTGTTTTCTAATATGTGGATGTTTTTCATAGACAAGGAAAACTCAGATTGGGTAAGAGCACATTTGTTGCAGTCCACAAATTTCCTTTTATCTTTTAATGTTTGTTTTCACTGTTAGGACAAAGTTACTGTTCATGTTGAACAACCTGCCACCTAGCACCATGTGGACACAAGAAGAATTCCTCTTTAGAAAAATGAATTTTAGACTGTATAAAAGTAACTAGATATTTTTTGCCCATATCTAAAAATGCAGTATTTTTCCCTGTCTGAGGACACTTGACAAAAGCATTCTCACATCTCCACTCTTGAGATCTTTATCCTTTTACACACTATTCAGCTCTTTTTGTTTTTGAAGCAACAGATAGATTCAGCATATCTAATCTATTTACATCTCAGATTTAGATTATAGTGAAGGACAGTGACACCATTATGAGGATGCTGCAAAAATTTAAAGAGCTACATCATCCTCCCTGGATATTACTAGGGAAAAAAAAAAAAAAAAGAAAAAAGTAATCCAGACAATAATTAACTAATAGCAGACAGAAGCTAGCCCAAAACTTTTCAAATGCATGACATTCAAATATCGTATCTGAACATAAAAATAATGCAGTGATAGTCTTCAGTGTTTCAGACATACACAATAATGGTAATATTGGGATACAGAACACAATTCTGGACATTTATATGATAAGAAATCTTTCATTACTCAAAATAAAAAATAGTGGCAAAAATGGAGTATAGAAACTGATAGATGAGTATAGAGGATAAATCCCTCTAACCTGGACACTACTGGGAGAACAGATGATACAGGCGCTGTGGGTATGCGTTGTCCTGTGAAATGTCCCTGCCACACTGTCACCTCTCTAGTGTCTTCAAGGGTAAACTAGACATGCTGCAAGCCTAGAGCCTTTCTAAGAGCACTCACAATGCCACTAAAAGTAATACCATTATCTTGGCACAGCATAACCCTAAATAAACAATAAGTTTAAGGACTAGAATTGAAGTTATTTGCTTAAATAATTTCTGACCCGAAGGAAATAGCTCTTAGATAAATTATATTTTTAGTTTTCAACCAATGTATTTGCAGTAACTCTAAGTCATGACTGACAGTTCACCAGTCAGAAAACCAAAATATGGTTTTCTGTGTTTTCCATATGCTTTTCCATATGGCTGTCCAAATCTAAAAGATATCTTAGGAATGTGCTACAAGACTGGAAGAGCCACTGAAAGGGCAAGCCAGGAAGCCCTATTTCTCCTGCACCAGTATGTTAATTGAATTAGGTTTCCTCAACTTTTTTCTGTCCCCGGGTTTTGCTAAGGTCACTAAGTCTGATTAAAAAGACTTTGGAGACCTGCACTTTGAGAGAATTAAGTCCTTAACTAGCATAGCTATCTATATATCCCCTTTAAAAACATGGCATCTGTTGCAGTCACTTTTCATAAGCTGCATTCACTGACCCAGTTAGTCAGTTTTGTATTTCTGTTCCCCAAATGTCAAAGATGGGAACCATTCTCAGCTTAGTTGCATCTCTAGAGAACTAGATCATATATTTTTAACTAGAAACAAAGTAAATTTAGAATACTTGACTGTTTCTGTTTCCCTTTTCTATTTCATGAAGTGTATATTCCTAATTTGGCATTAAAGGCTTTCTATTTTTTTCTTATTTGGAATCACATTTGTTCTTCCTGCAAAGTCCCCAGATATCGAGGCCTCAACACACATTCTGTTTAAGAAAGCATCTTATTTTTATTAACATATTGCCTTTCACATCTTCACATGTTTCTAATAAACTGAAGAATCATAAACACAGCTACAGACTCAAGCTAAAGTTTGGAAATATATTTCTATGGAAAATAGAAGACAAACACATTGCATGTACTGACAAAATATGACTGGGATTTTAAGAATTCCAGCGTCCTACATGCACTGAAGTACAGAAGAAAATTTCCTTTGATTCCCTCCAGCAGGTTTAGAGCCAGAGTAATTCTCCTTCTGAATTTGTCAGTGATAACAAGGAAGATTCAGATCCAAAGACCAAAGAATATTTCAGATACAGCCCTGTTATGCTTTGGGAAGATCAACAGCAACGTGTTTAAAGATGACTTCACTAGTTCAGTATGTCATGAGATATAGATATCACTTTCAGGATTTTCATTTGATTCAGAAGACATATTTGACCAGGTAGAGTCAAGCTATATCAAGGATATTAGATCAAGAAATAACAATAGGAAAAGATTTTATCCAGTTATAACAAAGGTATTAGTTTCATACTTCAAATATAAGGGGAGAGTTCAAATACAGAGGTATTAGAGGGATATTAGTCAAAAGGCACCAAAAAAACAGTTCTTTCTTTTCTGTGCTATTTGAGCTATTCATTTCAGGAGATGAGCAGGCAGAAGGAAAAGTGAGAGCTCCTTAAACCAGTATTATAGAAATGGAGACAAGCAAGTCTAATGTGAGAAGTCTAACAAGTCTGATGAAAACGGTGTTACTTTATCTAGTGAGTTACAGCTTTACTATAAAATAGTTATGGAATGGAAGTTGAAGGAATTTGTGGTTAAAAAAGAGGAGGACTTAGCAGCAAGTTATTTGAGTATCCCTATGGAGTAACATAAAAGAAAAAGTTATGCTCATAAAGGCGACATGTTCAAAACTGTTTAAAAAATAATTTGTAAATGCATCATGGACTTCCTTTCACCACTTCAACAAGAGTCCATAAAAGGTCCATAAAAGAAGTGCACCCTCTTCTTGGTACAACACATCTCCACAGAAAACCATTACTGGCTGTCCTAAAGAGAACCGGGTGAGCAATGGCACATATACATATCCCCCCAAGAAAACCAAAAAAAACAAACAAACAAACAAAAAAAAAACAACAAAAAAAACCTCATAAAAGTCATCTTTGTACTGAAATTCTTACCTTTTCTAGAGTTGCAGATGAACAACTGCTGTGCCCCTTACACTTCTAAAACTGGACATCTTGTCAAGTATTTCATCAGTATACTTAAGAAGGCCTATTTTTCCTATAAACATTTTTGCAGCTTGATAGTTTGCTTCTATTCGTGGCTACTATTAAAGTTCTGCCAAGGGGAAAAAATGTTTGACTGAATATTTTGGAAAGCAGAGAGAAAAAAAAAAAAAAAAAGAGAGAGAGAGAGAGAGAAAACTTTCTAATGCATAGATGTCCATGTCGTAGAACACTGAAATGAGCAGGATAAATTTATTGCACCTTTAGAGGCCTAAATGATCCTTGCTGACGCTTTCTTCTCTTCCATCCAAAGTAACAATTTTAAAGGTAGATGTACAAGGAAGTAGTTATTTTCTGAATAGTGAACCAAAGGGCCCTTTTAAGAGTTTTGACTCTTAAAATAGGGACTTACATCAGAACAGCTAACCTAGGAAATACAGAGGTCATTTTGCCTTTTTATGAGTTCTTTCACTAAAACCCTGCTTTTTGTATGGAGGATACCTACCTAACAGAAAAATCAATACTTAGTAAAATAATTCAGGCAAAACAAATAAATTGTTGTCTTTGAAAATTAACTTTTTGTTCATCTCTCCTTATAAAAACAAGTTTTGCTGAAGGACTTCCATATAGCATGTACCTTAGGGAAATCATGTAGCATATTTTTCATTGTCTTTAAATCTATTTTATGCTCTGCTGAAGTTAACATTAAATTTGAAACAGAAAACAAAACATTCATAGCAGTCATTGAGAGAAAGTTTACTAGAAACATTTAATGGAAAAAGTAGTGACTTTTTATATAAAGTTGGTGTTATATAAAAAAGGAAATCTTCTGCCTAAATGCTCAACTTACTGTACAAATTTCACATTACATCCAAAAAACACTCAAAAGTTAAAGCTACCACAAGTTACACACCACAAGATACAAAACTTTAGGTTCCAATATAGTTTTATTCCAAGTTTCCAAGTATCAAAAAACAAACAAAACAAAACCAAAAAACAAACAAACAAGAAAACTGGTTGGGAGGTTCTGAAATTCAGATTCAGAAAGTTTACTGGGTATAGACCACAGATAATGTTCTGTAAATCTTTGATTATATTATCAAATTGGATTTGCAACAGGATGCTGGAAGGCTTTGAATACAAACCACACAGGAAGAGCCCTACATATGGAAATCTATAGACCTCATTCCTCCAAGATATTTTCATTTGCATTCAGAAGCTAGATTCACAGCAATATTTTCATCATGAGCAAATAAAGTAAATACTTTAAAGTATTAGCATTTTTCTCTCTAAACCTAAGACAGTGTGCACAAAGTTACTCCGTTTTTAGTTACTCTGTTTCACAGTCTTATAAGTTCCTGGAGAGTGACTTTTCACTCAAACCATTAAATTTGGGCATTTTTGCATCCATTTTAACCATGCTTCATAGGAGAGAGAAACACTGGGCTTTAGAATTCAAACCTTAATGGAGAGCCAAGTAAGTTAAAGAAACTTGATGACCAGTCAGTACTGAACATGACCTCAACTGCAGAAAAGTACTGAAGTTTCTATTGCCACTCAGAAGGCAACTCTTTCCACTCTCAATAATATACATGAACTCATATACAACATAATATATAAAGCTATACAATATAATATATTGTATTGTAAAGGATTTCATTTGGTTGTTTGGTGAAGAACTGCATCAAAGACAAACACAATAAAATTCTGAAAGGCAGTTTATGAAAATATACTAGCAAACTACACATACATACATCCTGAAAGTCTTTTTCTGGACTAAAAGATAATTGCAAAATACCTGTGTGTTGAATTATTGATTCCCACAGGAAACTAGCATATTGGTTAAAACTAGTGCTATTTATAATCTGTTTCGCCATCCAGGTTTGCGTAAGTACTTCAGGGAAATTTCTAGAAATTCTGTAATAAAATAAGCCACTTTTTGTAGAAACTTCACCATTATGCTGCTTAATCTGTTGCTGAAGTTTAATGCTGTGTAATTCATGTAACTGTATCACTACTTATTACAAAGACCAACATTACACCAAACGCCCAAAAGAGAAACTTCCAATATTATAAAGCCTATGGCAATGAGCTCCCCAGGCTACTTATGTACTTGGTTGATAGAGTATATGTGCAGTTTTAAAGTGAGTAAAAATGATCTTATTATTTTCTTTATTTTCATGTTTCTTATCATGTCCCATTTCCTTCCTCTTTGCTCCAGGAAGGACAGTTCTAATCTTTCCAAATCTATCCTCTTACAAAGTCATTCCAGGTCTATAATTACACTGTCACCCTTCTGTGGACCCCTTCTATTTCTGCTAAAGGTTTTTCAAGTATCTCCTCTGACATTTTAATTTGTGGTTTTTGAAAAGAGTTACAAATCACTTAGCTTTTCAGCATAAACCTTATTCACCGTAAGTGCCCCCTTCACTCTCCTGTAGGCCCAATGACCCAGCAACTCTCTAACAGACTGCATGTGTCTGAAATATTTAATTTCTTATTAACTGCTTCTCTGAAATAATTCCATCAGAGTCTTCCTAATTCTCATTTTCAAACTACAGTGGGTAACATTTATTTCTTATTAATGCACTCTACTGGATCTGGATTTCTACCTCCAGTTGTTTATGGAGCTAACTAGAAGAACATTTGTACTTCTCTATTAAAATATACTAGGTTTTGTTTTCCCCTTGTGGTGCCTTTTGATATACAGGTATATATAAATAAATTCTTATTAAAATAATGACAAAGTCTAGTTTATTGCTATTACAAAATCTACCTTTTTACTAAGATTACATACGTCTTAGTCGCACAATTCCTCTTTTGCTCGATATTGATTCCTCTTCAGGTTCACACCATGATTACACTTCTGCTTCAAAGCAAAACATACTTGACTTCTGCTTTGAAGAGGTACCAACTTTTTATACTAAATTGCCTCCTAAATAAGAACTCTGTTCAAATGCTCTGGGTTCCTGAAATGAGCTGCCAATCCATAACATCTGATTCACACCAAAGTGTTTTACAAATTTGAGTATTGAAATTTGAAAAAAAAATCTTTCATTAAAGCAGCAGAGTATAGTACTGTACATAGGAAAATTATGGTGTTCCATACATATGTATTTTTCATATATATGCCCATCTGTGTATTTTTAGTATTCCTACATGGAGCTATTTTGTATTTAAATATGTCTGCGTGTGTGTGTGCCTGCGTCTATGTGTACATGTACAAAAACCTTAGATGTAGGATAGTTGCCAAGGTTTAATTGTGTTCCCTGACATGCTGTTTGCAATTTTATCCTTCAGTGCTTTTTGTTTACTCTTTCACATTTATTTATTGCTGGCAATGTTTTATCTATTAAGCACATATCTTCCAAAGAACAGAATCACAGAATTAGGAGAGCCATAGAGAAAATAACTGACTTGGGGATCATTTATAAATAGCTGAATTCTGGTAGTCTCTTGAACATGGCAGGCTAGTACAAAAATGTAATTATCCCACAAGCTTTTGAAATGCAGTAGCCTTACTCTGTTCTAGGGCAGGTTATTACAGCCTCTGTTAATGCACTCTGTTCTCTCCCGCAGTTCTTCTAGAGCAATTTCATATCCCTTTCCTTCCAGCAGCACACCTGGTCAGCCAGTCTGCAGGTCTCATCTCATCTGCAGGAGCTCATCTGGAGCCTGGATTGCAGGAAGCTAATTAGCTCCCTATGCCCCAACTTCCCTAACCTCCTCTGCACTGGGATACCACTTACTCCTACAGCATCCTCTTCTCAAATTGCATTCGAGTGCATTTCTAGGGTAGTCATTTCAGGCTGATTTTTACAATGTACACACTTGACAGTTGTTTCAACATTCAGCATCTTCTTCCCCAGCCTTGACAATGCTGATAAAGATTATTTCACATCATGCAGCTGTGAATTTCAAAAAAAAATTCCTAACTACATGTGGAATATATAAGTATTTTTTTGAAAAAAAAAAAAAAACAAAAACAATGAAACAATGCTTACACAGTCCACACAAATATCATTTCGGAAAAAATACAGCATAGCTTCCATGTTCATATTTCTGATATCCTGTTCCTTTCTGGCACCTCCCCTATTTTTTAATGCAACTGAAATAAGGCCAGGGCAAGAACCGGATATCAGCCCATCCATAGTTTCAGCAGGTGAACTATTTGAAAAGATAGCTGGCCATTCCTGCCATCTGAATATTTGCTGTTAGTTTTTGACAAAATTTGAAAGGTTTACCATTGATGTAGACAGAAATCAAAGCAGAATTCTTGTGATTTCAGTCTATTTTTATTTTTAAAAGAGAAGATCTCTAGAAATATTTACTTATTTAGATTTCATATAAATGAAGAAAAGCATTCAAAAAAGTCAATCTAGAGACACATTTCCCCCTTCTTTACCAGGTTCACATCAAACGCTTGTGAATAAAATATAACAGAAACCATATAAATACACCTTCCTTTCTCTGCCCTAAGGCTTATTTCAAAAGGCCCAGTCCCTCCTCTGTCCCATGAACAGACACATGCACCTCTGAGCTCAGCCTGCTTGCCAAAACACCAGCATATCTGGGCTATATAAAATCCAGATGGTGAGCGAACTGCAACAGCAAAGGCTCCTACAAAGTATTTTCAAAAGTTTACTCTGTGGTTGCTTGAAAGAGAAGTCTACATGTGCAAAAATTGTGCAGTCCCCATTATATCCTTAACTCTGAGACGCTGGTTGAGCTGAAAGAAGTTCATTAGTAGTTAACATAGTGACACTTCTATTTAAATTTGAAAAAGTCCTTGGAAACAGGGATGCATCTGAAACCAGAATGAAGTTCACGAACAGTAAAACAAAAGCGCTTGACAGTGCCAAGAGCTATATCAAAAATTAATTGCTGGCCAACAGAGGGAAATGAAGGAAATATAACAACCCTTTAAATGAGAGTTCACTAAATAACATGAATGATTAGAGGCCACCTATATTCCAGTCTGAAGAAGGGGGTAAGTGGGGAGAAGAAAAAAAAAAAAAAAAAAAAAAAAAAAGAGCATTGATTTTTTTTAATGGCAAACAATTGAAGACAGAGCTACTGTCAGGGCAATCTGCTGGGACTGTAATAGCTTTTAAGAGCAGATCATGAAGACAGGCCCTTCTCCAAACAGAAGCAGTTTATGTGGATGCAGATGCAGCATGAGAGCAACACTGAAAGGAGAAGAGGCGACAATAAGCACAGCCCACGCTACCTGGAGCGTCAGTTTGTTTGTCAGGTTCCTCACTGCGTGCTGGACTGTAAATGTAGTCTCAAGTCACCTCAATAAAATTATCACAAACATTCTCAGGATAAATCCTGGATTGTACATTTTAATATACTTATTGATTTAAGCATCTTCTTTTTTTTTTAAACAAAACATTATTATTAATGAATTCTATCAGAGGACTCTTCCAAAAAAAACCAAACAAACAAACAAAACAAAAAATTCCTGCGGCCACTAGGCTAATTCTTTAGGATGGTTAGAAAACTCCCCCCAAATAGCTGTAGGATTCCTCCTCACTGCAAGAAATAATCACAAATGTAGCTGGCCCTTAATGCTCTTCTGCAAGTGCTGCTCTGCTAATTCAGCGGGATACTGACTGAGGAGGGAAAGAACCCAGGGGGGTTAGTCTGGAAGAACCCCACAGGTGGTTAGTTTATGTGAAGTGAAAAAAATGCTTCTTATTGGAAAGCCAGGCTATTTGTTTAGGTCACAAAATTGCTTAGGATGTTTCTTTATACATACAACTGTTTTAGCTTAAGAATGTAAGTGAAATTCTTCTTACCAAGAAATCATAAGGTCATAGCTTCTAATATGCTATCTTAAAAGCCATTTGATTTCATATCTACACCACATTGTACAACTTACGCCATAAAGCTAATGTTTAAGCCTTCTATTAGTGAAAATGAATAATATAGCACAAAACAATTAATTTACAGGATATATTTAAAATTTATCTCCTGAATGAGTTTGCTTTATTTGCAATAACTAATAAAAAACAAGAACAATAAAGATCTAAGTTTAACTTCCTGAAAAAATCCTAGGGGTATCAGCATATTTTTAAAACGGTTTCACACTGCATGATAAATCAAATGTTATAGCAGATGTCCAACACTCCTCTTCCAAAAGCCAAATAGAAGTGAGCAGCATCCGTGTCATATGTGAGCACAACTGCTTGCCAGCTATGTTGGCCACAAGACCTTGGGTGTTTGATTGACAGCAGCTATCAAAGGTTGGAGAGAAATTCAAAGGGGGTTTTAGAGATGAGAAACACATGTTTCTCCAAAGAATCCATTCATTTTTCCTCTGATTCCTATAAAAGCTACTGCTTTCCTGATAACTATTTCAGCTTTGGATTATAAATAAATGCATATATACATTTTAAAAGTGACTCTTCCTAGTGGTAAAACAGATCATAACCTGCAAAATTAGAGCTGCAGTAACAATTTGCAGTTGGCTAATCAAATATCAATTCTGATTTTCACATTTTCAATACAGTCTTTCAAGAGAAATATTTTTGTATCAAAGCAATGTGAGTATTAAGTTATTTGAAACAAAAATTTCACTTGATCCTTGAGTCGTCTGTTCGTTATGTGTAAAACATAACGTAAACGTATGTGTAAAACATAACCATTGGTACTGCTGAGCTGCTTGAGTGGATATAATGGACTAATGTGGGTATTAAAGAGAGTGCTTATAGAAGAATGCAGAACACAGGGAAAACACTAACAGCATGCTATAGAGATCAATACCAGACCACTTCTGCTTGATTTATTTAATCAGTGACCTCAGGGAAACAAGGTGCAGGGGAAAAGTGGAAATGTGCTGATGGTGGCAAGCAGAGGTCGGGCCGGGCAGAAGGGGAGCAGAGCAGTGAGCGTGGAGAAGCGGAGCAAGAGCAGCACCAAGCGCAAGGGCAGCGCCGGAAAGGAAACAAGAAGTATAGTCCTGGGGACTGAAATCAACTAATGGACAATCAAAGCTATACCAAAAGTATTA